>NC_041381.1:10929216-10984823 GCF_002162155.2 Triticum dicoccoides
AAATTTCCACCGGAGATCAAAACGGTGAACGTGATCTATGTCACCCATATCCCAAAGAGGGAGCGCAAACACGCACTCCGAGATGTCTATGCCGTTGAGCCTGTTGCCCCCAAATTCAACCCACGGTCGGCCTGTCAGATTACCTTTGATCGCAGGGATCATCCAACTAGCATCCGTCATGGGGGTTCAGCTGCCCTAGTGCTCGATCCAATAATTGACGGATACCACCTGACTCGAGTACTTATGGATGGTGGCAACAGTCTCAATTTGATATATTAGGACACTATCCGCAAAATGGGGATAGACCTGGCAAGAATCAAGCCAAGCATCACGACCTTTAAAGGAGTCATACCAGGCATAGAAGCCTGCTGCACAGGCGCTTTAACATTGGAGGTCGTATTCGGCTCTACCGATAACTTTCGAAGCGAAGAGCTCATCTTCGACATAGCTCCGTTCTGAAGTGGCTATCATGCACTACTCGGATGAAGAACCTTCGCCCGCTTTAATGCAGTCCCGCATTACGCTTATTTAAAGCTCAAAATGCCTGGTCCACGTGGCGTAATAATAGTCAACGGAAATACGGAGTGCTCTCTTTGAATGGAGGAGTACACTGCAGCCCTAGCAGTCGAACTCCAAAACGGCCTATTTAAGCCAAATGGCTCGTCGGTCGTTAAGACCGCGGACACAGCTAAACTTGTCCGGCGCCCGCTACCGCACGACAGCTCAGATAAATCCGAGCTCGATTAGCAGTTACGCCCCCATCAACTACCCCATAAGGCGATAGCATACGTGCCTCGTATACACGAGTACATCCTTAAAATTCCTTGGGCGGTGCTGGGGGCACTCTGTGTGACAAAAGTCCATAGTTCGGCTTGACCCTATTCGGTCATAGAATTATCTTTCAAGGTTCATTAAACAAAGCACTTCTATTTATGGCCACACTGTATTTCTTTTTACTGGTTTTTTCCTTTTTCTACAGATGGCCGTCACATTTCCCCCTCCCCCCTTCAAGGACACAGCACAAAGGAGAAAACGGCGCAAACGTGCAGCAAGTCCCCGGTCTAAGGTTTCTTTTCAGATTAAGACCCTGTGTAAACCCTTATCTCTTTTTGGTTCATACTTTTCTGGCACTTAAAATGTCCAAGGAAGTTATTAGCCCTATTTGTAAATATATGGTTCGCCGTACTGGAAGGGGATATTATAAAAGCAGCTTGGTTCATATTGTACTTGGAGCTTTATTCTCTCACCAATCCGGGTTCTCCCCGTGTCAGATTGCCGCCTATGCCTATACACCAGGGTCCATTACTAGGGGCTGTATTCAGCCCCGTATATGTTGAAAAGTCCAAACACCTATAGGGAGTGTTTGGCGTCACGAGTTTGGCCTTATATGCATTAGCTCCGAATCATGTCTTTTGTCAATAGTTAGGTTGCCCGGCTCCTGTGCTTACTACCTTACGTTCCGCTCTATGGGCTAGGGTAGTAAAGGGAGACCTACTGCGGTTGTGTCCTGGTTCGTCTGGATGAGCACCTCAGTAGAGAAAGCCGAAAACTGACTGTTATGATGCGGCGCGAGCTGGTCAACACTCGAGGACTCACCAGAATCTTCGCGAATCCTTCCATATTACATGAAGGACCATTCTTTTGGTAACATAGGAAAACGCGTCGTATTCGAATAACTACGTACATACCAGGGGCTATATCGTAGCCCCACTGTCAAACTCCTATAGCTAAGTGAAAGTGTTAAATCCCTATAGTCCAATTGCCTGGTTCGCCGCATTGACACCTCCTTAATGGACCAAGATGTAGGGTCAAGAGTGATCAAGTGCTTTTTCCGAACACCCCCGCATTATATGCGAGGGGGCTGAAGCCGACGACTCATAAACTTTCAGATTATATATACAAAACGGCTGCACAGGAGGCACTAAAAAACTTTCTAGGAAAAAGTATAAATAAAGCCTTCATATATCATAAGCATTGTTTTTACAATTTTGATACATGTTACTCGAACATAATATCTTTCGAGCACTGACCCTATATCAAGAGGGCACCCTCTAAGACATCTTCAAAGTAATGCTCTGGCGTGGACTTGCCCTCAGGTGGACTCCTCATTGCAATATTGGTGGCCTTCATCTTCGCCCAGTACCTCTTGACACGGGCAAAGGCCATCCGTGCACCTTCTATGCACGTCGATCGCTTGACAGCGTCGATATGTGACGCCGCATGAACAAGTCGTTGCACCAAGCAAAAATAACTATTCAGAATAGGCTCTCTAGGCCACAACCGGATCACGATGCCCTTCATGGCAAGTCCGGATATCCTGTGGAGCTCTGCCAATTGTACCATCTGTTCGTTTAGCAACAGCAGACACTTTGGCATGCTGAATTGCGACCAGAAAAGCTTTTCCGCCGCATGTCCTTCTTGGGCTTGGAAAAACTGCGTTGCATCAGAAGCACTCTTCCACAAGTCCAAAAACGCATTTGGAGAACTCCATATTCGATCAAGCAGGGCATACTTTGGATCACCCAATTTAGTTCGCAATAAGAAGGGCTTACCAGCCACGATCTCCCCAGCTTGCCGGATCTCCTCCCAGGCCGCTCTAGACTTGGACCGTGCTTCCTTCGCCTCTTGTAAGGCCTTCTAAAGATCGACCTCTTTTGGTTGGTTATGTTTCTCGAGAAATTCACATCGGCTAGTGGCATATTTTAGCTCAAGTGCCATAGTAGATATTCTCTCCTCGCTCTGGCGCCGAGCAGCTTGTTCGGCTTTTAATTCAGTAGCTCCCTTTTCAACAGTCGCATTACTCACCCTGGCTAGCTCCTTGGCCTGGGCAAGCTCAGCCTGAAGGGTCTCAACGGCGACGGCACCATCTTTAGTTAAGCATATTACAATTTTCAGCGTCATGCTCATATTTATACTATTTGCATATACTGAATGCCCCGAAGACATACCTTGCGCCTCGTCGAGCCGCCTGTTCATGAGCGTGATGTCATCATCCGCCACATCAAGTTTGTGCTTCAGCTCGGCAACCTCGGTAGCTCGGGCAGTCGCCAGGGATGAAACAACCTGAGTGTCAATTAGTAAAATAATTTCCTGAGCATATCTACCTTTTTTCGAACCTCTGATCGCCTCTGTTTGGACGTCAACCAGAGTCTCAGGGACTACTATCTATACACAGGCGCATCTTGCGTTTACAACACAATTGAAAATATTACATTACGTACTTCGAAGCCTCTTAGCAGGCTCGTAAAAGCTTCATTCAATCTGCTTTTCACGGATAAAACTCTCTCAACTACCGTACCCATCAAGGTATGATGTTCCTGTGAGACGGGCGCATGTCGCAGTATGCCCATCAATGTATCTGGCGCCTCCGGATCCCTGGAAGCAGTCGTAGGGATACAGACTCCCTTCACTGGTATATGTTCACTCGACCTTAGAGTCATCTCCGGCTGTATATCGGATAGTCCGGGGTGAGGGAGTACTGGATTATGGGGTCCTCGCACAGCCGGACTATATACATTAGCTGGACTGTTGGGCTATGAAGATACAAGATAGAAGACCTTGTCCCATGTCCGGATGGGACTCTCCTTTGCATGGAAGGCAAGCTTGGCGATTTGGATATGAAGATTCCTTTCCCTGTAACCGACTCTGTGTAACCCTAGCCCCCTCCAGTGTCTATATAAACTGGAGGGTTTAGTCCTTAGGACAAGGACAATCATAATCATAGGCTAGCTTCTAGGGTTTAGCCTCTACGATCTCGTGGTAGATCAACTCTTGTAATACTCATATCATCAAGATCAATCAAGCAGGAAGTAGGGTATTACCTCCATCGAGAGGGCCCGAACCTGGGTAAACATTGTGTCCCCCGCCTCCTGTTACCATTAGCCTTAGACGCACAGTTCGGGACCCCCAACCCGAGATCCACCGGTTTTTACACCGACATTGGTGCTTTCATTGAGAGGTCCATTGCATCATAATCATAAGGCTCGATGGATCCTTCAATCATCTACAACAACGCGGTCCAGGGTGAGGTCTTTCTCCCCGGATAGATCTTCGTATTCGGCGGCTTCGCACTGCGGGCCAACTCATTTGGTCATCTGGAGCAGATTGACAGCTACGCCTCTGGCCATCAGGTCAGGTTTGGAAGCTTGAACTACACCGCAAACATCCGCGGAGACATGGTCTTCAACGGACTCGAACCACTGACGGTCGCACCCTGTAGCCACGATGAACATGACTTAAATCTGTCATCGGACCATGCTCAGGAGGTAGCGCCTGTAACTGCCCTGGCCCTAGATCCAGAGCAGATCGCGCCTTCTGAGGATGAGAGGCTGGACCCCGCCATGGAAACCGCATACTCAACAGCGCTAGAGCCGAACACAGATCTGACCTCCAATGAGGCCTGTGTCATCGGAACCTCGGACTCATGTCCGCCTGTAGGCTCCGAACCGCATGTATCCGCGCCCATCAAATCTGACTGGGTGCCGATCTTGGAGTTCAGCTCCACGGACATCTTCCGACACTCACCCTTGGATGATGTGTTAAACTCATTAAAATCCCTCTCCTTGGCAGGAGATTCTTGGCCGAGCTATGTCCGGCTGGAGTGGGAAGCGGATGACGAAGAACTTCGTTACCCACCCACCACCCACTTGATAGCCACTATCGACGACTTGACCGACATGCTTGATTTCGACTCCAAAGACATCGACGGTATGGAAGACGATGCCGGCGAAGAACAGGAACCACCGCCCACAGTGCGCTGGACAGCCACCTCCTCATATGACATATACATGGGGGACGCACCTAAGGAAAACAATGGCGAGGACAAAAAGGATGCAGTTGAGGATAAGCCTCCTGAGAAGCAGCCGAAGCGTCAATGTTAGCGGCACCGCTCTAAACCTCGCCATAGTAAAAACAACGATATCGGCACAAGAGAAAATAACACCCCGGATGACGCCGAAGACAGTGAAGACCTCGCAAACCCAGCCATGAAGCAGGACGATCAAAGAGACGACAAACACAGTCTGGGGCTGCTATCGGATCACAGCGATGCCGAAGATACCACTTACCAACCTGTCTCCGAAGAGGAGATTAGTCTGGATGATGATGCATTCATTGATCCGGAAAAATACTTGGAACAAGAGTGCCTCCAACAGAGACTTATCGCCACCGCGAGGAGCTTGAAGAAGCAGAAGCAACGACTTAAAGCTGCACAAGATATGCTCAATGATAGATGGAACGAAGTGCTCGACACTAATGGAAAATACAGCGGTAATCGCCAAACAAAGAGCTATCCCAAATGCAAACTGCTACTCGAATTTGACGACGAGTCTATCACGCCCACACCACCAAATAACAATGTCACCGACCAACCAGACCGACCACCTCGTGGTCGAGACAGAGCGGCTAACAATGCCGCATACAAACCCGCACCCCCTCCACATAAACACGATCAAAAATACGATTTACGTGAGGACCTAGACCAAAGGGCTGGCATAACCAGGTCCATTTACGGATCTAGGGAACGTGTTCATGCACATGATCATGGCCATCAAACCAAATATGCTGGTCGCTTACCCGTTAGGAACCAACACCGAACACTACAACTATCATACCCACGCCACTCCAAATACAGGGGCGTCGCACACCACCTGTGCTTCACCGATGAGGTGCTGGATCATGAATTTCCGGAAGGGTTCAAACCCATGAATATTGAGGCATACGACAGAACGACAGATCCTGCGGTCTGGATAGAATACTTTATTCTCCACATCCACATGGCTCGTGGAGACGATCTCCACGCCATCAAATACCTACCCCACAAGCTAAAAGGACCAGCTCGGCATTGGCTGAAAAGCCTACCTGAAAATTCAATTGGAAGCTGGGAAGAACTCGAGGATGCTTTTAGGGAAAATTTTCAAGGGACCTATGTCCGACCTCCGGATGCAGACGATCTAAGTCACATAGCCCAACAACCCGGAGAGTCAGCCTGTAAGCTTTGGAACAGATTTCTCACCAAGAAGAACCAAATCGTCGACTGTCCGGACGCCGAAACCTTAGCAGCTTTCAAACACATTATCCGGGATGAATGGCTGGCCAGACACCTCGGCCAGGAAAAGCCAAGGACAATGGCAGCCCTAACTACTCTTATGACCCACTTTTGCACGGGTGAGGACAACTGATTGGCCCGTAGCAGTACCAGTGATGCTGGCACATCCGAAATCAGGGATGGTAATGGAAAACCACGACGCAATAAAAACAAACGTCAGAACAATGAAGAAAACCAAAACAACACAGCGGTAAACGCCGGATTCAGGGGCTCCAGACCTAGTCAACGGAAAAAGTCATTTAAAGGCAGCAGAGATGGTCCAGCCAGCCTAGATAAAATTCTAAACAGGCCCTGCCAGATTCACGGCACCCTCGATAAACCAGCTAATCACACCAACAGAGAATGCTAGGTCTTCAAGCAGGCCGGCAAGCTCAACGCCGAACACAAAGGGAGGGGACCACAAAGCGAAGACGAGGACAAATCTCGGCAGCCGAATATGGGGGGATAGAAGAAATTTCCACCGGAGGTCAAAACAGTGAACATGATTTATGTCACTCATATCCCAAAGAGGGAGCACAAACGCGCACTCCGAGACATATATGTCGTAGATCCCGTCGCCCCCAAATTTAACCCATGGTTGGCCTGTCTGATCACCTTAGCAGGGATCATCCGAGTAGTATCCTTCACGGGGGTTCGGCTGCCTTATTGCTCGACCCAATAATTGACGGATACCACCTCACCCGAGTCCTCATGGACGGCGACAGTAGTCTCAATCTGATATATCAGGACACTGTCCAAAAGATGGGGATAGACCCGTCAAAAATCAAGCAAAGCAGCACTACCGTTAAAGGAGTAATACCAGGCATAGAGGCCCGCTGCACGAGCTCTCTTACGTTGGACGTTGTCTTTGGCTCTCCCGATAACTTTCGATGCGAAGAGCTAATCTTGGACATTGCTCCATTCCGTAGTGGCTATCATGCACTACTCGGAAGAACGGCCTTCGCCCATTTCAATGCAGTTCCACATTACACTACTAGGAAAAACACTACCAGTAGCATGGGTTTTTTGCATACCGGTAGCGTAGGTTCCCGCGCTACTGCTACGGTGCTACAGCTAATTTTTAGCAGTAGCACGTTTTTTAGCCCACGCTACAGCTAAAAAGTTAGTAGTAGCGCGTGTGCACCCGCACTACTACTAACCTAAAACCCACGCTACTACTAACCTAACTACTAGTAGCCCTCACTTTTGACCCACGCTACTACTAACAATTTAGGAATTAAAAAAATAAAAATTAGATGTAGTACTCATGAATGGTAATACGTCCATTGCAAACCAAACCAACTCACAGAACCATCTCAAGATTCTATTTAACATCAGATACACACAACCATCATCGTAAGGTGGGTGCCTTCCCTAGTGGCCACCAACCTAAACAGACCAACTCTCTAGATGTATCTACAAGGCTAGGAGTTCAGACGCCGCTAGACACGAATCCTCCCTCTCGCAGACGGTGGCGTCGAGGTCCTCCACAGCGGCGACTTCGGCGTCGAAATCACCTAGACGATCATCTGTGCGACGTGGCCACCGGGCTACAACAAAGTGCCGTCCAAATCTTCCCATTGCAGAAAAAGCACACACCAAAGCTGAAGTAATATTGGCACCGCCGGTGACACAGGCGATCCGTCAAAGTGATGTCGTGGCAAGCAAACGAATCGGGTGAATCTAGCCGATGCGCTCGAGCGGGATCCAAGCGAAGCACCCTAATAAAAACTGAGACAAAGCGCTATCATAGAAATTGAGTTTATATATTGTCTAATGTCGCAATCTCAAATAGAAGCACCTTAATAAAAACTGAGACAAAACGCTAGCTTGTAGCTCTGCAGCAAACTGTAAATCCAATATCCATATATCTAGAAAGAAGAACAAAGGTGACTGCATTATTTTAGCAACTACATGTTTAAGTTTCCTCATTGCCATAGGTTGTAGCTCTGCAGCAAACTATAAATTCAATATCCAGATATCTAGAATGAAAACAACAAAGGTTACTGCACTATTTTAGCAGCTACATGTTTCAGTTTTATTATCACCATAGGCTCACATGCTTACCAAAATATCTTCTCCCAGTAGGTCACATGACAATTTTGCATTAATAGAAGTTGATATGATTAAACAAATTTATATCGTACTTCTTCATGTTTATGAAGAATCAAAGATCTGCCAAATGTCATTTTTCTCTATGGATGAAACCAATAGTGACATATTACTATAATCACTTGGATAAATATACAGTGCCACTATATACATCTAGTTAAATGGAAAGAAACCAAGTAAAACAAAAATTAACAGTCTATCAGCAAAACTGAATAATGCTACAAATGGAAATTAATTTTTGTTAAGTAAAGAATATCAAGCATTATTTCCAGAAAAAAATATTTAGCTTTCCGAAACAGAAGGGCAACATACAAGTAGGGGTATGGGAATTGGGAACACTATGTATTTACAAGAACTGAAGTAATGTTCAGTTAGAAGATATTGAGTTGTATACATTGGCAGAATTTTAGTCCATAGAAACCTACGACCATGTCCATCTAGACAGAATCGAACAAAGACACACAGAGGAGATGGGCAAGAGAGGTACCTTCCATCCATGCATCAGGCTCGGTGCCCGCACCGTGCAGCTTATCCATGGCCTGCCCCTTCCTTCAACTGCCTGCACACACCACGTGAACACACACACGCATCTAGACAGAATACGGGGAAGAAGACGAAGAACCAGAGGAAGAAGAAGATGCCACTTTTGGAGGGGATCTCATGCTGCTGCTCCTCTGCCGGATTCGGGCTAGGGTTTCAGGCGGCATTAGAGGTTGAACACCGTGGCTAGGGGTGGATGGAGGAGTCGTCCTCCTCTGCCGGTGTCTTGTGGTGGAGAAGGAGGGAACTCCTGCCGGTGGCGAACCTCTGGTGGTCGCCGCAGCCCGACCACGGTGGCGCGCTAAAGGAGGCTCCTCCAAGGCGACCATCGAGAAGACGAGTTGAGGGAGGTGGAAGGCGGGTAAGGGAGGCGGCGTCCCTGTTGCTGTCGTTTGGGGGCAGAGGAGGCATCGACGGCCGGATTGGGAGGAGCAGCAGCGAGGTGAAGATTGGGTGGGGCGTGGGAGGGAGAGGGAGAGGGAACTCACCGCTTATACTAGTCGTGGTGTGGTGCGACTAAGTGGTAGGGCATGATTAGTTGTAGCGCGGGGGCACCGGTGCGGCGCTGCTACCAAGCAATGCACATCAGCTCACCC
This sequence comes from Triticum dicoccoides, assembly GCF_002162155.2. Classification (NCBI taxonomy): domain Eukaryota; kingdom Viridiplantae; phylum Streptophyta; class Magnoliopsida; order Poales; family Poaceae; genus Triticum; species Triticum dicoccoides. Next base: position 10,938,550 of record NC_041381.1, read on the forward strand.
TGTCTATTCATATTAGTAGCGTGCCCAGAAAAAACCAACGCTGCTGCTAAGCCATACCAATAGCGCGCTTTGTACCCATCGCTATGTTTTATGTATAAGCATTTTCCTAGTAGTGTTACTCTTATCTCAAACTCGAGATGCTTAGACCACGTGCCGTTATCAAGGTCCGCGGAAACACAGAGCGTTCTCTTCGTACAGAAGAATATGTGGCGGCTCTAACAGCCGAAGCATGAAACGGCCTTTTCAAGCCAAGTAGCTCATCAATCTTCAAGACCGCAGACACAACTAAACATGTCCAACGCACACCTAGGTGTAGCAGCTCAGATAAACCTGAGCTTGTTTAGCAGCCATGCCCCCATAAGAACAGCCCATAAGAAGACTATACATGTTTACCTGTATACATAAATATACACTCAGAATTCCCTAAGTGGCGCTGGGAGCACCCTGCACGTAAGAAGTCTATAGTTTGGCTCGACCCTATTCGGACTCAAGAAGCTACATTTCACGGTTCATTAAACCAAACCAACTTTACGGACAGCCACACCAGATACTTTCACCTGGTTTTTTCTTTTTCTTACAGATGGCCACCATGCTATACCCCTCAAGGATACTGCACAACCGAGACAAAGGCGCAGACATGCAGCAGGGCCCCATTTTTAAGGTTTCTTTTTAGATTAAGACCCTGTGTAAACCTTTTTCTTTTATTTTCTCTTGTTGTTTCACACTTTCTGGCACTTAAAATGACCAAGTTATAGAAGCAGCCACCAGTATGTTTTGAGAGTTATGCTCTGACCACAGACGCTCTTTCCTCATGCCAGATAGCCGCATGTACCTTGAATCCAGGGTTCACTACCAGGGGTTGTATTCATCCCGGTATATGTTGTAAAGTCCGAATTCGTTCAGGAGTGTTCGGCGTCGCGAGTTTGGCCTTATATGCATCAGCTCCGAATCATGTCTTTGGTCAATAGTTGGGTTTGCACGGCTCCTGTGTTTGCTACCTTATGTTCCGCTCTATCGGCTAAGGTGGTACAGGGAGAACTACTGTGATTGTGCCCTGGTTCATACGGATGAGCACCTCAGTAGAGAAAGCCGAAAACTGACTGTCAAGATAAGGCGAGAGCTGGTCAACCACTCGATGACTCAGCAGAATCTTTGCGATTCCTCTGCATTAACAAAGGTCTGGTTTCCCGGTCACGTATGTACATGCACCGTATTCGGATAAAACGCGGACATACCAGGGGCTATATAGTACCCCCATCGTCCAATTCCTATGGCTAAGTGAAAGTGTTAAAGCTCTATAGTCTGATTGCCTAGTTCTCCGCACTACCACCTCCTTAATGGACCAAGACGCCGGGTCAAGTGTGATGAAGTGCTTTTCCGAACACCCCCGCGTCACACGCGAGGGGGCTGAAGCCGACGACTGCAAACTTTCAGGTTATATACATATATACATAAACAGCCGCACAGGAGGCACTAAAATACTTTACGGGCAAAAGTATAAATAAAGCCTTTATTATCATAAGCATTGTTTTTACAATTCGAATACATGTTACTCGAACAGGATATTTTTCGAGCACTGACTGAGGGAGTCCTAGATTAAGGGGTCCTCGGACAGCCGAACTATATACATTGGCCTGACTGTTGGGCTATGAAGATACAAGATAGAAGACTACGTCCTGTGTCCGGATGGGACTCTCCTTGGAGTGGAAGGCAAGCTTGGCAATTCGGATGTGTAGATTCCCTTCTCTGTAACCGATTCTGTGTAACCCTAGCCCCCTCCGATGTCTATATAAATCGGAGAGTTTAGTCCGTAGGACAACAACAATCATCATCATAGGCTAGCTTATAGGGTTAGCCTCTATGATCTCGTGGTTGATCAACTCTTGTAATACTCATATCATAAACATCAATCAAGCAGGAAGTAGGGTATTACCTCCATTGAGAGGGCCCGAACCTGGGTAAACATTGTGTCCCCCGCCTCCTGTTACCCTTAGCCTTAGACGCACAGTTCGGGACCACCTACCCGAGATCCGCCGGTTTTGACACCGACACGGGGCTTTTATTGTTGGTCTCTGTAGGAGCCGAACACCCCGGACCCTGGGCGGCCGACGTAGGGCTTCACCTAAGCACCGCTATAGTATTATCGAGGTGGACTATGGTGGAGGGGGGCACCGCACATGGCTAAAAGATCAAACAATCAATTGTTGTGTCTTTGGTGCTAGCCCTGCCCCTCTATTTATATGTTGAGCCCCGGGGTCGAAACTTGGAGTAAAAGCCTCCTCAAATCGGTTTTGCCCGAAAGGCAAGAGTCCCACTCAGACTCCAGGACCAAACGCCACAATCTTTGGCGTCTGGCCCAAACGACATGGGCCTCGGCGTCTGGCTCAGGGCCAGACGCCAGGGTCTCCGGCGTTTGGCCCCCTGGCCTCCGCAAAACTCCTTTTGCACCGACCTAAAGCCTCATGGGCTTGACCCCTTGGCCTAACCATATCATCCAATATATGAATCTTTACCTCCGGACCATTCCGGAGCTCCTCGTCAAGTCCGTGATCTTATCCGAGACTCCGAACTACCTTTGGAACATCAAAACACATAAACTCATAATATAACTACAATCAAACTTTAAGCATGCGGAACCTACGGGTTCGAGAACTATGTAGACATGACCGAGACACGTCTCCGGTCAATAACCAAGAGCGGGACCTGGATGCCCATATTGGCTCCCACATATTCTACGAAGTTGTTTATCAGTCAAACCGCATAACGACATACGTTGTTCCCTTTGTCATCGGTATGTTACTTGCCCGAGATTCGATCGTCGGTATCTCAATACCTAGTTCAATCTCGTTACCGGCAAGTCTCTTTACTCGTTCTGTAATACATCATCCCGCAACTAACTCATTAGTTGCAATGCTTGCAAGGCTTAAGTGGTGTGTATTACCGAGAGGGCCCAGAGATACCTCTCCGACAATCAGAGTGACAAATCCTAATCTCGAAATACGCCAACCCAACATGTACCTTCGGAGACACCTGTAGAGCACCTTTATAATCACCCAATTACGTTGTGACGTTTGGTAGCACACAAAGTGTTCCTCCGGTAAACGGGAGTTGCATAATCTCATAGTCATAGGAACATGTATAAGTCATGAAGAAAGCAACAGCAACATACTAAACGATCGTGTGCTAAGCTAACGGAATGTGTCATGTCAATCACATCATTCTCCTAATGATGTGATCTCGTTAATCAAATGACAACTCATGTCTATGGCTAGGAAACCTAACCATCTTTGATCAACGAGCTAGTCAAGTAGAGGCATGCTAGTGACAATCTGTTTGTCTATGTATTCACACATGTATTATGTTTCCGGTTAATACAATTCTAGCATGAATTATAAACATTTATCATGATATAAGGAAATAAATAATAACTTTGTTATTGCCTCTAGGGCATATTTCCTTCAGTCTCCCACTTGCACTAGAGTCAATAATCTAGTTCACATCATCATGTGATTCAACACCAATATTCACATCTGTATGTGATTAACATCCATAGTTCACATCGTCATGTGACCAACACCCAAAGGGTTTACTAGAATTAATAATCTAGTTCACATAGCGATGTGATTAACACCCAAAGACTACTAAGGTATGATCATGTTTTGCTTGTGAGAGAAGTTTAGTCAACGGGTCTGTCACATTTAGAGCCGTATGTATTTTGCAAATATTCAATGTCTACAATGCTCTGCATGGAGCTACTCTAGCTAATTTCTCCCACTTTCAATATGTATCAAGATTGAGACTTAGAGTCATCTGGATCGGTGTATAAGCTTGCATTGATGTAACTCTTTACAATGAAATCTTTTATCACCTCCATAATCGAGAAACATCTCCTTAGTCCTTACTAAGGATATTCTTGACCGCTCTCCAGTGATCTACTCCTAGATCAAAATTGTATTCCTTTGCCAAACTCAGAGCAAGGTATACAATAGGTCTGTTACACAGCATAGCATACTTTATAGAACCTATGACTAAGGCATAGGGAATGTTTTTTTCATTCTCTTTCTATTTCCTACCATGGTCGGGTTTTGAGTCTTACTCAATTTCATACCTTTGCAACACAGGCAAGAACTCTTTCTTTGACTGTTCCATTTTGAACTAATTCAAAATCTTGTCAAGGTATGTACTAATTGAAAATCTTATCAAGCGTTTTGATCTATCTCAATAGATCTTGATGCTTAATATGTAAGTAGCTTTACTGAGGTCTTTCTTTGAAAAACTCCTTTCAAACACTCCTTTATGCTTTCCAAAAATTCTACATTATTTCCGATCAACAATATGTCATTCACATATACTTATCAGAAAGGTTGTAGTGCTCTCACTCACTTTCTTGTAAATACAGTCATTTCCAAAAGTCTGCATAAAACCATATGCTTTGATCAACTCATCAAAGCGTATATTCCAACTCCGAGATGCTTGCACCAGTCCATTAATGGACTGCTAGAGCTTGCACACTTTGTTGGCACCTTTAGGATTGACAAAACCCTCTGGTTGCATCATATACAACTCTTCTTTAAGAAAACCATTAAGGAATGTAGATTTTACATCCATTTGCCAGATTTCATAAAATGTGGCAATTACTAACATGATTCAGACAGACTTTAAGCATCGCTACAGTTGAGAAAATCTCATTGTAGTCAACACCTTGAACTTGTCAAAAACCTTTTTGCGACAAGTCGAGCTTTGTAGATAGTAACACTACTATCAACGTCTGTCTTCCTCTTGAAGATCCATTTATTTTCTATGGCTTGCCGATCATCGGGCAAGTCCACCAAAGTCCACACTTTGTTCTCATACATGGATCCTATCTCAGATTTCATGGCCTCCAGCCATTTCGCGGAATCTGGGGTCATCATCGCTTCCTCATAGTTCTTAGGTTCACCATGGTCTAGTAACATGACTTCCGGAAGAGGATTACCGTACCACTCTGGTGCAGACTGTACTTTGGAAGACCTACGAGGTTCTGTAGTAACTTAATCTGAAGTTTCATGATCATCATCATTAGCTTCCTCACTAATTGGTGTAGGAATCACTTGAACCGATTTCTGTGATTAACTACTTTCCAATTCGGGAGAAGGTACAATTACCTTATCAAGCTCTACTTTCCTCCCACTCAATTCTTTCGAGAGAAACTCCTTCTCTAGAAAGGATCCATCTTAGCAACGAATAACTTGCCTTCGGATCTATGATAGAAGATGTACCCAACAGTTTCCTTTGGGTATTCTATGAAGACGCACTTCTCCGATTTAGGTTCCAGCTTATCAGCTTGAAACTTTTTCACATAAGCATCGCAACCCCAAACTTTAAGAAACGACAACTTTGGTTTCTTGCCAAACCACAGTTCATAAGGCGTCGTCTCAACGGATTTTGATGGTGCCCCATTTAAAGTGAATCCAATTGTCTCTAATGCATAACCCCAAAACGATAATGGTAAACTGATAAGAGACATCATAGATCGCACAATATCCAATAAAGTGCGGTTACGACATTCGGACACACCATAACGCTGTGGTGTTCCAGGTGGTGTGAACTGTGAAACTATTCCACATTGTTTTATATGAAGGCCAAACTCATAACTCAAATATTCTCCTCCGCGATCAGATCGTAGAAACTTTATTTTCTTGTTACGATGATTCTCCACTTCACTCTGAAATTCTTTGAACTTTTCAAATGTTTCAGACTTGCATTTCATTAAGTAGATATACTCATATCTGCTCAAATCATCTTGTGAAGGTCAGAAAATAACGATACCCGCCACGAGCATCAACACTCATTGGACCACATATATCAGTATGTATTATTTCCAATAAGTCACTAGCTCGTTCCATTGTTCTGGAGAACGGAGTTTTAGTCAACTTTCCCAAAAGGCACGGTTCGCAAGCATCAAATGTTTCATAACCAAGTGATTCCAAAAATCCATCTTTATGGAGTTTCTTCATGCGCTTTACACAGATATGACCAAAACGGTAGTGCCAGAAATAAGTTGCACTATCATTATTAACTTTAGCATCTTTTGGCATCAATATTATGAATATGTGTATCACTATGATCAAGATCCAACAAACTATTTTCATTGGGTGTATGACCATTGAAGGTTTTATTCATGTAAACAGAACAACAATTATTCTCTGACTTTAAATGACTAACTTTATTGCTATAAATATGATCAAATCATGTTCACGCTCAACGCAAACGCCAAATAACATTTATTTAGGTTTAACACTAATTCCGAAAGTATAGGGAGTGTGCGATGATGATCATATCAATCTTGGAACCACTTCCAACACACATCGTCACTTTACCCTCAACTAGTCTCTGTTTTATTCTGTAACTCCTGTTTGGAGTTACTAATTTTTAGCAACCGAACAAGTATCAAATACTCAGGGGCTACTATAAACACTAGTAAGGTACACATCAATAACCTATATATCAAATATACCCTTGTTCACTTTGCCATCCTTCTTATCCACCAAATATTCAGGGCATTTCCGCTTCCAGTGACCATTTCCTTTGCAGTGTAAGCACTCAGTTTCAGGCTTTGGTCCAGCTTTGGGCTTCTTCGCGGGAGTGACAACTTGCTTGCCATTCTACTTGAAGTTTCCCTTTCTTTCCCTTTGCCCTTTTCTTGAAACTAGTGGTCTTGTCAATCATCAACACTTGATGCTCTTTTTCTTGATTTCTACCTTCGTCGATTTCAACATCACGAAGAGCTCGGGAATCGTTTTCATCATCCCTTGCATACTATAGTTCATCACGAAGTTCTAGTAACTTGGTGATGGTGACTAGAGAATTCTGTCAATCACTATCTTATCTGGAAGATTAACTCCCACTTGATTCAAGCGATTGTAGTACCCAGACAATCTGAGCACATGCTCACTAGTTGAGCGATTCTCCTCCATCTTTTAGCTATAGAACTTGTTGGAGACTTCATATCTCTCAACTCGGGTATTTTCTTGAAATATTAACTTCAACTCCTGGAACATCTCATATGGTCACTGACGTTCAAAACGTCTTTGAAGTCCCGATTCTAAGCCGTTAAGCATGGTGCACTAAACTATCAAGTAGTCATCATATTGAGCTAGCCAAACATTCATAACGTCTGCATCTGCTCCTGCAATAGGTCTGTCACCTAGCGGTGCATCAAGGACATAATTCTTCTTGTGCAGCAATGAGGATAAACTTCAGATCATGGACCCAGTCCGCATCATTGCTACTATCATATTTCAACATATTTTTCTCTAGGAACATATATAAAACATAGGGAAGCAACAACACGAGCTATTGATCTACAACATAATTAGCAAAATACTATCAGGACTAAGTTCATGATAAATTAAAGTTCAATTAATCATATTACTTAAGAACTCCCACTTAGATAGACATCCCTCTAATCCTCTAAGTGATCACGTGATCCAAATCAACTAAACCATGTCCGATCATCACGTGAGATGGAGTAATTTCAATGGTGAACATCACTATGTTGATCGTATCTACTATATGATTCATGCTTGACCTTTCGGTCTCCGTGTTCCGAGGCCATATATGTTATATGCTAGGCTCGTCAAGTTTGACCTGAGTATTCCGCGTGTGCAACTGTTTGGCACCCGTTGTATTTGAACGTAGAGCCTATCACACCCGATCATCACGTGGTGTCTCAGCACGAAGAACTTTTGCAATGGTGCATACTCAGGGAGAACACTTATACTTTGATAATTTAGTGAGGGATCATCTTATAATGCTACCGTCAATCAAAGCAAGATAAGATGCATAAAAGATAAACATCACATGAAATCAATATAAGTGATATGATATGGCCATCACCATCTTGTGCTTGTGATCTCCATCTTCGAAGCACCGTCATGATCACCATCGTCACCGGCGCGACACCTTGATCTCCATCATAGAATCGTTGTCGTCTCGCCAATCTTATGCTTCTACGACTATTGCTACCGCTTAGTGATAAAGTAAAGCATTACAGGGCGATTGCATTGCATACAATAAAGCGACAACCATATGGCTCCTGCTAGTGGCCGATAACTCGGTTACAAAACATGATCATCTCATACAATAAAATTTAGCATCATGTCTTGACCATATCACATCACAACATGCCCTGCAAAAACAAGTTAGATGTCCTCTACTTTGTTGTTGCAAATTTTACGTGGCTGCTACAGGCTGAGCAAGAACCGTTCTTACCTACGCATCAAAACGACAACGATAGTTTTTCAAGTTGGTGCCGTTTTAACCTTCGCAAGGACCGGGCGTAGCCATACTCGGTTCAACTAAAGTGAGAGAGACAGACACCCGCCGGTCACCTTTAAGCAACTAGTGCTCGTGGCGGTGAAACCAGTCTCGCGTAAGCGTACGCGTAATGTAGGTCTGGGCCGCTTCATCTCACAATACCGCTGAACCAAAGTATGACATGCTGGTAAGTAGTATGACTTATATCGCCCACAACTCACTTGTGTTCTACTCGTGCATATGACATCTACGCATAAAACCAGGCTCGGATGCCACTGTTGGGGAACGTAGTAATTTCCAAAATTTCCTACGCACACGCAAGATCATGGTGATGCATAGCAACGAGAGGGGAGAGTGTTGTCTACATACCCTTGTAGACCGTAAGCGGAAGCGTTAGCACAACGCGGTTGATGTAGTCGTACGTCTTCACGATCCGACCGATCAAGTACCGAACGTACGGCACCTCCGAGTTCAGCACACGTTCAGCCCGATGACGTCGCTCGAACTCCGATCCAGCCGAGTGTTGAGGGAGAGTTTCATCAGCACGACAGCATGGTGACGATGATGATGTTCTACCGACGCAGGGCTTCGCCTAAGCACCGTTACAATATTATTGATGTGGACTATGGTGGAGGGGGGCACCACACACGGCTAAAAGATCAAACGATCAATTGTTGTGTCTTTGGTGCTAGCCCTGCCCCTCTATTTATATGTTTAGCCCCGGGGTCGAAACTTGGAGCAAAAGCCTCCTCAAAGTCGGTTTTGCCCAAAAGGCAAGAGTCCCACTCGGACTCCAGGACCAAACGCCACAATCCTTGGCATCTGGCCTAGACGCCATGGGCCTCGGCGTCTGGCCCAGGGCCAGACGCCAGGGTCTCCGGCGTTTGGCTCCCTGGCCTCCACAAAACTCCTTTTGCACCGACCTAAAGCCTCATGGGCTTGACCCCTTGGCCTAACCATATCATCCAATATATGAATCTTTACCTCCAGACGATTCTGGAGCTCCTCGTCAAGTCCGTGATCTTATCCGGGACTTCGAACTACCTTTGGTACATCAAAAACATAAACTCATAATATAACCGTCATCGAACTTTAAGCGTGCGGACCCTACGGGTTCGAGAACTATGTAGACATGACCGAGACACGTCTCCGGTCAATAACCAATAGAGGGACCTGGATGCCCATATTGGCTCCCACATATTCTACGAAGTTCTTTAGCGGTCAAACCGCATAACAACATACGTTGTTCCCTTTGTCATTGGTATGTTACTTGCCCGAGATTCGATCCTCGGTATCTCAATAGCTAGTTCAATCTCGTTACTGGCAAGTCTCTTTACTCGTTCCGTAATACATCATCCCGCAACTAACTCATTAGTTGCAATGCTTGCAAGGCTTAAGTGATGTGTATTACCGAGAGGGACCAGAGATACCTCTCCAACAATCGGAGTGACAAATCCTAATCTCGAAGTACGCCAACCCAACATGTACCTTCGGAGACACCTATAGAGCACCTTTATAATCACCCAGTTACATTGCGACATTTGGTAGCACACAAAGTGTTGCTCCGGTAAACGGGAGTTGCATAATCTCGTAGTCATAGGAACATGTATAAGTCATGAAGAAAGCAACAGCAACATACTAAACGACCGTGTGCTAAGCTAACGGAACGGGTCATGTCAATCACATCATTCTCCAAATGATGTGATCCCGTTAATCAAATGACAACTCATGTCTATGGCTAGGAAACCTAACCATCTTTGATCAACGAGCTAGTCAAGTAGAGGCATACTAGTGACAATGTTTTTATCTATGTATTCACACATGTATTATGTTTCCGGTTAATACAATTCTAGCATGAATAATGAACATTTATCATGATATAAGGAAATAAATAATAACTTTATTATTGCCTCTAGGGCATATTTCCTTCAGCCTCAACCACAGCCCATGGAGCTTGCTATCGAGGCTAGGGTAGAGGAGCTTCTAGCGGAAGCCAACGGGCACGCGGCGCAGAGGGAGAGGGAGTTGGAGAAGAGGACAACTAGTCTGTTGGAGGCGGAGAGGAACTAGAATGACACATCTCACCGGGCCCTATACGAACTCCTCGTGGTAAGTTTTTCTGCATATTAGCCAAATCATGCATGTAATGTTTGTTTTATTACTAACTAATATGACTGACTCATGAAAACAAAATGGGCAGTTCGTGTGCGAGAAAAACGGCTAGACAACTCCGCTGATGCCCCAGATTGGTATAGTGGACACGGTGAGTTTCATTTGAATGGTCATTAGTTCTAGTATTCACATTTCAGTTGCATCATGCTAACTAGACATTGCAAATGACCCTTTGTGCGGCATGCCTCCAGACAAGCATCGACCGATCCTTCTCCATCCCGCACTGGCGGAACCCCGACGGGTCCTTCTCCGTCTGGCACTGGCGCAAACCTGACTGGTCCTTCACCTCCATGATGATAGTAAGTTTTCCCAAGTGTTTTGCTTAACAAATGCATACTTAACTCAAGAAATGACCTACTTAGCTCCAAAATAACCTATACTTGGCTTATTTTCCTCGAAAATGACATAATAACCTTACTTATCTCCAAAATGATATATTTTACCTAGGATAGCTATAAAATGACCTATACTTAGCATTTTTTCCTCTAAAATGACTTGATATGCTTAGTTAGCTAAAAAATGGCATAACTACCTAGGATAGCTCAACAATGATCTATACTTAGCTTAGCTAGTTCATTTATGACATAATTAACTCACTTGTGTAAAAAATGGCATAATAACCTAGGTTTAGGTCCAAAATGACCTATACTTAGCTTATTTTCCTCGAAAATGACATAATAACCTTACTTAGCTCCAAACTGACATAATTTATATAGGATAGCTATAAAATGACCTATACTTAGCATTTTTTTCCTCCAAAATGACAAAATATGCTCAGTTAGCTCAAAATGGCATAACTACCTAGGTTAGCTAACAAATGACCTATACTTAACTTCTTCAGTTCATTTATGACATACTTAGCATACTTAGGTAAAAAATGGCATGATAACCTTGGTTTAGCTCCAGAATGGCTTAGACTTAGCTTATTTTCCTCCAAAATGACAAAATAACCTTACTAAGCTCCAAAATGACCCATTTACCTAGCTTAGCTCTAAAATGACCTACACTTAGCATTTTTACCTAGCTTAGCTAAAAATGGCATTTTTACCTACCTTAGTTAGAAGAAGAAGAAGATAAAGAAGAGGAGAGGAGAAAAAGAAAGAGAAGAAAAATTCTTCTTCTTCTGCTCTTTCTTCTTCTTCCTCCTCCTCTTTTTTTTCTTCTTCTTGTAGCTAGCCTTCTTCTTCTTCTTCTTCTTCTTCTTCTTCTTCTTCTTCTTCTTCTTCTTCTTCTTCTTCTTCTTCTTCTTCTTATTCTAACGTTCTTCTTTCCCAATTTGCAGATTTGCTTTAGATGAGGAGCTTTCATTCATGGAGTCTACTCTTCTCCTTGTGCTTCTTTTTGTTTTGATTTTGTACGATGGACTTTGTTGGAGGAAACTTCTTGTTGGGTATGTGTTGGAAACTTGCTGGATATGTTGTTGGATATGTGTTGTTGCAAACTTGTTGTTGGATATGTGTTGGTATGCTTGTCTATATATATCTTCAAATGTTTACATATATATATATATATATATATATATATGTGTGTGTGTGTGTGTGTGTGTGTGTGTGTGTGTGAAATTCTGTGAATTGAATGAATTTAAGAAAAAAACAGAAAAAACGGGTGCTATACAGGATCTTTACTGTCTGCTGGTAGATGGCAAAGCTGCCACGTGGCAGCTACCTGTGTAACCTAGGGGCACTGGCTGGCCTATTTGGTTACTCTGTCGTCTGCTGGCAGACGGCAAAGACTATTGCACCTTTGCCGTCTGCCAGCAAACGGCATTACATGCCACGTGGCAGCACTTGGGGCTGGCCTATTTGGTTACTTTGCCTTCTGCTGGCAGAGGGCAAAGGTGCAATAGTCTTTGTCATCTACCAGGAAGACGGCAAAGCACGCTGTTAATGTTGGAAATATGCCCTAGAGGCAATAATAAATAAGTTATTATTATATTTCCTTGTTCATGATAATTGTCTTTTATTCATGCTATAACTGTATTATCCGGAAATCGTAATACACGTGTGAATACATAGACCACAATATGTCCCTAGTGAGCCTCTAGTTGACTAGCTCGTTGTGATCAACAGATAGTCATGGTTTCCTGGCTATGGACATTGGATGTCGTTGATAACGGGATCACATCATTAGGAGAATGATGAGATGGACAAGACCCAATCCTAAGCATAGCACAAAGATCGTAGTTCGTTTGCTAGAGCTTTGCCAATGTCAAGTATCTCTTCCTTTGACCATGAGATCGTGTAACTCCTGGATACCGTAGGAGTGCTTTGGGTGTATCAAACGTCACAACGTAACTGGGTGACTATAAAGGTGCACTACAGGTATCTCCGAAAGTATCTATTGTTTTATGCGGATCGAGACTGGGATTTGTCACTCCGTGTAAACGGAGAGGTATCTCTGGGCCCACTCGGTAGGACATCATCAAATGCGCAATGTGACCAAGGAGTTGATCACGGGATGATGTGTTACGGAACGAGTAAAGTGACTTGCCGGTAACGAGATTGAACAAGGTATTGGATACCGACGATCGAATCTCGGGCAAGTAAAATACCGCTAGACAAAGGGAATTGAATACGGGATCGATTGAGTCCTTGACATCGTGGTTCATCCGATGAGATCATCGTGGAACATGTGGGAGCCAACATGGGTATCCAGATCCCGCTGTTGGTTATTGACCGGAGAACGTCTCGGTCATGTCTGCATGTCTCCCGAACCCGTAGGGTCTACACACTTAAGGTTCGATGACGCTAGGGTTATAAAGGAAGCTTGTATATGGTTACCGAATGTTGTTCGGAGTCCCGGATGAGATCCCGGACGTCACGAGGAGTTCCGGAATGGTCCGGAGGTAAAGATTTATATATAGGAAGTCCTGTTTCGGCCATCGGGACAAGTTTCGGGGTCATCGGTATTGTACCGGGACCACCGGAAGGGTCCCGGGGGCCCACCGGGTGGGGCCACCTGCCCCGGGGGGCCACATGGGCTGTAGGGGGTGCACCTTGGCCTACATGGGCCAAGGGCACCAGCCCCAAGAGGCCCATGCGCCTAGGGAACCCTAGAGGGAAGAGTCCTCAAGGGGGAAGGCACCTCCGAGGTGCCTTGGGGAGGATGGACTCCTCCCCCCTCCTTGGCCGCACCCCAAAACCCATCTAGGGCTGGCCGCCGCCCCTAGGGGGTGGGAAACCCTAAAGGGGGCGCAGCCCTCCCCTTCCCCTATATATATGAGGCCTAGGGGCTGCCCATAATACGCGATTTGATCTCTCGTTGGTGCAGCCCTGCCCCTCTCCCTCCTCCTCTTCTCCCATGGTGCTTGGCGAAGCCCTGTGGGATTGCCACGCCCCTCCACCACCACCACGCCGTTGTGCTGCTGTTGGATGGAGTCTTCCTCAACCTCTCCCTCTCTCCTCGCTGGATCAAGGCGTGGGAGACGTCACCGGGCTGTACGTGTGTTGAACGCGGAGGTGCCGTCCGTTCGGCACTTGATCATCGGTGATCTGAATCACGACGAGTACGACTCCATCAACCCCGTTCACTTGAACGCTTCCGCTTAGCGATCTACAAGGGTATGTAGATGCACTCTCCTTCTACTCGTTGTTGGTCTCTCCATAGATAGATCTTGGTGACGCGTAGGAAAATTTTTGAATTTCTGCTACGTTCCCCAACAGTGGCATCATGAGCTAGGTCTATTGCGTAGATTCTTTGCACGAGTAGAACACAAAGTAGTTGTGGGCGTTGATTTTGTTCAATATGCTTACCGTTACTAGTCCAATCTTGTTTCGACGGTATTGTGGGATGAAGCGGCCCGGACCGACCTTACACGTACTCTTACGTGAGACAGGTTCCACCGATTGACATGCACTTGGTGCATAAGGTGGCTAGCGGGTGCCAGTCTCTCCCACTTTAGTCGGAACGGATTCGATGAAAAGGGTCCTTATGAAGGGTAAATAGCAAATTGGCATATCACGTTGTGGTATTGCGTAGGTAAGAAACGTTCTTGCTAGAAACCCATAGCAGCCACGTAAAACATGCAAACAACAATTAGAGGACGTCTAACTTGTTTTTGCAGGGTATGCTATGTGATGTGATATGGCCAAGAAGAATGTGATGAATGATATGTGATGTATGAGATTGATCATGTTCTTGTAATAGGATTCACGACTTGCATGTCGATGAGTATGACAACCGACAGGAGCCATAGGAGTTGTCTTTATTTTTTGTATGACCTGCGTGTCATTGAAGAACGCCATGTAAACTACTTTACTTTATTGCTAAACGTGTTAGTCATAGAAGTAGAAGTAGTCGTTGGCGTGACAACTTCATGAAGACACGATGATGGAGATCATGATGATGGAGATCATGGTGTCATGCCGGTGACAAGATGATCATGGAGCCCCGAAGATGGAGATCAATGGAGCTATATGATATTGGCCATATCATGTCACAACTATATTTGATTGCATGTGATGTTTATCATGTTTATGCATCTTGTTTGCTTAGAACGACGGTAGTAAATAAGATGATCCCTTACAACAATTTCAAGAAGTGTTCTCCCCTAACTGTGCACCGTTGCTACAGTTCGTCGCTTCTAAGCACCACGTGATGATCGGGTGTGATGGATTCTTACGTTCACATACAACGGGTGTAAGACAGTTTTACACAGCGAAAACACTTAGGGTTAACTTGACGAGCCTAGCATGTACAGACATGGCCTCAGAACACGGAGACCGAAAGGTCGAGCATGAGTCGTATAGCAGATACGATCAACATGAAGATGTTCACCGATGATGACTAGTCCGTCTCACGTGATGATCGGACACGGCCTAGTTGACTCTGATCATGTGATCACTTAGATGACCAGAGGGATGTCTATCTAAGTGGGAGTTCATAAGATGAACTTAATTATCCTGAACATAGTCAAAAGACCTTTTGCAAATTATGTCGTAGCTCACGCTATAGTTCTACTGTTTAGATATGTTCCTAGAGAAAATATAGTTGAAAGTTGAAAGTAGCGATTATGCGGACAGTAGATAGCTTATGTCCTTAATGCACTGCTCAGTGTGCTGAACCCCAAACATCGTTTGTGGATGTTTCGAACATCGAACATACACGTTTTGATAACTACGTGATAGTTCAGTTAAATGGTTTAAGTAGAGGCACCAAAGACGTTTTCGAAACGTCACGGAACATATGAGATGTTTTGAGGGCTGAAATTGGGATTTCAGGCTCGTGCCCACGTCAAGGGGTATAAGACCTCCGACGATTTTCTTAGCCTGCAAACTAAGGGAGAAAAGCTCAATCGTTGAGCTTGTGCTCAGATTGTCTGAGTGCAACAATCACTTGAATCGAGTGGGAGTTGATCTTCCAGATGAGATAGTGATGTTTCCCCAAAGTCATTGCCACCAAGCTGCTAGAGCTTCGTGATGAACTATAACATATCAGGGATAGACATGATGATCCTTGAGGTATTCACGATGTTTGACACCGCGAAAGTAGAAATCAAGAAGGAGCATCAATTGTTGATGGTTGGTGAAACCACTAGTTTCAAGAAGGGCAAGGGCAAGAAGGGATACTTCATGAAACGGCAAATCAGCTGCTGCACCAGTGAAGAAACCCGAGGTTGAACCCAAACCCGAGACTAAGTGCTTCTGCGATAAGGGGAACAACCACTGGAGCAGGATTACCCTAGATACTTGGTAGATGAGAAGGCTGGCAAGGTCGATAGAAGTATATTGGATATACATTATGTTAATGTGTACTTTACTAGTACTCCTAGTAGCACCAGGGTATTAGATACCGGTTCGGTTGCTAAGTGTTAGTAACTCGAAATAAAAGGCTACGGAATAAACGGAGACTAGCTAAAGGTGAGCTGACGATATATGTTTGATGTGATCAAACATCGCACGCTCCCTCTACCATCAAGATTAGTATTAAACCTGAATGGTTTATTGAATCTCGATCGTAGTGATACACATTTTCATGCCAAAAGATATAAGATAGTAATGATAGTACCACTTACTTGTGGCACTGCCATGTAAGTCAAAATGGTATAAAACGCATGAAGAAGCTCCATGTTGATGGATCTTTGGACTCACTCGTTTTTGAAAAGTTTGAGACATGCGAACCATGTCTATTGGTGTATATGCATGAAGAAACTCCATCTAAATGGACCATTTGAACTCACTTGATTTTGAATCACTTGAGATATGCAAATCATACCACATGGGCAAGATGACTGAAAAGCCTCGGTTTCAATAAGATGGAACAAGATAGCAACTTGTTGGAAGCAACACATTTTGATGTGTGCAGTCCAATGAGTGCTGAGGCATGCAGTGAATATCGTTATGTTCTTACTTCATAGATGATTCGAGTAGATGTTGAGAATATTTACTTGATGAAACACAAGTCTGAATTATTGAATGGTTCAAGTAATTTCAGAGTGAAGTAGAAGATCATTGTGACAAGAGGATAAAAATATCTATGATATGATCATAGAGATGAATATCTGAGTTACGAGTTTTGGCACACAATTAAGACATTGTGAAAATTGTTTCGCAATTAATACCGCCTGGAACACCATAATGTGATGGTGTGTCCGAACATCATAGTTGCACCCTATTGGATATGATGCATACCATGATGTCTCTTATCGAATTACCACTATTGTTCATGGGTTAGGCATTAGAGACAACCACATTCACTTTAAATAGGGCACCACGTAATTCCGTTGAGATGACACCGTATGAATTATGGTTTAGAGAAACCTAAGTTGTCGTTTCTTAAAGGTTTGGGGCTGCGACGCTTATGTGAAAAAGTTTCAGGATTAAGCTCGAACCCAAAGCGGATAAAATGCATCTTCATAGGACACCCAAAACAGTTGGGTATACCTCCTAATTCAGATCCGAAAGCAATATGGATTGTTTCTTGAATCGGGTCCTTTCTCGAGGAAAGGTTTCTCTCGAAAGAATTGAGTGGGAGGATGGTGGAGACTTGGTATGGTTATTGAACCATCACTTCAACTAGTGTGTAGCAGGGCACAGGAAGTTGTTCCTATGGTACCTACACCAATTGAAGTAGAAGCTTATGATAGTGATCATGAAACTTCGGATCAAGTCACTACCAAACCTCGTAGGACGACAAGGACACGTACTACTTCGGAGTGGTAAGGTGATCCTGTCTTGGAAGTCATGTTGCTGGACAACAATGAACCTACGAGCTATGGAGAAGCGATGGTGGGCCCGGATTCCGATAAATGGCTCAAGGCCATAAAATCCGAGAACGGATCCATGGACTTTGGTGGACTTGCCCGATGATCGGCAAGCCATTAAGATAAATGGATCTTTAAGAAGAAGACGGACGTGGATGGTAATGTCACCGTCTATGAGGCTCGACTTGTGGCGAAGAGTTTTTCACAAGTTCAAGGAGTTGACTACGATGAGATTTTCTCATCCGTAGCGATGCTTAAGTCCGTCGGAATCATGTTAGCATTAGCTGCATTTATGAAATCTGGCAGATGGATGTCAAGACAAGTTTCCTTACTAGTTTTCGTAAGGAAAGGTTGTATGTGATAAAATCAGAAAGGTTTTGTCGATCCTAAGGATGCTAAAAGGTATGCTAGCTCCAGCAATCCTTCTAAGGACTGGAGTGAGCATCTCGGAGTTGGAATGTATGCTTTGATGATGATCAAAGATTTTGGGTTTGTACAAAGTTTATGAGAAACTTGTATTTCCAAAGAAGTGAGTGGGAGCACTATAGAATTTCTGATGAGTATATGTTGTTGACATATTGTTGATCAGAAATGATGTAGAATTTCTAGAAAGCATATAGGGTTATTTGAAAGGTGTTTTTCAATGGAAAGCCTGGATTAAGCTACTTGAACATTGAGCATCAAGATCTATAAGGATAGATCAAAATGCTTAATAATACTTTCAAATGAGCACATACCTTGACATGATCTTGAAGGTGTTCAAGATGGACCAGTCAAAGAAGAAGTTCTTGCCTGAGTTGTAAGGTACGAAGTTAAGACTTAAAGCTCGACCACGGCAGAATAGAGAGAAAGGACGAAGGTCGTCCCCTATGCTTAAGACGTAGGCTCTTCAGTATGCTATGCTGTGTACCGCACCTGAAGTGTGCCTTGCCATGAGTCAGTCAAGGGGTACAAGAGTGATCCATGAATGGATCACAGGACAGCGGTCAAAGTTATCCTTAGTAACTAGTGGACTAAGCAATTTTCTCGATTATGGAGGTGGTAAAAGAGTTCATCCTAAAGGGTTACGTCGATGCAAGCTTAACGCCTATCCGGATAGCTCTGAGTAGAGAGACCGGATACATATAATGGAGCAATAATTTAGAATAGCTCCAAGTAGAACAGTCATTTGGATTAGCTCCAAATAGAGCGTGGTAGCTGCATCTAGGAGATGACATAGAGATTTGTAAAGCACACACGGATCTAAAAGGTTCAGACCCGTTGACTAAAACCTCTCTCGCAAGCAACATGATCAAACATAAAACTCATTGAGTGTTAATCACATAGTGATGTGAACTAGACTACTGACTCTAGTAAACTCTTGGGTATTAGTCACATGGCGATGTGACTTGTGAGTGTTAATCACATGGCGATGTGAACTAGATTATTGACTCTAGTGCAAGTGGGAGACTGTTGGAAATATGCCCTAGAGGCAATAATAAATAAGTTATTATTATATTTCCTTGTTCATGATAATTGTCTTTTATTCATGCTATAACTGTATTATCCGGAAATCGTAATACACGTGTGAATACATAGACCACAATATGTCCCTAGTGAGCCTCTAGTTGACTAGCTCGTTGTGATCAACAGATAGTCATGGTTTCCTGGCTATGGACATTGGATGTCGTTGATAACGGGATCACATCATTAGGAGAATGATGAGATGGACAAGACCCAATCCTAAGCATAGCACAAAGATCGTAGTTCGTTTGCTAGAGCTTTGCCAATGTCAAGTATCTCTTCCTTTGACCATGAGATCGTGTAACTCCTGGATACCGTAGGAGTGCTTTGGGTGTATCAAACGTCACAACGTAACTGGGTGACTATAAAGGTGCACTACAGGTATCTCCGAAAGTATCTATTGTTTTATGCGGATCGAGACTGGGATTTGTCACTCCGTGTAAACGGAGAGGTATCTCTGGGCCCACTCGGTAGGACATCATCATATGCGCAATGTGACCAAGGAGTTGATCACGGGATGATGTGTTATGGAACGAGTAAAGTGACTTGCCGGTAACGAGATTGAACAAGGTATCGGTATACCGACGATCGAATCTCGGGCAAGTAAAATACCGCTAGACAAAGGGAATTGAATACGGGATCGATTGAGTCCTTGACATCGTGGTTCATCCGATGAGATCATCGTGGAACATGTGGGAGCCAACATGGGTATCCAGATCCCGCTGTTGGTTATTGACCGGAGAACGTCTCGGTCATGTCTGCATGTCTCCCGAACCCGTAGGGTCTACACACTTAAGGTTCGATGACGCTAGGGTTATAAAGGAAGCTTGTATATGGTTACCGAATGTTGTTCGGAGTCCCGGATGAGATCCCGGACGTCACGAGGAGTTCCGGAATGGTCCGGAGGTAAAGATTTATATATAGGAAGTCCTGTTTCGGCCATCGGGACAAGTTTCGGGGTCATCGGTATTGTACCGGGACCACCGGAAGGGTCCCGGGGGCCCACCGGGTGGGGCCACCTGCCCCGGGGGGCCACATGGGCTGTAGGGGGTGCGCCTTGGCCTACATGGGCCAAGGGCACCAGCCCCAAGAGGCCCATGCGCCTAGGGAACCCTAGAGGGAAGAGTCCTCAAGGGGGAAGGCACCTCCGAGGTGCCTTGGGGAGGATGGACTCCTCCCCCCTCCTTGGCCGCACCCCAAAACCCATCTAGGGCTGGCCGCCGCCCCTAGGGGGTGGGAAACCCTAAAGGGGGTGCAGCCCTCCCCTTCCCCTATATATATGAGGCCTAGGGGCTGCCCATAATACGCGATTTGATCTCTCGTTGGTGCAGCCCTGCCCCTCTCCCTCCTCCTCTTCTCCCATGGTGCTTGGCGAAGCCCTGCGGGATTGCCACGCTCCTCCACCACCACCACGCCGTTGTGCTGCTGTTGGATGGAGTCTTCCTCAACCTCTCCCTCTCTCCTTGCTGGATCAAGGCGTGGGAGACGTCACCGGGCTGTACGTGTGTTGAACGCGGAGGTGCCGTCCGTTCGGCACTTGATCATCGGTGATCTGAATCACGACGAGTACGACTCCATCAACCCCGTTCACTTGAACGCTTCCGCTTAGCGATCTACAAGGGTATGTAGATGCACTCTCCTTCTACTCGTTGCTGGTCTCTCCATAGATAGATCTTGCTGACGCGTAGGAAAATTTTTGAATTTCTGCTACGTTCCCCAACAGTTAACCCCTTAACGGAACTAAGCTAGCACGTGTGCCATCCAGGACCTTTGCCGTCTGCTGACAGAGGGCAAAGATGCAAAGGTCTTTGTCATCAGCGAACAAACGACAAAGAACCCTTTGTCGTAGTCTGTTCAGCCGGACGTGTTGTCGTCTGCTGGCTAACCGCAAAGCCCTTTGCCATCCGCCAGACATGCCTTTGCCGTCAGCCATGGCAGACGACAAAGTTCCTGATTCCTGTAGTGAAACATAGGTTCCTGATTCCTGTAGTGAAACATCCAAGAATGATAATATAACAGCATGAATACTTCATAAATTATAGATATGTTGGAGACGTATCAGCATCCCCAAGCTTAATTCCTACTTGTCCTCGAGTAGGTAAATGATAAAAGAAATAATTTGTGAAGTGCGAATGCTAGCAAAGTGGATAAGTTTGATCAATTATAATTTCAATTGCTTTTCCTAGCATCATAACAGCAATTCTTTCTTATAAAACCTCTCATGTTAAAGTAGCAACCAATCCACATCTAAAGGTTCAAACAATGAATTCTCTTGAAACTCAACAACCTATATTCTTAGTCACCAAACAATTGCAATTCAACTTATTCAACATAGTCTAAGTAAGAGCTCCACATACTCAACCATCACATAGTCTTCTATGATTGCTAACACTCACCGCATACACATGAGCAAAACGTTTCAACCGGACACATAGAAAGACATGGGCTTATAATTTCGGCTCCCAACGTATTCACCTCAAGGGTGATGTCAACAATAATAACTCACTCTACCCATATCCAACTGGATATATGTGCCTAGATCTTTCCTCACCACATGATGCTTGCCAAAAGAAAAAATAAAAAGGAATAGAGAAAAAATTTGACTCTTGCATGAAAGTAAATACATAAAAATAAGAGGTAGGCCCTTCACATAGGGAAGCAGAGAATCCCATGTGCTTTTTGTTTGTATGCTCAATCCCTTAGTGCAAGAGATCATCACATTATATTGCCCCTTATGATGGCAACCTTCATTATGCAGTTTGTCACTTTTATTCTTCGCCATCATAAGTTTGTACAACGCTCAATTTTCTCTTACACTAAATGATCTAACACTTTTAGAAGCCATTTTTATTGCCTTATTGCACCGACGACAACTTACTTGAAGGATCTTACTCAATCCATAGGTAGGTATGGTGGACTCTTGAGAATAAGATTTGGGTTTAAGGGTTTTTAGATGCACAAGTAGTATCTCTACTTGGTGCGGAATATTTTGGCTAGCAAAGATGGGGGCAAGCACCACATGTTGAAAGATCTATGACAATATAACTTCCACGTGAATATGAACAAAAATAAATCCTTGTCTTCCTTGTCCAACATCAATAATTTTGGCAGATAATATTTTGATGGGGGCTGACAATCACAAAAGATTTCCAAGATAGTGCATTTGCATGTGAAATTTCTCTTCCTTATAGTAATCATTCAGGAATTGCTTGTATGACCAATATTATAATTGTCAAGCTTCAAAGCATTTTACTTTCTAAATCCAATGTCAAGCTACCACTAGGCATGATATGAACTTATAATTTCAACTTCATGATATTCACTTCATTCAACAATTTACTCATAGGATATAAGTGAAGCACAAGAGTAAATGACAAGCTACTCCAAAAAGATATAAGTGAAGATCAAGCGAGTAGTTAAGTAAATAGGTAGCTAATTGTGGATCTCTCTTATTAAAAAACTTTCAGACCTAAGTATTTTATAAAAACAGCAAGAAAAACAAAATAAAATGACATTCCAAGGATAGCAAACATCATTTGAAGAAGCAAAAACTTAGGCTCAACCGACACTAACCGATAACTGTTGAAGAACAAAGGTGGGATGCCTACCATGTCATCCCCAAGCTTAGGGTCTTGTCACTCCTTATTCTTCTCACATCGATATCTCACCCAAAAGTTGAAAACTTCAATCACACAAAACTTAACGGAACTTCGTGAGATAGATTTGTATGATAAAGAGAAAACCATTTCACTTTCGTACTATCAAAGACAAGATTCATAACTGTTTTCACACAATGCCTATTGTAGAATATCATTTCCACAATTTATATTGAGCAATATAAGCCATGGAAACTAGGAAACAAGCAAACCATGCATTGAAAACAGAATTTGTCAAAAAGAGAACAGTCTAAAGTAATATGTACTTCAACCATACTTCTATAACTCCAAAAATTCTGTAAAAATAGGACAATGTAGAGAATTTGTATATCTATCACCTGTAAAAAAATCAGATCAAAAGCACGTTCCAGTTAATTTTCAAATTTCCTGGATTGAGCGCAAAAGTTTTTGTTTTTGCACAGAATGAAGTCAACTATCACCCACACTATCCCAAAGGCTTTACTTGGTACTTTATTGTAACAAAAGCAATAAAACATGATTACTACAGTAGCATAATCATGTGAACAAAGAAAAACAGTAGGTAAAAGTGTTGGGTTGTCTCCCAACTAGCTCTTTCCTTTAATGTCTTTTAGCTAGGCATGATGATTTCAATGATGCTCGCACAAAAGATAAGGACTGAAACATAACAAGAGACTCATGAATCACATGGCAAGCACATTAAAGTCTAACCCACTTCCTATGCATAGGGATTCTGTGAGCAAACAATTTATGGTAATAAGAATCAACTAGCAAAGGAAGGCAAACAAGCAAAACTTCAAAATTTTGAACATATAGAGATGAAACTTAATATTATTGAAATATGTAAAAGCATATGTTCCTCTCTCATTATAATTTTTAGTAGCATCATGAATGAATTCAACAATATAACTATCCCATAAAGGATTCCTTTAATGATCCACAAGCATAGAAATTTTCTTACTCTCTACATAATCGAATTAATTCTCATGAATGGTAGCGGGAGCAAACTCAACAAAATAACTATCATGAGATTGAAAATTAAAATCATGATGACAAGTTTCATGATTATCATTGTTCTTTATAGCAAACGTGTCATCACCATAATCATCATAGTTAGCAACTTTGTTCTCATAATCAATTGAAACCTCTTCCAACATAGTGGATTCATCATTAAATAAATTCATGACCTCTCCAAATCCACTTTCCTCAATATAATCATCATAAATAGGAGGCATGCAATGATTATAAAAAATTTGCACATCAAATCTTGGGGTGCTAAAAACATCGTCTTCATCAAACATAGCATCCCCAAGCTTGTGGCTTTGCATATCATTAACATCGTGGATATTCAAAGAGTTCATACCAACAACACTGCAATCATGCTCACCATTCAAATATTTTTTGTCAAACATCTTATAGAATACTTCTTCTATCAATTGAGCACAATTTTCCTTTCCATCATTTTCACGAAAGACATTATAAAGATGAACAACATGATGCAATCTCAATTCCATTTTTTTTGTAGTTTTCTTTTTATAAACCAAACTAGTGATAAAACAAGAAACTAAAAGATTCAATTGCAAGATCCAAAGATATACCTTCATGCACTCACCTCCTCGGCAACAACGCCAGAAAAGAGCTTCGTTGCCGGGATTTGAGTGCCGCTTACCTAACCTCCTCGGTAACAGCGCCAGAAAAGAGCTTGATGTCCACTACGCAACTTTATTCTTGTAGACTTGTGTTGGGCCTCCAAGCACAGAGTTTTGTAGGACAGTACTAATTTTCCCTCAAATGGATGACCTAAGGTCTATCAATCCGTGGGAGGCGTAGGATGAAGATAGTCTATCTCAAGCAACCCTGCAATCAAATACAAGAAATCTCTTGTGTCCCCAACACATCCAATACAATGGCAAATTGTATAGGTGCACTAGTTCGGCGAATAGATGGTGTTAAGAGTGTAGTATGGATAGTAGATATGAGTTTTTGTAGTGCGAATAATAAAAAATAGCAAGGTAGTAAATAGTAAAATGGAGCACAAACAATATTGTAATAATGGAAAATGAGGCCTAGGGTGCATACTTTCACTGGTGCAATCTCTCAACAATGCTAACATAGTTGGATCATATTATTATCCACCAAAGTGCAATAAAGAATCACTCCCGAGTTCCTATTAGCGGAGAACAAAAGATAGAAATTGTTTGTAGGGTACGAAACCACCTCAAAGCTATTCTTTCTTATCAATCTATCCTAGATTTCATACTAAAATAACACAAAGCTATTCTTTTCAATCAATCTAACCTAGAGTTTGTACTAAAATAACACCATATGACACACATCAACCAACTCCAATGTCACCTAGATACTCCAATGTCACCACAAGTATCTGTGAGTTAATTCTACGATATGCATCAAACAACTTCATGATCATAATATTCAATCCGCACAAAGAACTACAAGGAGACCCCAAAGTTTCTAGCGGAGAAAAGATAATAAAAACATGCATCAACCCCTATGCATAGATTACCCCAATGCCACCTCGGGAATCCGCAAGTTGAGTGCCAAAACATAAATAAAGTGAATCAATATGATACCCCATTGTCACCTCAAGTATTCATACCGCAAGACATACATCATGTGTTCTCAGATCTAAACATTCAATCCGACAAGACAAAACTTCAAAGGGTGAAGATTAAATTCATCACAACAAGAGTATAGAGGGGAGAAACATGATATGATCCATCTATGTTAACAAAGCCCGCGATACATCAAGATCATGACATCT
The DNA here is from genome assembly GCF_002162155.2 of Triticum dicoccoides. Taxonomy (NCBI): domain Eukaryota; kingdom Viridiplantae; phylum Streptophyta; class Magnoliopsida; order Poales; family Poaceae; genus Triticum; species Triticum dicoccoides. Next base: position 10,964,141 of record NC_041381.1, read on the forward strand.
CAAGATCACGAGAGAGAGAGAGAGAGAGAGAGAGAGAGAGAGAGAGAGAGAGACTAAAGACATAGCTACTCGTACAAACCCTCATCCCCGAGGGTGACTACTCCCTCCTCATCGTGGTGGCCGTCCAGATGATGAAGATGGCCACCGGTGATGATGTCCCCCTCTGGCAGGGTGCCGGAATGGGCTCCCAATTGATTTTCGATGGCTATAGAGACTTGCAGCGGCGGAATTTCCGATCTAGGTTCTCCACCGAGGGTTTTTGGAATATTTGACAATTTATAGAGCGAAGAGGGGGTGCGGGAGGCCACGAGGTGGGCACAACCCACCGGGGCGTGCCTGGGGGCCCAGGCGTGACCTGGTGGGTTGTGCCCCCCTCAGGGCACCCCCAGGTGCTGCTCTGGCCCATTGGATGTCTTCTGGTCCATAAAAAATCCACAAAAAGTGTTGTGGTGTTTGGACTCCGTTTGATATTGATTTCCTACGATGTAAAAAACAAGAAAGAAAATCAACTCACACGGGGCACTGTGTCAATAGGTTACTCCCAAAAAATGATATAAAGTTGCAAATGATTGTAAAACATCCAAGAATGATAATATAACAGCATGAATACTTCATAAATTATAGATACGTTGGAGATGTATCAGTGACCGAGGCGTCAGCCTAAGCCATCACCTTGTCACCCTCCTCTCTCGTGTTCGTAGGAGGAGGGGTCCTTCAGGACACCACCTCGCCAGCTCCTTCGTGGACATGGGGAGACACGGGGCGTGACGCTGATCCGCTATCCTCCAAGTCAGCGAGCGGAGTCGCCCCCTCCGAGGTCTGCTCGGTGGGGTGTTCGCGCGATGGGCTGCAATATCATATAGTTTGTTTCCATTAGTAGGGCCGGCTAAAAATAAACTAGCTATAAATGTTAAAACTCATACCTAGCAGCCAGGGGCTTGACACTAGGTTCCGTCTTCGGAACATGTTCGGATGCCTCGGACTCCTCTTCGGAGTCTGATCAGGCATGGCCAGCTTATGCCGATGGTACCTCATCGAGGGCGGAGGGGGATGGATCTCCTTGGTGTCGTCGGACACCACCGTCTTCTTTGAATGTAAGGAGGCACTTTCCTTCTCGTCCTCGTCTTCTTCCCCATCCTAGGCAGACGGGGCTGCAGTGTCTCCGGATTCATTGTCCGGACGACCTCTCCCGCGGAGGCCTTCCCTGGCCCCCGGTATATCCTTCTTCTTCTTGTCCTTCTTCTCCAGGACCTTGTAAGGCGCCGCGGATAGCAGCCCCTCTAGTTGGGGTGATCGGGGCTCTTCGGGCAGTGGAGCTGGGCAGTTGATCTTCTTGGCCTTTTTGAGCTAGCCCTGTAAAGAACATGAGAGAGGCTTAGACAGAATCTAGTGCAATAAGACCATCCGAACATATATCCGGCGAAAACAATGATTACCTCTTCCGGGGGGTGTGCGGTGTCAAGGCCAATGGCATCTTTCTCAGCTGGCCACGCCTCTTGAGGCTTGAAGAGCTGACTCCACACCTTACTGTGTGTCGTGCCGAAGAGGTGCTTCACGATGGCCGGATCGTCGGGCTTGTAGGCCCACATCGGGCTCGCCCTTGGTTGGCAAAGGAGGATGCGGCGATTGAGCATGATTTGGACCACATCGGTCAGCGCGATGTTGAACTCCACCATGTCGGAGATGTGTTTCTATAGCATTTTCACCTCAGTGGCGGACCCCCAGTTCGGACCTTTTGCGGTCCATGAGCTTAGCCTTTCTAGGGGAGCGAATCTGAACTCGGGAGCCGCCGTCCAGGCGGAACCACTCTTTCTGCCACCCCTTGATGGTGTCGACAAATCTATCCTCAAGCCACTGGACCGAAGTCAGCTTGTTGATCATGGGCCCGCCGCACTCCGCTTGGGCACCGCTGAGCACCTTGGGCCTGACATTTAATATCTTCAGCCACAAGCTGAAGTGCGGCTGAACCTGCATCACGGCCTTGGCGACGGTGATGAAGGCCGAAATGTGGAGGAGTTGGGGGATAGATCATGGAAATCTAGCACATACAAGAACATCAACCCCGTCACAAAGGGGTGCAAGGGAAACTCTAGCCCACGCATAAAGTGAGGGAGGAATACCAACCTCTCGCCCGCCTTGGGCGCGGGGATGATCTGACCTTCTTCGGGGGCTCGATGGGCGATGTCGTCCGATAGGTAGCCAGCCCGCTTCAACTCAAATATGTCGTCGTTGGTAACGAAGGAGGCATACCACTTGACGTTGGTGCCTGATCCGGCCATGGCTGAAGCTAAGAGAAGTTGGGAAGGACTTGCAGTGGGGAAGCGAAAGAGAGCACTGGAGCTCTGGAGATTGGAAAAGCAACATCCGGTGTTAGAAGAGGGCGTGAGGGTATAGCGCCAACTTTTCCCCTCTTTATGGACCGCGTAGGGGCCACCCTTTGCATGTCGTGGGCCTCTTTAGATACACCCGCAATGTCATGCGCGGGTGGGGGAATCAATATCATTGATCATATCCCCTAAAAACGGGGCACGATCTCTGCCTTGATGAGACGTGCCGATAAAAGGGTGGCCTCGAGCAGCGCATCAAGAACGTCCAGCTATTTGGTATTATAACCAGACGCGACTCTTCGCTAAAAAGTTGTCAGACAAAAACATTGTTCATATCTGAACACTCTTGCCTTCTAATCCACTCTGAGCACTCACATGATAAGGTGGCACTCGCCTCGCAAGCCGAAGATCGTGAGATGTGCGGATGCCGAACACAAGACCTAGCGTTGGAGGCTAGTTTGGGGGCTACTGAGGGAGTCAGGGACCAAGGGGTCCTTGGATCGTCGGCCCAGTGCTTATGGTTGAACTAAGGGGATACTATGGATCCTGGCTAGGATCCGGACCCGTGGACAGATGGAACTCTCCGGAGTCGTGGAGTGCCCTCCAAGTTGAGGGTTTAGCAAGATCTTTCCTTCATTGTACTTGATCATATGTAACACTAACCCTACCGGTGTCTATATAAACTGAGGGGTTTATTCTTTAGGGCTAGATAAACATCCATCACCCCATCAACCTAGGGTTTAGCTCGCCTGATCTCGAGGTAGATCGACTCTCTAACCATATCATACACATCAAATACAATCAAGCAGGACGTAGGGTTTTACCTCTTTGAGAGGGCCCAAACCTGGGTAAACACAGTGTTCTTCGTCCCTTGTTCCCCATTGATCCTAGATCCAAAGCTCGGGACCCCCTATCCGAGATCCGCCGGTTTTGACATCGACAGCCGCCTCCCCCTCCCTTGCTCCTCACCGCTGATGGAGGCGGCCACCGGGGCCCCTGCGCAGCTGGCAGTGAGGGTGGCAGCGAGGCCTTTGGCCGGTCCCTTTAGGTGGTGAGGGCCCGGATATGAGGCGGCAGCCTCGCTGGTGTGGACGACACTCCTTTAGCAGCGGGGGCGTTCGTCCGTGAGGGTGGCCGGATCCCCTCGGCTGCGCGGGCGGCGAGGTCCCAGTGGGCGCTGGTCGTGGCGTGGGGACAGGCACCGGGCTCCCCTCGTCGAATCTAAGGCGTTTCGGTGGTGGCGGTAGGGTGACCGTCCGAGGGAAACCCCTGGCCGTCGGTGGAGGTCACGGCGTCAATGGCATCCTGGACGCATTGCCTCCTTGGTGGCGGCGCCGAGGTACATCTTCCCCTGCCTCTCCCCTTCCCTTGCACCCGGGTGAAAACTCTAGCCCATGTGGCTAGGTGGTGGCGGCGCCATGGCATCATCACCTTCTTGAAGGCTCCGCCTTGGGCATGGGGATGGTGGGTGTGCATGGCGAGCTCGGCCGGTTCCTCTGGCAGCCATCCTACCCTCTATGTCACTGCTTCATGCAAGTATGTGGTTCCTTCCAGGCATGTGCTTCTTCCCTAATTGCTCCAGTGGGTCCGGCGGTACGGCACCCTCGAGCCTGGGCGAGAGGGGATAGTGGTCCCCTCTTTGGCGACTGTGATGTGTTGGTTGTGAGGGCAGACGATCCTGGTGAGCGCTGGCTTGGTCTGGTAGCGGCGGTGTTGTCCTTCCGCCGCGTTTCCGTGGCGACTTTGCCCTTCTGCAGCTTTCTGATGTGCTTCGTGCTTGGGCGTCGGCAATTCCTTTGCTTCATATGCACTCACGGGCGACCTTGTTGCTGTACCTTTTGCTCTTGGCTCCCTAGTCAATTGCTTAGCTTCTTCACCTTGTACCTGCTGTTTGGGGTTGCATCCCATGTTTCTTATTTGTTTCAGTTTTTTTGTACCGTTGAATGTATCCTGGCCGGTTGATGGCTTTATTAATTCAAAGCCGGGTTAGGTCCAAGCCCTTCTCGGGCTTGGCCGAGCCTTTTCTCTAAAAAAGTTATATACTACAAGAAACTTGTTGATCCATATAAACTCCAAATCGTCATGGACGAACTAAAAATGATCGCAGAATGATAGTTTGAGATCCATCAAATATTCACTGACATAGATTCAAATGTGTGATTGGTGTCTATGTAGGAGATATGCCCTAGAGGCAATAATAAGAGTTGTTATTTATCTCCAAGTTTGCAATTAATGTTTATGTTCTAAGCTATAACTACAATGGTGCTTGAGGCCGTATATCCATAAAGGGTCAAATGAAAACCCATGTGCATGTGTGGAATAATAAACGGTAAAATATATTTCTAGTCGTGCCCCTAAGATTAGCTCAGCTTCATGATGGTCACATTTTTCTGATCATGGGCATGACTATGCTGAGAACTTTGAGGACATAATGTTAAAAGAACACTTGTGTTGAATTGACCCAAGTGATGTCAAGCTATGAGATACATTTATCACGAGCTAATGGTTTTATAACACAAAGAAAGTCATATTTTGCAAAATTCCTGAGACTATTAGAGTATCGATTTCCTTCATATGTGTTTCCTAACTCGTCATCTGTAACGGGGTGGCTATAACGACAGCTTATGGGTTCACGAAGAAGTATGGCAAGAAATTAGATAGCTCAAGATTGAGATTTACTCCTCCGACGATGGAAAGATATATTAGGGCTCTCATGGTGTTATAGTACCATCATCGTCTATGCAGACACTGTTTGGTTTGGTCACAAGGATACCGGAACGCGGGAACAAGAAAATAGAACAAAACTGATCACAGGGGTGCTATTAGATCTCACCTCGCACATTTGTAGCATATCGTAACGAAACAGGAACAACATTCGGTAACTATAGGTTCAATCAAATATTCATTATTGTGGGTATCTGTATCAATATGGACGTCCACAATTCCGCTATTGAGCCGGTTATGTCAATACTTTACCGAACCTAAAGATTCACAATCCAAGAGAAAGTTATTGAAAAAGTTTCAGATAGGACTACAAAATTTAGAGATAAAACCAGAAGTGTTTCGAAGTAATTGGAAATATACCAGAGATGAAAACATCATACTGGAATATTTCGGAATGCATCCACAATTATTTTAGTGGGTGCCAAAAATGTTTTGAGCCTCCCGGATTTTTTTTTTTGAGGTCCCGGAGTTTTTGTGGCACCCTATGCCTCTGTCGCCCCCAAATGCGACGGGGCAGGGGATAAGGTTCCCTTCGTGTTTTACCCATCACCTCTCACCACGCCACACTTTGGAGGCACAGTCTTACGTACTGTGATAAATCATTAGCAGATTCCGAGCATGTATGTGTGATCATAATTCATAAACGATGTAGCCCGGTAGCCAACCACTGACATGGACTTACTCCAGCGGGATGAGAGTCTCGTGCTGAAATGAGCCAACCATAAATATATGCCTTGTCGTTCATTGGAGGGTCGGGTTGTCAACGGTTGTGACTGAGACTCTGGATCGAGTATGCATGGGACAGCTGCGAGTAGAGTCTGTTAGACTGTATATACGTAGTCTTGTACATGCCTTGTATTTGTACCTCTTGGTACGTTTATATAATGAGAAAGCCACACCCCGTTTTAGGGTGTCGAGCAGTTCCCAAAACAAATGTTTTACATGGTATCAGTTTAGGGTTACGATGTCTTCCGCTGCCGCCGTCGCCGCCGCCGCCGCGCCGACCGCTGCTCCCGTTCCCGCCGCTGCCTCGGCGCCGCCCCCTGCGCCGGCCCCTGCCGTCGCACCCTCGTCGCCGTTCCTGGCCTCCCAGCCCCTGGCCGCGGTCTCGGCATGGTGGAACACCCAGTCCCCCGCGGGGTCCCAGATCGGATCGGGAGCGGCCCATGGCGACCTCCCTCCGCCGCCGTCCTCTAGCGGCCCGTCGCCCTCGACCACTACGGGTGCCCTACCGGTGCTGCCGTCCTTCCAGGGCCAGCTGCCGGCGTACGGCACCGCCCCTGCCCCAACCTATGGCGCTGCCGCTGCGTCGCCGTATGCCGCCCTGCACCCGTACGGTGGCTCGGGTCCGGCCTATGGCCCCCCGTGGTATGGCGCCCCTGCTTCCACTCCGGGTGCTCCGCCACCGCCGCCGTCCGCCTGGCCGATGCATCCCTACGGCGTGCTGCCGCCGCAGCCCTATGTGGCGCCGACGCGTCCTCAACCCTACGCGGCGCTGCCTTTGCTGCCCTACGGGGCCGCGCCTCCTCCGTCACCAGGGGACCCGTACGCTGGTGCCCCTGGCTATGGCGCACCCTTGGCCATCGCGCCGCCTCACGAGATGGATCCATCTATGGGTCCCTACGCGCCACCGACACAGGATCGTGCTTCACCGCCATCGCCGTTTTATTTCTCGCACCTGCTGCCAGTGAAGCTCGGGACGGACAACTACCTGTCGTGGCGTGCGCAGGTATTGCCTCTCCTCCGCAGCCGTTACTTGGAGGGTTATGTTGATGGGTCCATCCCGTGCCCACCTCCTCACCATCCGGCATATCACACGTAGGTGACGCAGGATCAGGCCATTCTCTCTGCCATCCAGTCCTCGCTCACGCCGAGTGTTTCGTCGATGGTCATCTTCGCCGCTACGTCTAGGGAGGCGTGGGCGGCCCTTCACACCAGTTTCGCCTCCCAGTCTCAGGCGCGTGCGCACTCTATACGCACCGAGCTAGGCGAGACCAAACTTGGCGATCTCAGCATCACGGAGTACTTCAACAAGATGACGAGCCTCGCAGACACACTGGCCTCTGTTGGCCAGCCACTTCTGGACGCGGACTTCACCACCTTTGTGCTCAACGGGCTCGATGATCATTATGATAATCTCATTGAGAACGTCCATGGTCGAGATGATACACTCCCGCGTCGTGAGCTCTATGCGCGCCTCCTTGGGCGTGAGCAGCGCATCAAGGCGCGCCGTGTCTCCCCCAGCTTCGTCTCCGCCAACGCCGCCACACGTGGCAAACCTCAGAAGCCGGCCCCATCAGGTGGCAAACCACCGGCTTCCCCGTCGCAGGCCTCGTGGGGCAACGCGCCGACTATCACAGGAGGGAGTCGCCCAGTTGCTTGCTGTTCCAGTTGCGGCGCTCCTCAGGCTTGTCAGCTTTGTGGCATAGACCGTCACCTCGCCTCTCGCTGCCACAGACGCTACGAGCAAGACTTCCTTGGCCTTGGCAACAATGGCAAAGGGAATGATAAGCAGGCTGCAGTTGCGGTGACCGGGCACGACCACGGGTGCACCCAGTCGTACTCCCTTGATCCGGCGTGGTACATGGATACCGGAGCGACGAATCACCTCACCAGCGAGATGGGCAAGCTCTCCGTTCAGGAACCGTATCGTGGACATGATCAGGTGCACACCGCCAATGGAGCAGGTATGCGCATCTCCCATGTTGGTCAGGCATCACTTCTTGCACACAATTCTCGCAAACTTCATCTTTCTAACATTCTTCGAGTTCTCTCTGCTACGCGTAGTTTGTTGTCTATTCCTCAACTTACTCGTGATAATAATGTCCTTGCTGAGTTTCACCCTTTTCGTTTCTTTATCAAGGATCGGGACACGAGGGCCGTTCTGCTTAGTGGTCGTCTTCGCCATGGCTTATATGCACTTGACGCACCGTCTGCATCTCCTACGCCGTCTTCTCCTCGGGTGTTCAGTGGTGTTCGTGTGTCACCTACGCACTGGCATGCGCGCCTTGGACATCCTGCTGCTCCTATAGTTAGCCATGTGCTGCATCGCCATGAACTTCCAGTTGTGTCCAATAAAAGTGCTGAAACTATTTGTGATGCCTGTCAGCAGGGCAAGAGTCACCAACTACCTTTTTCAGAGTCTAGTCGTATTGTGGAACATCCTCTTGAGCTTGTGTTTTCTGATGTGTGGGGTCATGCCCAAACATCTGTTAGTGGTCACAATTACTATGTCAGTTTCATTGATGCTTACAGTCGGTTTACTTGGCTATATCTTATCAAGCGTAAATCTGATGTGTTTAGTGTTTTCATTCAGTTCCAAGCACACGTTGAGCGTCTCCTCAAGCATAAGATTATTCATGTTCAATCCGATTGGGGGGTGAATATCACAACCTCAACTCGTTTTTTAATAAGCTTGGAATCTCGCATCGTGTGTCTTGTCCTCATATACATCAACAAAACGGCACCGCTGAACGTAAGCATCGTCATCTTGTAGATACTGGCCTCACTTTACTAGCTCATGCCTCCGTCCCGTTTCGGTTCTGGAGTGATGCTTTCTCCACCGTCTGTTTCTTGATAAATAGGCTTCCCTCACGACTACTGAAAATGAAAACCCCTCTTGAACTCTTGCTCGGTGATATTCCAGACTACACATTTCTCAAAGTGTTTGGATGCGCATGTTGGCCGCACTTACGGCCTTACAACAAGCGTAAATTAGAGTTTCGGTCTAAGAAGTGTGTTTTCCTTGGGTACAGTTCTCTTCACAAAGGGTACAAGTGTCTTCATGTTCCCACCAATCGTGTCTACATTTCTCGTGACGTCGTGTTTGATGAGAATGTGTTCCCGTTTTGTGCTCTTCCGAACCACTCTACCACTAGTTTACCACCTGTGCACTCCACTACACCTTCACCTGACCAATTTGTGGATGTTGCAAATGCTCCTGTGTTGCTTCCTAACCATGCTGCAGGTATTGGACGCGGTGCCCGCCTTGAACTCCTGGATGATGAGATTCTGGACGACACTCATGATGGCCACGTTGATCCTGTGCATGGCCCATGCATGGCGGGTCCTGCCCGTCAGCCTGGTGCATCCACAGCCGCCCCGCGGGTGTCGGAAGTGCCCGCGGCTGCACCCGCTTCGGCCGCCCCGTTGGCCGGCTCGCCCGGGTCGCCTGCCTCCGCGCCCGGGTCGCCAGTCCCGTCGATCGGCTCGCCCGCTCCCGCGCCCGGGTCGCCCGCCCCATCGATCGGGTCGCCCGGTCCAACGCCCTCGCCTGGCCCAGCGCCCGGCTCGCCCGGCTCGCCTGTCAGGCCACAGGAGCTGCCCTCGTCGGGCCCAGCAGACACGGCAGCTATGCCGGCCAGCCCCGCCTCGGCTATGTCGTCCGGTGCTGAGTCTGCTGACTCTGGCTCCCCCAGCCCCGTCTCGGCCACGACGCCTTTGTCGCCTGTGGCAAGCCCCGTGGTGCCAGCACCGCCCGCTGTCGTTCATCATCGACCGCACACGCGCAGCCAGCCTGGTGTTTTTTCCCTAAGGAAAGCAAAGACGGGACGGTGGCGTGGCTTGCTACATGTGTGGCTCATGCTGCTGCGGATCCCACGGCAGAGCCGCGTCATTTTCAGGCTGCATTGGGTATTCCCCACTGGCGTGCTGCGATGGAGCAGGAATTTCAGGCCTTGCTGAAAAATGGTACTTGGCAACTTGTTCCTCCGGTCTCTGGCGTCAACATCATTGACTCCAAGTGGGTGTTTAAGGTCAAACGACATGCAGCTGGTTCTATTGAGCGCTACAAGGCACGGCTGGTTGCCAAGGGTTTCAAGCAGAGGTACGGTCTTGATTATGAAGACACATTCAGTCCAGTTATCAAGCCTACTACTATTCGTATACTGCTGTCTCTTGTCGTTACTCGTGGTTGGTCGCTTCGTCAGCTTGATGTGCAGAATGCTTTCCTCCATGGAGTTCTGGAGGAAGAGGTTTATATGCGTCAACCACCAGGTTTTGTTGATCCTACGCGTCCGCATCATCTCTGTCGTCTGGTCAAGGCATTGTATGTACTTAAACAGGCGCCTCATGCATGGCATGCTTGTCTTGGTTCTGCACTCCGGGCTCTTGGGTTTATTCCCTCAACTGCTGACACGTCACTGTTTCTTCTTCAGCGCCCTGAGGTGACGATGTATCTTTTGGTGTATGTTGATGATATCATCCTTGTCAGTTCCTCCAATGCTGCTGCGGATCGCCTTGTGTCTGCATTAGGTGAGGAATTTGCTGTCAAAGATTTGGTTGCTCTGCATTATTTTCTTGGATTGGAGGTGTCACGGTCCTCCACTGGTTTGACTTTGAGTCAGAAAAAGTACTCCATGGATTTGCTGGGCCGTGCTGGGATGCTCCAATGCAAACATGCTATCACTCCGATGTCTGCCACTGATCGGTTGTCTGCCCTTGATGGAGATCCTCTTTGCACTGATGACGCCACTGAGTATCGCAACCTTGTTGGTGGTCTGCAATATCTCACTATCACCAGACCTGATGTCTCTTATGCAGTCAACCGTGTGTGCCAGTATCTGCATGCACCTCGTACCACTCATCTCTCGGCAGTTAAGCACATTCTGCGTTATGTTTCATCTACTGCTTTGTATGGTCTGCTCCTTCAGTCTGCACCGTCTTGTGACCTTTCGGCGTTCTCTGCTGTGGATTGGGCTGGCAGTCCTGATGATCGGCGATCCACGGGGAGATATGCAGTGTTCTTTGGTCCTAACCTGATCGCCTGGAATGCACGCAAGCAAGCCACCGTGTCTCGTAGCAGTACTGAAGTTGAGTATAAAGCTGTTGCTGATGCTACCGCTGAGATCATATGGGTACATTCTTTGTTACGGGAGCTGAGAGTCTCTCCAGGTCATCCTCCAGTTCTGTGGTGTGATAACATCGGCGCTACATACCTTTCATCTAATCTGGTGTTTCATGCTAGGACGAAACACATCGAGGTTGACTATCACTTTGTTCCAGGTAATCCGGTGTTTCATAACTTATGACCTTCTGTCAGTGACCCTGGAAGAATTGGTCATAGATTTATGACCATTTGAGACCAATTGGTCAAAAGCTGTTCGAGGGGCTCCAAACCCTAAACCATTGCGACCATTTTGGTCAGAAAGGTCATAATTTCCTTACACGAAATGGTCATAAAGCAAACAGCACTAGTCCGCTGCCTTATTTCTAGTTGTTAACGACCAATATAGATGGTCATAGCCTTGTAAATTGTGGTGGTTTGCGATGACTAGGCGCCACCTCATCAGTTTTGCCTATGTGTCATGTCCATGTGGCAGTTTTGCCCTAGGTTGTGAAGCAACCTATATTTCTGTAATTCCCAAAATTCCCCAAAAAATCTCATAAATTCTTTGGGTCATATCTTTGTCAAATATGTAAAAACTTTCCTTGCCTAGTTCAAAATTAATTCGAAAATATTCATTTTCCTATTCTGTTCAAAACAATAGTTTGTGAAGGAAGTACCACTTTGGCATCTCCAAATAGTATCCATTTTCTACAGTGCTTTCCTATGCCCAAATAACCATCCTCCACCAAATGCCAGCTCAATCCATTCATTATTTTGAGCTGAGCTTCAACATTCGTATTTATGTCCAGTGTGGTAGCTTGCAAAGCAAGTACCACCCAGGCTCCTCCTTTTGAGCTGAAAACTTGTGAAGACGGTCTTCTTAGTAACTGATCATCCTCAGCCAAAACTCACACCCATTAGCCATGTACATTTCCCGTACCGCTAATCAAACACTTGGCTGCTAATTCATGTTTGAGCATCGATCGGTCTCCTAATGAGAATCTTATGTTGTAATTTTCTTCCTAGCACCTACCTGGGGAGTGCCCAACCCACTATACATGCCTAGACCTCCCAGAACACATGGCAACACCATGGTCACGCGGTGACCATGCGGCGGGCATGCGAGTTTACACGCTCTAGAGTTGGGGGCCTCAGCCACCGCCCAAACCTTGACGTATCGCCACCATACCATGTATTTATGATTAAATAGGTACTTATGTAACTAGAAATGATTTTTGGATAAAATAAATAGCAAACTATGAGGCAGCTGCAGTTCAAATTTGACCCGCTTCCACCTGAATCGGCGAAAATTTGTCTTTTTCACGAGAGGTGGATCAAAACTTTTTACACCCAACCATTTTATCAATTGTGCATTAAATATGTCCTAGTATTTTAGAAAAATGATTTGGTCCAATTTTGCAACCATTATTTTGGAGGTCCTTCACAAAAAAAACCTCCTTTTGGGCACTCGAAAAATGGAAAATGGTTTTTTCGTTCAAAGAAAATAAAAACTTCCTTAGGCAACATTGTATGCCATTCCAATATGCACCCTTGTGCATAATATGAGATCATTTGAACAAACTATGCCATGAATGTGGCCATAAGATTGATCATTTGGCTTGAAAGCCATGAATCTTCACACATGATAGCTCATTTTTGAGAACACTTTTTTAAAATAATTTCCGTATTACAAGTTTATTATTTTTCCTGGAAACTTGGTCACATATAATGACACAATGCGAAGGTTTCCCAATTTTTTGATTTTTTTTGAATTTTTTATGCCCGTTTCAAAATGCGGTCAAAACGGCGGGAATGACCGTTCCTAGCTAGTGGTTGAATCTTGGAATTTTTTTGGTGTTTCTCTGATTAAATAGATACTTATGTACCTAGAAATAATTTTTGGAAAAAATACATAGCAAGCTATGAGGCAGCTTAAGTTCAAATTTGACCCGTTTCCAGCTGAATCGGCGGAAATTTGTCTTTTTCACGAGAGGTGGATCAAAACTTTTTGCACCCAACCATTTTGTCAATTGTGCATTAAATATGTCCTAGTATTTTAGAAAATTGATTTGGTCCAATTTTGCAACAATTATTCGGTAGTTCCTTCACAAAAAAACCTCCTTTTGGGCACTCGAAAAATGAAAAATGAAATTTCCGTGCAAAGAAAATGAAAACTTCCTTAGGCAACATTGTTTGGAATTCCAAGATGTACCCTTGTGCACAACATGAGATCATTTGAACAAACTATGCCATCAATGTGGCCATAAGATTGATCATTTGGCTTGAAAGCCATGAATCTTCACACATGATAGCTCATTTCTGAGAACACTTTTTTAAAATAATTTCCGTATTACAAGTTTATTATTTTTCCTGGAAACTTGGTCACATATAATGACACAATGCGAAGGTTTCCCAATTTTTTGATTTTTTTTGAATTTTTTATGCCCGTTTCAAAATGCGGTCAAAACGGCGGGAATGACCGTTCCTAGCTAGTGGTTGAATCTTGGAATTTTTTTGGTGTTTCTCTGATTAAATAGATACTTATGTACCTAGAAATGATTTTTGGAAAAAATACATAGCAAGCTATGAGGCAGCTTAAGTTCAAATTTGACCCGTTTCCAACTGAATCGGCGGAAATTTGTCTTTTTCACGAGAGGTGGATCAAAACTTTTTGCACCCAACCATTTTGTCAATTGTGCATTAAATATGTCCTAGTATTTTAGAAAATTGATTTGGTCCAATTTTGCAACAATTATTCGGTAGTTCCTTCACAAAAAAACCTCCTTTTGGGCACTCGAAAAATGAAAAATGGTTTTTTCGTGCAAAGAAAGTGAAAACTCCCTTAGGCAACATTGTTTGGAATTCCAATATGCACCCTTGTGCACAATATGAGATCATTTGAACAAACTATGCCATGAATGTGGCCATAAGATTGATCATTTGGCTTGAAAGCCATGAATCTTCACGCATGATAGCTCATTTCTGAGAACACTTTTTTGAAATAATTTCCGTATTACAAGTTTATTATTTTTCCTGGAAACTTGGTCATATATAATGACACAATGCAAAGGTTTTCCAATTTTTTGATTTTTTTTGAATTTTTTATGCCCGTTTCAAAATGCGGTCAAAACGGCGGGCTTGACCATTCCTAGCTAGTGGTTGAATCTTTGAATTTTTTTGGTGTTTCTATGATTAAATAGATACTTATTTACCTGGAAATAATTTTTGGAAAAAATAAAGAGCAAACTACAAGGTAGCTACAGTTCAAATTTGACCCGCTTCCAGCTAAATCGGCGGATATTTGTCTTTTTCACGAGAGGTGGATAAAAGCTTTGGACACTCAACTATTTGGCAGTTGTGCATTATATAGGGCCTATTATTTTAGAAAATTGATTTGGTAAAATTTTACAACAAATATATAGTATGTCCTTCACAAAAAAACTCATTTTGGACACTTTTAAAATGGAAAATGATTTAAAAAAACTAATTTCTCCTAACTCTTTTAAAAAATATTTGTCTTATTTCGATTTGTCATTATTCCTGAAAACTAAGGTCAAATTTGATGAAACATGAGAAGGTATTTTATTTTTATTTTTATTTTTCAGATCATAAAATAGCCAATATTATTTAGCACCTTACTTTTAGTCGATTACGACCAATTTAGATGGTCAAAAAATGTAGTACTGATATACTGCGTTCTGATTGGTCCAGGAGCATCTCACGCGGATCGTGCCTAATCACCGTCGGATGCTCCTGATCCAACGGCCCGCCTGTCTCACCCACGTCGCCCAACCCACAACCCGCACTCCCTCCCACGCACCCAACCGCACCCAACCCCTCGTGCCCTCCTCTCTCTCTCTCTCTCTCAAACCCTAGCGCTCCACTCCTCCCTGGCCGCCGCCACCTCCGGCGCCCTCTGTCCGCCACCACCTCCGACGCCCTCTGTCCGGCGAGATCCATATGGATCGATCCCCTCCAATCCGCCACCACCTCTGGCGCCCTCTGTCCGGCGAGATCCATATGGATCGATCCCCTCCAACCCTCCAACCCACGACTCCTCCTCCTCTCCTCCTCTCTGGATCTCTGGATCGACCCAACCGCCAGCCCCAATTTGTTCGTTCAGTTAATCGGCTCGGCTCCATCGGCACGCCAAATCTCCACGACCAGCCATCTTTCCCTCCCGTAGCCAACATGCCTAGGAAGGAGCGTGACGCCAAGGGCAGCCGGAGCTCGTCGCGGTGGCGGCGGCGGCGGTCGCCGTCCGAATCGGACTCCGACTTCGACTCCGGTGGCTCGCCCCGCCGGGGCCGGAGCCGCCACCGCCGCAGGAGCCGCCGCAAGGCCGCCCCGTCCTCCTCCTCCTCCTCCTCCTCCAGCGCCGCGAGCAATTCGCAGGCTTTCGGCTCCAGCTCCGACTCCGGGGACCGCCGAAGGAGGCGGAGCGGGAGCGCCAAGCGCGGGGGCGTCACCGAGGAGCAGATCCTGGAGTACATGTCCAAGAAGGCACAGAAGAAGGTGGGGGTTTCCGCTCGGCTGCCTTCCTGCCCCGCGCCTAGGGTTTCCGTTGCTAACTTGTTTGTCGATGGTGCTGCTTCTGCAGGCAGAGAAGGTGGCCAAGAAGATGAAGGCCAATGCGGTGTCAGGCTACTCCAACGATTCAACCCTTTTGGCGATCCCAACCTCACAGAGAAGTATGCGCATTCGGCCCCTCCTCCGATAACATTACACATTGCATTGGTGATGCTTGCTTTACCAGTAGAAACTTGGGTTGGCACCTGTTTGCTTATATGCTCCTAACTTTGCTGTTACAACCGATAACATTACACATTTCTGCTCCTAACTTTGCTGTTACAAACGTTGTACTTCTTCATTTGTTTGCCGGTTGTCCTAATTATGTACTGTTTGTGGTCCACTTTCAGAGCAATCTATAGTGTTGCAAACTGAATTACTACTGCTTTGTCTTATGGATACAAATCTGAAAAGAATTTTATGCCAGCACAGATAAACCATCCACCTTTGATGATTTCTACAGTGGGAATGAGGCCTTGCTTATTTGTAAATAGCTTTGGAAGTCAATTAGTAGCCTAAGTATCTTGTGTGTATGCTTATATGCTTTATGGCATATTTCCTGTACCAACAATATAATATAAATGTGTGAGTATACCTTCTGTTGTCAAAGCAGAGAGTAGTTCCTTGTAATTTCAGTTTATCTTCTGGAGTGTCATTTTAGTTAATCTTCTGCTGATGCTACTTAGTATGTGCTCACATATTCATGCTGGAAAGATAATAATGTTGTTAGATTGCTTACTGTTCTTTCATTTCTGCATACGGCTTACTCTGTTTCCCCGCACTCTGCATATGCCCTGTTCCGAGGGAGTGCTTTTGTTTTATGCGCGATAAACTGGCCGTTGCTAACTTGTCTTTGGCGTCTTGTATGGAGCAGTAGCTGACAGCGACTGACTGTGTGGAGCAACAGTTTGTCTTGCTTCTGTCCTGCTATGGATGAATGCTTCTTGAATGCATCTTGTCTTTGGTTCATTTTGGAGTATAGTAGAATGGATGCATATGCTCTGTACGTGTTCATCTCTTCAAATTTGTGCAACAGCAGTTTGGAGCTTCCATTCTGCTATGGTGTCTTTGCTTAATTATACTACTATTAGAATGCAGACATTGCTTTGGTCCCAAATAATCTGTTGCTTGCTTCGGATAAGTTGACATGTTGTGCATATAATCTGTGTGAAGTTGTGAACAACAACAGATACAGAGCTGGCCTCTTTGTTTTTCACGGAGAGCCTGCTGCAGCTTTTCTGTTGCCATTGACTGAAATTGTCGGCCTCCCAATTCTTATCCAACCTGTTACTGCTCCTGGCAAACTGAATTGCTGGCCTCCCCTTGCTTGCTTCATCTCTCGCAGTTCTGTTAGATGCTCTACTTCTTAGTAGTGGGTGGGGGTCTTGTTGCTTGTCTCTGTCTGGATCCGGCATGTGCCAGCCTCATGATGCCAACATGTTTGTTGTAAAAACCTTATCAATGCTGAATCGTTCAAACATTAATATGCTTGCTAGACTAACCAATCTTATGGCTCAACTAATTGATGGCAGCCAAATTCCGCTAGTCTTGCCTTCATCTCCGAGGCAGGCAGGCGCATCGGACGATGCACTAGCCTCTCCGCCGCCTTTCCTTTTATTTAGAACGACGCTTCATCCCATCCGGCTGTTACGACAACGTTAGGCCAACATGCTCATGTTTCAGTTTACCCACTCCTAGCTAGCAAAGCAGATGTCTTGTTTCCTTCCTCTTTGATTTGTTTGAGTACTATCTGCATGTTAGTTTTTTCGTTGATTAGTTGGTATTTTCTGCTCATCTATGTTTGACATATATTTGTTCTATTTGAAGGTGCAGATTGTATAAGATGGGAAATGGACAACTCCAACCATTCCAAACCACTTCAAGGGGCCATGGAAACAAAAGGTACACCATGAACTATCTCATGGCAATATGACTAGGTAGTCTATTTTCTTAGGCAAGCAACGATGTGTATTACAAGTTCTGAGCTGAGATTTCTGTGTATTCAGAATATCAAGAACCTGAACAACAAGGGCAAAGTGGAAGGCACCTCTGGTCGACAACCCAGGTAACCTGAGCTTACGCACTACTATACTTTCTTTCGAACTTATTCTTTGAAAATTCAAAGCTTATGCAGTTTTGCTACAAGTACCATAATTTGCATTGAAGATATTGTATTCTGTTGCTGTATCATTGTTTAATAAAACCACAGCATGATGCTCACATGAGATATACACATGTTTCTGTGCTGTTTGATTCAAGCTTACTCTCGTTATAATGTATTCTATTGCTGTTTTGCTACAAGCTGTGTGTTGATTTGATAACAGGAGTTTCCTTGTCCTGGTCCTATACTGCATTTTGACTCCTATGTTTCTGTGCGTGTGTTTTTAATTGATGTTGTTTCGACTTTAAACTGCTTCTGCATATGGCCTATACTGCAATTGAGATTTAAATTTGTGGTTGTTCCTCTTTTACAGATGCTCAAGTGTGAAGTGTGAAGCAAGTGTGAAGCCGTGAAGTGTGAAGCCGTCAAGTTCTACTTAGTAAAGAGTAGCATATTGTAGCATATATGTGTTGTAAATATTGTAATAGATTTATTTAGTGGTATATTTGATGAAATTTATGTGTTCTTTTTGATTATGTATGTGATCTGAAAACTTGTGAAATGGAAACTTGACCAATGGGTCCACTTACGAAAATAATCTGTCAAATTTGTACATTTCTGACATGTGGGACCAATTTGAGAGATGATCATGACAAGTGGGACCCATTTGACTAGTGGGACCAGCTTGAATATATAATGGCTGAAAATAGAAAAGCAATAAATAATAAAAGGCCATGGGCCAACAATAAAAAAGGCTACAACGTTGGGCTAGGCCCATGAAATCGACCAAAAATTGACACGAAAAATAATATAGAAAGGCTGAATTAATAGGCTCGGCCCATGTAGAAAACCGAATTGGACCGGGCTGAATCTTGTGCCACATCAGCTTGCCACGCTGGATGCCTACGTGGCTTGGGGAGGTTGCTAGTGACCAAAACGCCACAGTAGGAATATTTTGGTCGTAAACGTCTTTGACCATTCCAGAAGAAAGGTCGCTATAGTCAGTTTACGACGGCCAGCTTTTGACCTTCTATTTTTGGTCACAAAAAGGTCGTAAATGGAAATTTGTGACCTTTCAGTGACCAATAGTGGTGGTCACAAGTTGACATATTTCTTGTAGTGTCAAGGCGCGCCGTGTCTCCCCCAGCTTCGTCTCCGCCAACGCCGCCACACGCGGCAAACCTCAGAAGCTGGCCCCATCAGGTGGCAAACCACCGGCTTCCCCGTCGCAGGCCTCGTGGGGCAACACGCCGACTATCACAGGAGGGAGTCGCCCAGTTGCTTGTTGTTCCAGTTGTGGCGCTCCTCAGGCTTGTCAGCTTTGTGGCATAGACCGTCACCTCGCCTCTCGCTGCCACAGACGCTACAAGCAAGACTTCCTTGGCCTTGGCAACAATGGCAAAGGGAATGATAAGCAGGCTGCAGTTGCGGTGACCGGGCACGACCACGGGCGCACCCAGTCGTACTCCCTTGATCCGGCGTGGTACATGGATACAGGAGGGACGAATCACCTCACCAGTGAGATGGGCAAGCTCTCCGTTTAGGAACCGTATCATGGACATGATCAGGTGCACACCGCTAATGGAGCAGGTATGCGCATCTCCCATGTTGGTCAGGCATCACTTCTTGCACACAATTCTCGCAAACTGCATCTTTCTAACGTTCTTCGAGTTCTCTCTGCTACGCGTAGTTTGTTGTCTATTCCTCAACTTACTCGTGATAATAATGTCCTTGCTGAGTTTCACCCTTTTCGTTTCTTTATCAAGGATCGGGACACGAGGGCCGTTCTGCTTAGTGGTTGTCTTCGCCATGGCTTATATGCACTTGACGCACCGTCTGCATCTCCTACGCCGTCTTCTCCTCGGGTGTTCAGTGGTGTTCGTGTGTCACCTATGCACTGGCATGCGCGCCTTGGACATCCTGCTGCTCCTATAGTTAGCCATGTGCTGCATCGCCATGAACTTCCAGTTGTGTCCAATAAAAGTGCTGAAACTATTTGTGATGCCTGTCAGCAGGGCAAGAGTCACCAACTACCTTTTTCAGAGTCTAGTCGTGTTGTGGAACATCCTCTTGAGCTTGTGTTTTCTGATGTGTGGGGTCATGCCCAAATATCTGTTAGTGGTCACAATTACTATGTCAGTTTCATTGATGCTTACAGTCGGTTTACTTGGCTATATCTTATCAAGCGTAAATCTGATGTGTTTAATGTTTTCATTCAGTTCCAAGCACACATTGAGCGTCTCCTCAAGCATAAGATTATTCATGTTCAATCCGATTGGGGGGTGAATATCACAACCTCAACTCGTTTTTTAATAAGCTTGGAATCTCGCATCGTGTGTCTTGTCCTCATACACATCAATAAAACGGCACCGCTAAACGTAAGCATCGTCATCTTGTAGAGACTGGCCTCACTTTACTAGCTCATGCCTCCGTCCCGTTTCGGTTCTGGAGTGATGCTTTCTCCACCGCCTGTTTCTTGATAAATAGGCTTCCCTCACGACTACTGAAAATGTAAACCCCTCTTGAACTCTTGCTCGGTGATATTCCAGACTACACGTTTCTCAAAGTGTTTGGATGCGCATGTTGGCCGCACTTGCGGCCTTACAACAAGCGTAAATTAGAGTTTCAGTCTAAGAAGTGTGTTTTCCTTGGGTACAATTCTCGTCACAAAGGGTACAAGTGTCTTCATGTTCCCACAAATCGTGTCTACATTTCTCGCGACGTCGTGTTTGATGAGAATGTGTTCCCGTTTCGTGCTCTTCCGAACCACTCTACCACTAGTTTACCACCGGTGCACTCCACTACACCTTCACCTGACCAATTTGTGGATGTTGCAAATGCTCCTGTGTTGCTTCCTAACCATGCTGCAGGTATTGGACGCGGCGCCAGCCTTGAACTGCTAGATGATGAGATTCTGGACGACACTCATGATGGCCATGTTGATCCTGTGCATGGCCCATGCATGGCGGGTCCTGCCCGTCAGCCTGGTGCATCCACAGCCGCCCCGCGGGCGTCGGCAGTGCCCGCGGCTGCACCCGCTTCGGCCGCCCCATTGGCCGGCTCGCCCGGGTCGCCTGCCTCCGCGCCCGGGTCGCCAGTCCCGTCGATCGGCTCGCCCGCTCCCGCGCCCGGGTC
>NC_041381.1:10985094-11001851 GCF_002162155.2 Triticum dicoccoides
GCCCGCCCCGTCGATCGGGTCGCGCGGTCCAGCGCCCTTGCCTGGCCCAGCGCCCGGCTCGCCTGGCTCGCCTGTCAGGCCACAGGAGCTACCCTCGTCGGGCCCAGCAGACACGGCAGCTGTGCCGGCCAGCCCCGCCTCAGCTATGTCGTCCGGTGAGTAGTCTGCTGACTTTGGCTCCCCCAGCCCCGTCTCGGCCACGACGCCTTCGTCGCCTGTGGCAAGCCCCGTGGTGCCAGCACCGCCCGCTATGGTTCATCATCGACCACACACGCGCAGCCGGTCTGGTGTTTTGTGCCCTAAGGAACGCAAAGACGGGACGGTGGCGTGGCTTGCTGCATGTGTGGCTCATGCTGCTGCGGATCCCACGGCAGAGCCGCGTCATTTTCAGGCTCCATTGGGTATTCCCCACTGGCATGCTGGGATGGAGCAGGAATTTCAGGCCTTGCTGAAAAATGGTACTTGGCAACTTGTTCCTCCGGTCTCTGGCGTCAACATCATTGACTCCAAGTGGGTGTTTAAGGTCAAACGACATGCAGATGGTTCTATTGAGCGCTACAAGGCACGGCTGGTTGCCAAGGGTTTCAAGCAGAGGTAAGGTCTTGATTATGAAGACACATTCAGTCCAGTTATCAAGCCTACTACTATTCGTATACTGCTGTCTCTTGCCGTTACTCGTGGTTGGTCGCTTCGTCAGCTTGATGTGCAGAATGCTTTCCTCCATGGAGTTCTGGAGGAAGAGGTTTATATGCGTCAACCACCAGGTTTTGTTGATCCTACGCGTCCGCATCATCTCTGTCGTCTGGTCAAGGCATTGTATGGACTTAAACAGGCGCCTCGTGCATGGCATGCTCGTCTTGGTTCTGCACTCCGGGCTCTTGGGTTTATTCCCTCAACTGCTGACCCATCACTGTTTCTTCTTCAGCGCCCTGAGGTGACGATGTATCTTTTGGTGTATGTTGATGATATCATCCTTGTCAGTTCCTCCAATGCTGCTGCAGATCGCCTTGTGTCTGCATTAGGTGAGGAATTTGCTGTCAAAGATTTGGTTGCTCTGCATTATTTTCTTGGATTGGAGGTGTCACGGTCCTCTACTGGTTTGACTTTGAGTCAGAAAAAGTACTCCATGGATTTGCTGGCCGTGCTGGGATGCTCCAACGCAACCATGCTATCACTCCGATGTCTGCCACTGATCGGTTTTCTGCCCTTGATGGAGATCCTCTTTCCACTGATGACGCCACTGAGTATCGCAGCCTTGTTGGTGGTCTGCAATATCTCACTATCACCAGACCTGATGTCTCTTATGCAGTCAACCGTGTGTGCCAGTATCTGCATGCACCTCGTACCACTCATCTCTTGGCAGTTAAGCGCATTTTGCGTTATGTTTCTTCTACTGCTTCGTATGGTCTGCTCCTTCAGTCTGCACCGTCTTGTGACCTTTCGGCGTTCTCTGATGTGGATTGGGCTGGCAGTCCTGATGATCGGCGATCCACGGGGGGATATGCAGTGTTCTTTGGTCCTAACCTGATCGCCTGGAATGCACGCAAGCAAGCCACCGTGTCTCGTAGCAATACTGAAGCTGAGTATAAAGCTGTTGCTGATGCTACCGCTGAGATCATATGGGTACAGCCTTTGTTAAGGGAGCTGAGAGTCTCTCCAGGTCATCCTCCAGTTCTGTGGTGTGATAACATCGGCGCTACACACCTTTCATCTAATCTGGTGTTTCATGCTAGGACGAAACACATCGAGGTTGACTATCACTTTGTTCGGGAACGTGTTGCACAGAGACTGCTTTGTATCAAGTTCATCTCCTCCAAAGATCAACTTGCTGACATCTTCACGAAGCCTCTTCCACAACCACAGTTTGTAGGTTGTAGGCGCAATCTTAACTTACTTTGTACTTCAGGCTACAGTTAAGATTGAGGGAGGGTGTTAGACTGTATATACGTAGTCTTGTACATGCCTTGTATTTGTACCTCTTTGTACGTCTATATAATGAGATAGTCACACCCCATTTTAGGGTGTCGAGCAGTTCCCAAAACATACGTTTTACAGAGTCGATGACGAGTAGGTAGAAGAGGATAAGCTGAGGATGAGAGCGTACGTATCAGGGGAGAT
This sequence comes from Triticum dicoccoides, assembly GCF_002162155.2. Lineage (NCBI taxonomy): Eukaryota > Viridiplantae > Streptophyta > Magnoliopsida > Poales > Poaceae > Triticum > Triticum dicoccoides. The sequence continues at coordinate 10,987,213 of NC_041381.1, forward strand.
GAGAGCCATGCGGTGCGTATGGGGAGAGAGGCGTCTACAAGTACATTGTGACAACACGAATCTCAAAATCCAGAATAAGCGAACCAACCTGTGGTTGGAGGGTTAAATTGATTGTGGTATTTCTAGCCCATCAAAGTTTAAATCCTGGTGCTCGCATTTATTCCTAGATTTATTTCATGATTTTCGGCGATGTGCATTCAGTGGGAGGGGACGTTCCCGTCAACGACGAGGTGCCTATGGGGACTTCGTAAATTTCAAGACGATATGTCGGTTCAGTCTTCCAAAGATGCTCATAGGGGTAGGATGTGCATGTGTGCATTCATAGGGGTGAGTGTATGCGCGTGTATATGAGCACTTGCATCTGTACTGTGTTAAAGAAAAAACATAAGGATCCATGAAAGGGGAGTAAATTGCAGAAAACCACCACTTTAAAGGCAAGCTTTGCGAAAACCACTACAATACATTTTTTTGCAAAAAACGCCGTATCTACGGTAATCTTTTTGCAGAAAGCACTGATCGGCGGATCGGGCTCAGTTAAGCCTGTTTATGACAGGGGGCCGCCAGTTAGGTTGACGTGGCACCACTTAACATCTCACATCTAACGACGACAATTGATACTGTTATCATCATGTGTGACCTTGTGGGATCCGCCTGTCACTGAAAGAAAGAAAAGCTGGTTCCTCCACTGTACCGCACCAAATAAAGTCAACCACCCCGTCCTGCCGCCGCCCACTGTACCGCCCCGCCACCGCCCGCCCCGCCGCCATCCACGGCGAAGTGCCCGCAGCCGCACGTGCCGCCGTCCTTCCCACGCTCCCGCGCCGCCCCCTTCCTCATCCTCTCCTCCTTCTCCGTCGTGCACCTGGACTCCGCGGTCTCCGCTCCCGGCGGCGCCGGCGCCGGCGCCATCCACCTACGCGTGTTCTTCAGAGGGCCCTACCTGCTCTGCCTCGCCACGGACGCAGGGGACTCCATGAATGTGCGCCTCGGCTGGAAGCCACACCTTCTGCCGGTTCTCGACCCCGAGGCGGCGGTGCCGGACGCCGAGCACTGTGCGCCGCTGCACGCGGCTGCTACGCGGGGCAAGCTCCAGCTCCTCCTGCCCGCGGTCTGGCCGCTCCCGACCCTCGCGGGAGATGTGCTTATGGAGGGGTGGCCTTCCACCACACGTCGAGGACGCCGTGAGCGTGCTCCAGGACAACTAGATCGCCGGAGGTCGCGGCAGGGGCTCCCTGTTCTTGCGAGATCCGGGTCAAATTGGAGTGGAGGACCACGAATATGAGGTGCGGAAGGGGACAACAGCTCGATTCTTGCCGGATCGGGACGAGTGTTGGTTAACGGCGGCGGAATTGGTGGAGCTCAGGGGCCATGTCGATGGGCGGCAGCGGTGCTCTGCTGGTTCGGGGGAGAGAGAGAGATTAGGGAGGAGAGAAGAACGGGATGAAATGCTGACAAGTGGGCCTCGTGCCCAGCAAAACGGTTCAACTAACGGCGTTAAAAATTTGTTCCACATCAGCCTGATTGGCGGGTCCCCCCTGTCATAAACATGCTTAACTGAGCCCGATCCGTCAATCAGTGCTTTCTGCAAAAAGATTACCGTAGACACGGTGTTTTTTGCAAAAAAAATGTATTGTAGTGGTTTTCGCAAAGCTTGCCTTCAAAGTGGTGGTTTTCTGCAATTTACTCATGAAAGGGCGATGTCTTCCCTCACTATGCTAGTATGCAAGTCGATTTGGAATGAAAGGAACGCAAGGGTTTTTCAACGCAACTATGCTCCTCCAACCATCCTTCTTCGCACCATCCAGAAAGCGGCGATTCTTTGGGCGACCGCGGGGGCGAAACATTTGGGCCACATTCTACTGGGAGAGTAGTGCGGGTGTGTTATGCACCCCATGCTTGGGGCTTTTACTTTCTTGTCTTTTGTAACTTTGAAAGACCTTTGTCCTCTCTTAATTAATGAAAAGGGGCAAATCTTTTGCCCCACGTTTAAAAAAACCAAGAATAATGATTTACTCTTTGTCTTCTTTGTTATTCAACGTACGTACATGCAATTGCTGACATGCATGCATGCACCGTCGATCAATGGTGCAGATTGTGCATGCATATATGTCCTGATCAACGATAAGTAGTAGAATGCCCGTGCGTTGCCACGGGCATTTTTAAAACCTGACTCGTTTGTCATGATAATGTTCCACTGGAAAAAACATATGAGGTTTATGGATATATGATATTCCCCATTGCAATTAATGTCACTAAATTCCTCGATCCATCAAACCATAGGTAAGTGCAAAAGTAAATGAATCTGAGTTCAATGCCCATGTGTTGCCACAAGCTAACAAATGTCTACAAAGAGAAATGTTGTGTGACATTGGAGTCATTGACTATCCACATGGGATGATACTTCATGGTCATGTGGTAGACAAAGGCATCTCATTACCGCCTTCCTCTCCTCCATATTATCGGCCGCGACAATGTGCTTCTTTCCTCCCACTGTCCTCTAATCTATGTGTTTTCTCCCCTTACCTTGCACAACTATACTAAGAATCTTTTTCAACTCCAAACAATCTTGTCCATTTGGCCATCTCGTAGATTATAGATGACTCACACGTGTTGATTATGCCAATATTATGACACTGGCAGAATCCACGCACTAAACATGTGATGGTGACCGGGCTTGGTTAGTGGTTTAAACCTGCCTACGTTTAAGAAATGTTTACTCAAAACAGATAGTTCTGGGGATAATTTATTTAAAGGAAAAGGAGATATTTGGGTTCAACCCAAATTACCGCATACATCTTAGGGAACAAATTTTATCAACTCCGCATCTAAAATAGATGGACTTCTTATTAGGCGTAGATAGAGTTGCAGAATAATAGAAAACGATGTTATATATGCTCCAAGATGGACTTTCTTATTATGGCCAAAATTCTGTGAAGCAAATAGTGAAGACTCAATAGCATGAGTTGATGAAATTTGTTCCTTTTAAAAGGTAAGTCACATAACACCTATAAATCTATTTTTCCTTCCTCTTGGACACACAATAAACCGTGTCATTGTATATAGAGGAAATAAACTAATAACTACAAACAATAGCCTTCTACTTTGCGCAACAATCAGTATAAATATATTTTTATGACATTGTGCTAACAAGATCTAGGGGGTGGCTGCCCCACCCATGCATCGCCGTAAGTTGGAGGTTGCAGTAAATTGATAGTCTTGGAAGAGTGGGCTTGGTCAAGTCGGTCATATAGTAGCTGCTAGTGACCTGATTCTCGACAACATTGTCCATCTTGCGGAACTCCTTGTGCATGCCAATGGGGAACGCAAAAGGCTTGGTCTCCTGCTTCTTTGTCTTGGTTGTCAACAGGACCACATTCACCTCCTTTTCAGCAGCTAGTTGCATCGAGTCTTCTTGTTTGACAGGTTAGAGTACAATCGGCTTGGACATTGTACAAGTAGCTGCCTCGTTGGTCTCCTTGCCGAACTGAACCTTGCCACAACATTGCGAATTGCTACATCATCAGGTCATAGTACAATGCATGTTAGATAGTTATAGTTTATGATAACCTTTGCAGGCATGCTGAACAAGATATATTAAGGAACCGAAGATCAAAGGTAGCAGTAGCACATGCATAAAAGTTTCAGGCGATATTTCCATTTTTAGTGAAATGAAAGTAGAGAAGGACAAGCTAAGGCCATGTATGCACAACCAACATATGAAATACCAATGTATTATAGTCAGGCATCATTTCAGTTCATAGATAATCAGTGAACAAGAGGGCATCATTTTAGTTCAAAACCAACCTGCCATATAAATTCATGCTAATTGAAAGGGTAAAACTACTAACCCATCTTCAGTAATTCTACAGCCAGAGAAAGTTAGAACATAACTGCTCATTATAAATTCTAGAAATGATTTTCATCACTATGCCATGTTACAAAAAATACCCCCACCCAAAGGTTAAAACCTAAGAAAGAGAAAAAAATGTATTTCAGAGTTCATGTAATATCCAGAAAATATTGAGCATCAACTGATCCACACATATTGCAGCCTAGAGAAAATGGCTATCTGAATTTCTAAGAACTTATGAATGCTTAATAAAATCAATTAGCTTTAGGAGAAACATACTCAAACACTATCTGAGTCAATTGTTACTCATTAATTCCCTATTATGACTTTTTGTGCTAACACTACAACCTAAAACAGTAAATCATATAACAGCAAATGGAGGTACATCCAAGTGAATTGGACCATGATTATTCTATGTACAAAGCATCACCAATTTGTTTCTTATACATATATAAAGATTGATCCGCATATCGAATTTAGTATTATCAGAAAAATATGCGATTGATGCACATAACTATTGTTTGTGCTTAAAAAAATACAAATTGGCAATGTGGATGTAAAACTGCACCTAATGGTATAGAATGAGCTATTCTGCTTCCGCTCGTTAGATTTTCAAAGACAATCTAATGATTGGCAAGCACAAACAATAGTTTCCACTGCAAATCACCCCCAAAACAAAAAGGAAACAAGCTAGTGTGGAATCGCTAATACACCAGAGACCACTATTTGCCCTAACTGACGATAAATAGATATAGAAGGTGGAGGGATAAATGTCTCAATAGCTTTAAAACATGAAAATTCTTTAGACGAACTTGTAAGCAGGACTCACCTGTTCACACCTTCAGCACCAGATTCAAGCAAGAATAAACATACACACACATATGGAGTCTCATGTTCCAACTATAGAATGGACCCATAACTGCATATTTCCTAATAAATTCATCAAATAATGTTCAATTAGCATAGCCATCTTGTATATATGGCTTTACTCTGGAGATAAAATTATTAATATCTGCTAGATACAATAATGTTCTAGACATCGCTGTGAGCAAAAAATATGGGTCTCCAAATCTGAACTAACAATATTAGCCCAACAGATTAGGAAATCTGCTCCTACATGCATGCATGATACACCATCGATCTTATCTTCATCAACGAAAAGGAAAAGAATAAGAATAAAACAAATTGCAGTGACTGTGGGTATGAAGATTTTCTGCAATCAGCAGTCATGCATTTAAAATGTCTGAGATGCTTCCGATTCCCCCACCAATTGAAACACCCTGACAAAAGCTCTAATCAGATCTAGCGACTCGGCAAAAATACAAAAAAGGAAAAGAGCTTCCACTAAAAGCAATTGGTACCATTCTTTCCTTCTTCTTATTTTCCGAAGGCAACCAATTTTCATCTCTCAAAGCTTCATCTGCTGGACATAGAACATATATGCTATAAATCCCATTATTTCCTTTTTCTGATTTTCCGAAGGCAGACAATTTGCATCCCTAAAAGACTCATCAGCTGCGCATAGAGCATATGCTATAAATCCCAAATATGCTGTCATGGAAACAAAAATGTTCAATAACCAATTCAAAATCTTAAACAAAGTTTAACTATGAGACATAAAACATCACCAGTTACATATTAGTCATACGATAGCATCTCATCAGAACATAACAGATTTCCAATGGTAGAAGAGAGACGGTCGGTCGACCACAATGAACGTGTAACTAATAACTTCTATCTACTTAAATCATGGAGATACCTGGCAGACGAAACGCCAACAACAGGTCCAACAAAGTGTTGTGGCATTGTAGACTGTTACTCCAAATGGCACTGAAGATAAGGGTCCTTATATCAGTACCAGTTATCACATGACAGTATTGCAGCATTGTCTACGGGAAAGCATGTATAGTATGCTGAAACATAACAACCTTGTTTAAATTTCTCTTGATGAAATCCAAGAATGCACCGACACAGATACATGTATTAGTATAAGGCTAATAAGGATATGTAAGTTCACAAATAATAGTATATCATCACCATCAGCTAATTAAAATTCAGTTCATTGAATCAGTGCACAACTTCATCAGCATTTTGCGCATATCATTCGCATCAGCAAGGGTGAGTTACCTAGCATGCACAGAGCAGGGCGACCTCGGCAGGTGTGGACAGAGTGCTCACCAGTCTGATCAGATCTGCCAACATCCCGAGCTCCACCATCGCAAGCAACTCAAAGTCCCGGCCTTTGGCGAGAGAACAAACACAACCAGCAGTCAACAAGATGAGAAGAAGGAAGAAATCATGCTGGATCAAAAGGATGTCAAGTAGGAATTCATATACGATAAATCACAAGTGGAACAATCGCAGAAAAGGGAACAACAATCCAATCTCACAATGACAGTGGGAAAACCAATTTATACCGGATAGTTAGGCCTCGTGTCCACGCCTCCTCGTCGAAGAAATACACGGGAGTGACAACTACTAAACTAAAGCAAAACAACAAAGAAGAAACCTACCCATGAGAATAGAAAAATAACTAAAATAATAATAATAGGAAGAGAATGAAAGGAGTTACTATCAGCCAGCTAAGGTCTTGATCATTAGTTTCCTTTTATTTTGAGGGATTGATTGTTACTTTCCTACCCAGGCAAACATATAACTAATAATGTATATGCTGTGAAAGGAAAATAAGATATAGAGTAGCCTTAGAAATATTTCTCTTTCCCTACTTAAGTGATGGTGTACGAGCATGAATTAAATCTAATTTTGAGGGGTTGCATACCAGATTGTATTCAATAATTCGTACGATAGCAAAAAAAATGCTTCCATCCTGATCTTTCGCACCCAATAATTACTTGTCTTATCCTTTATAACATATTATATATCTATTTCACACATTAATATGCTCGATGTTTCTTTAATCGCCAATCCCTAGCACTACATGACCATCAGGTAATGTAGGTACTGGACATTACAACTGATAAGCTTCTTGTCAGCAAAAACGCTTTAAAAGTCAACGCTGAAAAGATAGTACATCTACTGGAAGCAGCAAGAATGCAGCACACAATTACATACATATATCATTTATAAATGTAACCTTCGTTCCTACTTAACAATGAATCTGTCAACGGGGATGCATAATATAAACCCAGATGCAATAATTGATGTCTATATTTTACTGGGTGATGGGAACATGTAGGCTGCATCATACGAATCCAAAAGCAATTGGAATTCTGCAAGGAGGCAAACAAATCGCTATGTGAGAATGACTCTTTCCTCGGTATATGGCTGTTTTTTATGTTTCGAACAAAACAACGGCAAAGCTTATGAGACCTTGTTTGGTCTGATCCTATGAGAGAATGTAAGCCCTGCCCAAATTGAACAACACTATAGAGGACTAAAAAAAAGAGTGCAAATTCAGGAGGACTAAACCATTACATACCCAGTGGTCGTTCACATCGACTACCTTAGTCCTGCGCCGTTCTCCAGCAGCACATCGTCCATGGCCATGGCCTCGCACAACGTCGTCCAGCGCAGCAGCGATGCCTGCTGCACACGTTCTTCCAATTTACGCTCCCCACATGCTGCAAAAGACCAACGAAACACATGTGTGCTCGAATCATTCAACAAGGTGGCCCAAATCAATGCCAATTCAAGGCCAGCAGTATCAAAAATCATGTACATAATGAGAATTTCAAAAGGAAAGATCATGCATATATATAGAAGAAACATGATTTTGAGCAATCCAAGAATCTGGTAAAAGTTAAATGTCAAATGTATAGGGAATATTAGTATTATCTTTCTCATACCTTCTCTTCATTCTGGAAAGACAATGATTAGAGATATATATACCATGCAGATAATTGAGATTTTGTTAACACGTGCTACACACATCAACCTGCACTGTGTTGGTAAATTATTCAGAAAAAAAATTGACATAGAGCAAGAACAAATCATATTTCAGTCTTGAAATAGAAAAACAGTATACCTATTATCCCATCTCAGTAAATATTTGCCACTCAAGATAGTAGTACAATAATTTGTACCAACAAAATAGGGCAGGTCATAACCAAAAACTCAAGACGAGTTTGAGCTCTTTATTGAGAATCAGACCAAGAACCATAGAAAATTTAAGAAAGAAGACGGAAGATGAGGCATAGCTTACTGTGTGGTTGGACCCGGTCCAGCCGAAGAGGAAGCAATCAGGCATCATGGACCCTGTTGTAGAAGTCCTCGATGGCAAATAAGGACCCCGGGGCAGGGCGGTGTTGAGCAATGGCAAGACGGAGACGTCGACATGCTTCACGCGCAGCCCTGGGACAGACTCCTCAAACACCTCCGCTGTTGTTCAACGACGGGTCAGCTACGTCTGTGCGTGCGTGAGCAAAGAGAAGAAGGTTCGGATCAGAGAGCGTACTGGCGTGGAGGAGGCCTTGCGAAGAGAGCCCATCCTCGAGATGCCCGATCCATACCATACGGCATCCCACGCAGCCACTGTTGACCACCGAAGCACATCATCCCACTTTGATTCCATCCAGTGGGAGGTCTGCGACATCCAGATGGAGCCACCTCCATCGCCAATTCCACCTCCCGAGTACCGCATCACCTGGTTGTCTTCTTCATCTCCGGCAAGCCAACGCCATCGGACTTCCGTCTTTAAAAACTGAAAATTGTTACACACTAAAGAGTACAAGACGAACAAATAATGATTGCAATTTTTTGACCCTGCGACCTGAAGTGCGTTAGTATCCTTAAATGTTCATAATCCAGAATTCTTTTGTGAATATCACTTAGAAAGTTAGAATCATGAAGAACGAATCTTACACATAACCGTTTGGCAGGAGCGGTTCGCTGTCTTATCAAATTATACGCATAGACAGTGACTTAATGAAAAGATTTATTCTTGACACACACTAAAAGAATGAAATTAACAACTTCATTAGCACCCAATGACCGATTCCTCAGGTTGATTTATCAAATTAAATTAGTAGGCGGGCTGGCTCAACAACACCGGGCTATAAGATGCAACCTTTGTTTTAGAACTCATGGCAGGAAATATGCTTGTTGTTCAAGAGAGACGGACGAAAAAGGCAAGAGACATGATCTTGGGGAGCAATGGTCACTTCTTCTCCAGCCTCCACGTGCGGTGCAACCATGTAGTTGATGCACTTTTCGCTTTGCTCCACTTAGGCAATGCCTATCGCAGCACAATGCTCTTGAGCAAGGAGAAGTAGCAATTGGCCAGGTTCTTCGCGGTCTTGAACTCCTACATCAAAGGTCATAACTAATCGAACATGACAATCAATCTTAATCAAGCAACCGATCATTCAATAACTAACTAAGAGAGACATGGTACTTACCGTGCCAACGAGGTCATCTTCTAGAATTGCTAGTTCAACATCATCTCTATCAGGTCATCTCCCATCTGCCTCACTCCTAGTAATAGTGAAGAATAATCATGTCCAGGACATGCAGCCTCAAACATCTCTTTGTTGCTGGAGTGACTTAGAGCTATTAAACCTGCTCCAAGACTAGCTAAAGCTGGACATACTATAACAGGGAGACCAATGTTTTTCCTTAATAGTCAAAATTCTTTGTGAACCAAACAAGCAGCTGCCTACACTCACTACCCTGCAAAGCATGCCTGGAATAAGATAGAGTGGAAGCTCTGTAGAATATAACTTTAATCAGTTGCATACTTAGACAACTGGAAATTTAGAAAACAGCAAATACACATTAGGAAATGTCAGAATCGTGAGTTAATACCAACGAGGATGCGGCCATACCGGACAGACCTGCCTGTAAATTGCAGGGTGTGCTCCTTAGTCCTTACCAATAGGGCACGATTAGGAGGTGGTAGGGGATGTTGCACGCGCTGTTGACATGGCGGCTGGAGACGGCGGCCAGCGTGCGGCTCCCTAGAAGACGACCTTCTTCCGCCACCATGCCCAGCATCCTGGCAAGTGCGCCCTCCCGGCTCAGCACACCGACGACAAGCTCGACGGTGACCTGGCTGGCGTACACCCGCTTCAGCGTCATTAGCTCGAACACCTCCCAGGCGACCCGGAACCGGCCGGTGCGCTGCACAGCGTGCAGCACGGTGTTGAAGGCGGAGAGTGAAGGGAGCACGCGGTGGAGCGCCAGGTACCGGCAGGCCTCGAGGGCCTCCTTCGGGAGGTGAAGCTGCGCGTAGACGTGCACCAGGAGGTGGAGGCCGCGGGCCGTCGCGGCAGTGCCGCTGTCCCGTAGGCCGCGAAGAAGGCGTCCAGGAAATGCGAAGCCAGCGAGGAGGAGTGCCTGGTGATGGCGGCCTGGAGGAGCACGGAGGCGTGGCTGACGAGGGCCGCGCGGGCGAGGAGGTGCACGAGGAGGCGGTAGGAGCGGAGCGAGTGGGGCGATGGCGACGAGGCGGCGGACTAGTGGAAGAAGATGTGCGCGTTCTTGGCAACGGTCTCGGCGGAGGAGGGGGAGGGGCTGGGGTTCCCGGCGAGGGAGAGGAGCACGGCGTCGACGTGGCCCTCGGGCGCCATGACGGCGGGGAACACGGTGGAGAGCTGTCAGGACCCCGACTCAATGCCACATCGATCTAGCATGTAACACCTCATATCACTTTGCGGCCTCACGCACGGTATTCCCACGGGTGTCGCCTTACCTTTGCCCGGGACCGTTTGCGCCTTTTGGCACACGTATATGACAGTGTCGCTAGCATCCATATGATAAGGAGTCCGGGCTGACATGGCTAGTCGTAAACCCAAAGCGGCACAGACTTACAGGGACAGGCATCCATGACCCAGCATCGAACGTGTCGGTCATCAGCGAGTGAATCCAGGCTGTAGCACTGGGCTAGCAGGACTCCGGTGAACCGGGCTGTAGCGGGCTAACAGGACTCCGGTATTCACCGCGTGACATTTCCCCGAAGGGACAGACACAGGAACGAAGAAGGACACATGCCGGCCAGCCTAAGTGTTCCGGAGCAGTAGCAAGCTACCATGGCTCGGTGGAAACACTAGGAGACATTTCCCCGTAAGAGAGGCTACTAAATATAAACAACTAGATGGTCAGATCCCACAGATACCAAGCATTTCAATAACATACACACAATATGCTCGATATGTGCAAATACAACATGGCATCACAACATGACTCTATGACTCAAGTAATCTATTCAATAGGCTCCGAGGAGCGAGATATTACAAACATGGGTCTCATGACCCAACATTCAGAGCATACAAATCAAGCACAAGCGGAAGCTATCATGTCTGAGTACAGACATCTATAAATGAAAAAGGCTGAGAAGCCTGACTATCTACCAGATCCTGCCGAGGGCACAAGATCGTAGCTGAGGTAACAAGCTAAACGTCGAAGTCCACGCGAAACTACTAGTGAGACCGAAGTCTCTCTGCAAAACATAAAATAGGCAAACGTGAGTACAAATGTACCCAGCAAGACTTACATCAGAACTAACTACATATGCATCATTATCAACAAAGGGGGATGGTGGGGTTTAACTGCAGCAAGCCAGCTTGACTCGGTGGCTATCCTAAACTACGACCGCAAGCGACTCTTTTGAGGTGGCGCACACGAGTCCACATATTCACCATATCAATACACCACTATGGATCCGCTCCCGTCTCCCTACGAGAACGCCATCCATAGCACTCATGCTTATCTTGCGTATTTTAGAGTATCCACTTTCACTTGTCTATGAACTGATATAAGCAACCCAGAAGTCCTTTTCCGCGGACACGGCTATTCGAATAGATCATATTAACCCTGCAGGGGTGTACTTCTTCACACACGCTCTCACCACTTACCGCCGTTTACACGACATGTACTCGGCAACCTTCAAGCGGAAGCCCAACGTGGGTGTCGGCCACGGCCTGCCTAAACACTCAAGTCTCTAGTCCAGGTTTATCGCCTATTCGGGTTCCATCCATGAGGAGATCCGGCCGGAGTTTCGCTCACAGCCCCAAACGATGTGAACAGGGTTCCGTGACACCAAACGGGCGCCCGGTTTACCCGGCCACGTGCCTACCGCATCATAGCCCACCCCTACGGTCAGCGCTGCGCACGGCCTCCAGCATACTACAAACACCAGAAACTACTTGCAACTCCTGGACAGAGGACAAGGGTGATTAAGAAGCCGAGAGGGTCCATTGGTTTCGGGCCCAATGCATGGTAGTAGCTGAATCATGGATCACAAACACAGAACTCAGTTCCTGAGGACGGCTGCAATGAGACAACCCACCATGTACTCCTACATGGCCTCTCACCGCTACCTTTACCAAATCGTGTTCACACGCTTAGCTCACACACCGTAGGACATGTTCACACACCTCTGATTCATCCCCGATGAATCAGACCTGACTCAACTCTAAGCAGTAGCAGGCATGACAAACAAACATGAATGAGTAGGCACAATAGGGCTCAAACAACTCCTACTCATGCTAGTGGGTTTCATCTATTTACTGTGGAATGACAGGTCATGCAGAGGATAAAGGGGTTCAACTACCGCAGCAAGTAACAGATGAATCGGTGTTGTCCTAATGCAGTAAAAGAGAGCAGGAGCGAGAGAGTAGGATTGTATCGGAATGAACAAGGGGGTTTTGCTTGCCTGGCACTTCTGAAGATAACATTGAGTCTTCATCAGTGTCAACGATCACATCATCGGTATCACGTCTATCGAGAGGGGACAAATACCGGCAATACAGAAAGGAACACAATCAATGCAATGCACAATATGATGCATGCTCATGACATGGCAAAATGAATGTGTTTTGAGCCAATGCAACTAGCAACAGATTAAATGAAGTTGGTTTGAATACAAGATTCAAATTCAAACTCCATATGTGATTATTTAAATGCCCTTTAATTGATTTGTGCTAAACAGCACCTATAAGTTGTTCTATCATGCATGAAAATGGTACAGATGGATTCCTTGAATTTTTCTGATAATTTTTCATATATAAATTATTTAATTTGGAGTTACGGTTAATTTTCTATGATTTTTAGAAGTTTATATAATTTTCTGGATTTTCTGATTTATTTTAAATCCAGAAAATCATTTAATGCGTCAGCATGACATCACCTTGACGTCAGCAGGTCAACAGGGCGCCTCCAGGTCAAACCTGACCTGTGGGACCCATATGTCAGCGTCACAGGTTAAACAGGGGGGTTTATTTTAGTTTAATTAAGGATTAGGGCACTAGGGCCCACATGTCAGTGGCTCTGGGGTTAGATTAGGTGGTGATTAGCTTAAGCTAATCACCTGATGGCGGGGGCCCACCTGTCAGTGTCAGCAGAGGGGGTAGTTAAAATAAAATAACTAAACTAATTAACAGGGGGGGCTGGCCCCACCTGTCATTGACCCAGAAAAAGGGGGGGGTCCCGCCGTGGTCAACGTGGTCAGACCCACCGGCGGCTTGACGCCGGCGAGGCCAGACGCGGTGGTGCGCGTCGGAAACCAACTACAGGGGCTCTTTTGGCGCGCAGGGAGCAGCTACGGGGAGAGGGTGGAGTGGCGCATCCAACGGTGGCGGTGGCGGAGGCTGGGGTGGCCGGAGCTGCCGGCGGCGAGCTCTTTTGCGGTGGCCGGAGCTCGGGCGAGGTCGGGGTTGGCGTTCGGGGGCACGGGAGGGGAAGCTAGTGGCGGCTACGGGCTCCTGGAGACGTGTTGAGTGCGGTGGTGTGCTCGGCTTCGAGCTGCAACGGCTCCAGCCACGGTGGTGACGAGGCACGGCGGCGGTGAGCTCTCGGGTCCGGCGGAAAGGCGGCTAGGGTACGGGAACGAGCGCTAGGAGGAGGGGGAATGGAAGAGTAGCTCACAGGGGTTGCGACGGTGGCCTCGGGGAGCTCGGGGAGGCACCCGAGCCGACGAATTGACGAAGATGGCCGGCGGTCCCGAGGTTGAAGAAGCCGGCGGTGGCGACGTTGCAGGGGCTCCCGCGGTGCGCTTCTCGGCGAGGAGGAAGAAGTGGTCGAGGCGGAGCTCGCAAGCACAGCGAGGGGTCGAGGGGGAGACGGTGGCCGCGGCGTTACGGTGGCGCGGCTGCGGCTGCGCTCGGCGAGTGAGAGAGAGAGGAAGCAGAGGAGAGATACAAGGGAGAGGGAGAGAGCGAGGGGGTCCAGGGGGGTCGGGGCGGCGCCGAGGAGATGACGCGCGGCGTCGCGGTGGCCAGGCGATGAAGACGAGCAGGGTGGTGGCGTGGCGAGCTCGGGCGCGCGCGCCGTGTCCCTCCTCTGCCTACTGGCGCGAGGAGGAAGGCGACAAGGAAGGGAGGCGGCGGTGGGCTGGGCCCGCAGGAGGAGCTGGCCAGCTGGGCCGGCTACAGGTAAGTGGCCCAGGTGGGCTGCAGGTAATGTTTCCCCCCCTCTCTCTGTTTTTCCTATTTTACTTCTGTTTTCTATTTTTCTGACATTTGTTTGATTTAATAAATATATTAAATCATTTAATTTTATTATGCCAATTTTTGTAGGGGCTAATGGTATTATTCCAGAGCTCTTTTATAATTGGCATAATTTTTGGACCATATTTCATATATATAGAAATATCTTTCCAATGCAAATATTTATCGAATTAATCCAAATGGCCAAAATAAATGTCCATGAGCTCCTAAAAATATTGTTTTGATTTTTATCTCTGTCCAATATTTTCAGAGGGCAACATGAGCATTTTCTTGGTCCCTTTTGGGGAATTTTTTTATTTGGGTCATTTTCAAAATGATTCTGAGGGTTCCACCAATCCTCATTTCAAATTTAAATGAAATTTAAACATGATGCACACATGAAGCTA
>NC_041381.1:11009240-11020453 GCF_002162155.2 Triticum dicoccoides
GAGCTGCAACGGCTCCAGCCACGGTGGTGACGAGGCACGGCGGCGGCGAGCTCTCGGGTCCGGCGGAAAGGCGGCTAGGGTACGGGAACGAGCGCTAGGAGGAGGGGGAATGGAAGAGTAGCTCACAGGGGTTGCGACGGTGGCCTCGGGGAGCTCGGGGAGGCACCCGAGCCGACGAATTGACGAAGATGGCCGGCGGTCCCGAGGTTGAAGAAGCCGGCGGTGGCGACGTTGCAGGGGCTCCCGCGGTGCGCTTCTCGGCGAGGAGGAAGAAGTGGTCGAGGCGGAGCTCGCAAGCACAACGAGGGATCGAGGGGGAGACGGTGGCCGCGGCGTTACGGTGGCGCGGCTGCGGCTGCGCTCGGCGAGTGAGAGAGAGAGGAAGCAGAGGAGAGATACAAGGGAGAGGGAGAGAGCGAGGGGGTCCAGGGGGGTCGGGGCGGCGCCGAGGAGATGACGCGCGGCGTCGCGGTGGCCAGGCGATGCAGACGAGCAGGGTGGTGGCGTGGCGAGCTCGGGCGCGCGCGCCGTGTCCCTCCTCTGCCTACTGGCGCGAGGAGGAAGGCGACAGGGAAGGGAGGCGGCGGTGGGCTGGGCCCGCAGGAGGAGCTGGCCAGCTGGGCCGGCTACAGGTAAGTGGCCCAGGTGGGCTGCAGGTAATGTTTCCCCCCGTCTCTCTGTTTTTCCTATTTTACTTCTGTTTTCTATTTTTCTGACATTTGTTTGATTTAATAAATATATTAAATCATTTAATTTTATTATGCCAATTTTTGTAGGGGCTAATGGTATTATTCCAGAGCTCTTTTATAATTGGCATAATTTTTGGACCATATTTCATATATATAGAAATATCTTTCCAATGCAAATATTTATCAAATTAATCCAAATGGCCAAAATAAATGTCCATGAGCTCCTAAAAATATTGTTTTGATTTTTATCTCTGTCCAATATTTTCAGAGGGCAACATGAGCATTTTCTTGGTCCCTTTTGGGGAATTTTTTTATTTGGGTCATTTTCAAAATGATTCTGAGGGTTCCACCAATCCTCATTTCAAATTTAAATGAAATTTAAACATGATGCACACATGAAGCTAGCCTAGAGCATTACCAGAAGCTAGGGATGTGACAACTCACCCCCACTAAACAAGAATCTCGTCTTGAGATTCAAGCGTAGGGTAAGGTGAAGGGGAAACGCAACTAGTATAATCTTCACGATCCAGGGTGCACTTCAGTTGAACGTTGATTTGAACACCATCTTTGTCTTGTCGTCTTGCTCTGAGAAATCCTGTCAACATGACAGGGGGGGGAAAGAAGGAGACTCTAGAAGGGTCGATCTCCTCGAAGATCGAACAACTCAAGATTAACTTACGGAATGAGACATAGAACCATCTTTCGGGTTGAGACACGAGATACACATCAATAGGGGTGGAAGAAACGGATGACGAAGGTTCGCTAGGTAGACAACAATTTCATACCTAAGAAGGTGGTAAATGATTGTCAACGTAGCGAGGAGTTGAGTTGCCATGATACCATAACGATACACCTTAGGGAAGGTGACTCGTAGAGATATCCCCTTAAGTGGCAAAAAGAATTACTTTTGATTCAGAGATCATTGAAACTCTTTAAACCAGCCTAAGGCAATTCTCGAGCGATCGTTTGGAGGGGGTCGGTAGAATGGCATACTCGGACTTGAATGATGTGGATTACCTTGTTGAAAACAACGTAATGGATGAATTTGCTTATCACCGGAAATGGAAGAGACCCATGGTAGAATGGCACATTGGCGGTGCAAGCTAGGAACAAAATGCAAATGCTAGGAATGATTCTGGTAACTGGAGAAGAACCCAACAATAGGGAGTGAATTCACTGTTTGAAGAGGTCATAGCATTTCCGAGGAAGTTGAGAGCAAACCTAGTTAGTGTCGACGGTAACACCTAACGCTTGTGCGTGCTCTCAAGAACTTGAGCATTTCCACAATCATCAAGATTCTACCAATATCCGTGTCAAGGGTCCTGGCAACACAACTTGCTACCATGATGGCTAATGATGGATGATGCAGATGCAAAGGAAGATAACACCTTCTCAGATTTCACCTTAGCGGGGCCAAGGAAATAAAAATCTGGATGATCGACCGAGAGACATTTAGCACTCCGCTTCTAATGTTCTCCTTGATGTGCTAGTGTAACCCACCCATAGATATGGTTTGATATCTAGAACATCAAGTAAAAAGGTCGGACTTCGGAACACAGAAATCCATAGGGGCAACTAGGGAGTAATCCTACGAAATCCCTATGGGGAGGTGGCCAACTTCCTCAATCAAGATACTACAATAATAGGTCTTCCGGCTGGGTGTGTTGGCCACGACATCCACTTTACCGGTTATCGAGGGACCAATATTATAGTTCTTGGGAAATGTTCCAAACCATCATATCTGCCTGAGATTCAGATCTGGTTGGTGTCAGGATATCCCAGACTCATCAAGTCTAGGAAGATAAATGAAAGTTTGCAACACAAATCGATGGTATGACGTTGCGAGATTCTCGGGAAATGAACTACGATAGTAAGCTCCAAAACATGAGCTGGTTCTGCTACAAACATGTGAACACGTTGTCCCGGACAAGCATGACCACGTGGTAGTCTTACAATAAAACAGTACCGAGTTCTGGTTGGGAACCATCACCGTGGATAACGAAGTCCTTGCATAAGTCATATGATTAGCTCTTATGAAGGAACTTCTTCCCCTTGAACAAATCAATCAGTGGCTTGGTGTGCTCGGGACACATATGGAATGAAGGTTGCAAGTCTCCAGACCACAGAATACTTCGCACGTGTGCATGACTAATTTGGAATGATTCCAGGGAAACAAAACAATCTTCCTCAAATTCATGGCGGCAACTTGCATCATATGCACATGAATTAGGGAAAATCACTACTTTCATTCAAACATATGCTTCATGAACGAAACACGAAGAAATGCTTACACAAGTTTCCAACACTAGGTTGATGTTCAACATGATTCATGGGGGGAGACAAAATGCTACTGATGGGCTCAACAGCAACTCATCGGAATTTCCATATCACTGGACTTCCACCATCATGTGAACACGGTGATAGCATTGGTCAGACCAAAGATGTAATGGTGTATGCTCGAGGGATCAACCACGAGTAGGACAACATTACGAGCATTGTTGGTACTGATTTGATTTCACGATGGCCCACACTCAAATCAAGGGATTGATAAGACAATAGGTCCAGCAACTGATCACAGGGACCAATCGATGAAGATATCATCTTTCTTCAACACACACTACACAAGATTATCCCTTTGGAACGAACTAAGTCAGGCAAGCTTTTATCCTCCAACTCTCCAAGTTGTTGTCTAGCTTAACCAACTAGCTCAGGGATATCTAACACCGATTCTTGGAGAGAAGGTGGTTCACAAGAAACCAACTTGATCTCGAGCTCAACATAACGGTCAGGTGACGACCTGGTGATACTTCCGAGAAGATATTCAGAAAATCATGAACCACCGTTATGTTACTAAGCTCGAGAACAAACTCGCTTTTGAGGGCAAGACGATATGATCAAATGAGTGAGGACTTGACAAGATCCTAACTCATCAATCAAAGGGTGCACCGAAATAAGGACTAGGTAGCACGATCAGTCTTAGAAGGATGATTCAAAAACCAACACGCTAAGAATGAAATTATTATCCTTTAGCTACCAAGCAACGAGGTTGCTGGGAGTATTGATTTCACACACCATGATTCACTTGTCGGCACTCCGGCTGCAACAACACGGAACCGAGGAATGAAAAAGGATGGCGAGAAGTATCACTATGTCAAGAATTCACAAAAGGTGGTGCAATTCTCATGAAATTCCTGTCATAAAGAAGGTAATACTTCAGGGTAGAGCAGACCAGAAGCTGAATTGTAACTTGATCTGCGGAACACTTTGACCCAATCCTAAATATGGATGAGGTACTGGAGTTTGTTTCTCCTATTCATTCTGAAATAGAATGGCCTGGCGGACCACAAGGGTAATAGGCATCGACGAACGAATGCACGCATACTCTTGACTATCAATTGATAGACGATGGTCAGAAGACAACTAAAGAGGGACAACTCAAAGGAACATACGATTTTCTGAGTTGTGGATGCATGGTTTAGCATGTCGAACGAATTCCACATATTTCTTCCGGATAACCCATGCAGAAAGGTAGAACTGGCAGAGTCACAATGTAGAATCGAGAACCCATCGAGAGCACTCTGATTGTGATCTTTCGATCAGCGAGGAACATCTGCCATAAGCGGTTCATAGTATTTGGAGGAAAGGAATACCACGAACATCGAGGACTAATGCAAAGGTTACTAATAACCTAAAGGAACGAGCAAAACTATCAACATGAAGCAAGTAGGGTGAATCTCGGGTTCAAAACCCAGGGATAGAATACCTACTACTAAATGGCATCACGGGATGCTTTCGATAATGACGGCCAGAGTCATCACACTGGAACATAAATCATGGCTAGACTACTAGATGATCCCCTGAGACACCTAGGGTCATAATAATAACTCCAACATAAAGGTTGAGGCAGTAGAGTACCTCAGCTCAACAATTTGTGTGATTAACCTAGCCTAAAAGACATTGAAACCGGAGCAAAAGGATTTGCAAATGCATCAGACTCTTTAGAAACCTGGGATGACTCGGACAGCATAACGGCTGTAAATGCTCGGAAAAGATTTGAGACATTCATAAAAATGGTGGCATAACCACTTAGAAGCACAATATCAAGGTTCCGAGATCAACAATTATCATACGGAAGTAGTAGGAACTGAACTGAGACTTAAATCCAACAATCTTATAAGTCCACTGATTAGTAACACGTGATCCTGATAGAAAGAAGAGATAGCCTAGTTTCTTAACCCCGTAGGAAAGATAAGATGACTCAGATCAGAAGGGCATGAGGTATAAGGAGTAAAAGAGCCTTACGTTCCATCCCACAATCAATTCCCTTATATAACTAAAGAATTTCTAGACTCAACTTCGACCAGTTTGGCTTGGTAATCCTACAGGCAGTCAAGCTCTGATACCAACGCTGTCAGGACCCCGACTCAATGCCACATCGATCTAGCATGTAACACCTCATATCACTTTGCGGCCTCACGCACGGTATTCCCACGGGTGTCGCCTTACCTTTGCCCGGGACCGTTTGCGCCTTTTGGCACACGTATATGACAGTGTCGCTAGCATCCATATGACAAGGAGTCCGGGCTGACATGGCTAGTCGTAAACCCAAAGCGGCACAGACTTACAGGGACAGGCATCCATGACCCAGCATCGAACGTGTCGGTCATCAGCGAGTGAATCCAGGTTGTAGCACTGGGCTAGCAGGACTCCGGTGAACCGGGCTGTAGCGGGCTAACAGGACTCCGGTATTCACCGCGTGACATTTCCCCGAAGGGACAGACACAGGAACGAAGAAGGACACATGCCGGCCAGCCTAAGTGTTCCGGAGCAGTAGCAAGCTACCATGGCTCGATGGAAACACTAGGAGACATTTCCCCGTAAGAGAGGCTACTAAAGATAAACAACTAGATGGTCGGATCCCACACATACCAAGCATTTCAATAACATACACACAATATGCTCGATATGTGCAAATACAACATGGCATCACAACATGACTCTATGACTCAAGTAATCTATTCAATAGGCTCCGAGGAGCGAGATATTACAAACATGGGTCTCATGACCCAACATTCAGAGCATACAAATCAAGCACAAGCGGAAGCTATCATGTCTGAGTACAGACATCTATAAATGAAAAAGGCTGAGAAGCCTGACTATCTACCAGATCCTGCCGAGGGCACAAGATCGTAGCTGAGGTAACAAGCTAAACGTCGAAGTCCACGCGAAACTACTAGTGAGACCGAAGTCTCTCTGCAAAACATAAAATAGGCAAACGTGAGTACAAATGTACCCAGCAAGACTTACATCAGAACTAACTACATATGCATCATTATCAACAAAGGGGGATGGTGGGGTTTAACTGCAGCAAGCCAGCTTGACTCGGTGGCTATCCTAAACTACGACCGCAAGCGACTCTTTTGAGGTGGCGCACACGAGTCCACATATTCACCATATCAATACACCACTATGGATCCGCTCCCGTCTCCCTACGAGAACGCCATCCATAGCACTCATGCTTATCTTGCGTATTTTAGAGTATCCACTTTCACTTGTCTATGAACTGATATAAGCAACCCAGAAGTCCTTTTCCGCGGACACGGCTATTCGAATAGATCATATTAACCCTGCAGGGGTGTACTTCTTCACACACGCTCTCACCACTTACCGCCGTTTACACGACATGTACTCGGCAACCTTCAAGCGGAAGCCCAACGTGGGTGTCGGCCACGGCCTGCCTAAACACTCAAGTCTCTAGTCCAGGTTTATCGCCTATTCGGGTTCCATCCATGAGGAGATCCGGCCGGAGTTTCGCTCACAGCCCCAAACGATGTGAACAGGGTTCCCGAGACACCAAACGGGCGCCCGGTACACCGTGCCACGTGCCTACCGCATCACAGCCCACCCCTACAGTCAGCGCTGCCCACGGCCTCCAGCATACTACAAACACCAGAAACTACTTGCAACTCCTGGACAGAGGACAAGGGTGATCAAGAAGCCGAGAGGGTCCATTGGTTTCGGGCCCAATGCGTGGTAGTAGCTGAATCATGGATCACAAACACAGAACTCAGTTCCTGAGGACGGCTGCAATGAGACAACCCACCATGTACTCCTACATGGCCTCTCACCGCTACCTTTACCAAATCGTGTTCACACACTTAGCTCTCACACAGTAGGACATGTTCACACGCCTCTGATTCATCCCCGATGAATCAGACCTGACTCAACTCTAAGCAGTAGCAGGCATGACAAACAAACATGAATGAGTAGGCACATCAGGGCTCAAACAACTCCTACTCATGCTAGTGGGTTTCATCTATTTACTGTGGAATGACAGGTCATGCAAAGGATAAAGGGGTTCAGCTACCGCAGCAAGTAACAGATGAATCGATGTTGTCCTAATGCAGTAAAAGAGAGCAGGAGCGAGAGAGTGGGATTTTATCGGAATGAACAAGGGGGTTTTGCTTGCCTGGCACTTCTGAAGATAGCATTGAGTCTTCATCAGTGTCAACGATCACATCGTCGATACAACGTCTACCGAGGGGGAACAACACCGGCAAACACAGAAGAAACACAATCAATGCAATGCACAATATGATGCATGCTATGACATGGCAATATGAATGTGTTTTGGGCTAATGCACCTAAAACCAGATTAAATGAAGTTGGTTTGAATCCAAGATTCAAATTCAAACTCCATATGTGGATATTTAAATGCCATTAGTATGATTTGTGTTAAACAGCATCTATAAGTTGTTCTGACATGCATGAAAATGGTACAGATGGATTCCTTGAATTTTTCTGATAATTTTTCATATATAAATTATTTAATTTGGAGTTACGGTTGAATTTCTATGATTTATTGAAGTTTAAACAATTTTCTGGAATTTTCTGATTTATTTTAAATCCGGAAAATCATTTAATGCGTCAGCATGACATCACCTTGACGTCAGCAGGTCAACAGGGCGCCTCCAGGTCAAACCTGACCTGTGGGACCCATATGTCAGCGTCACAGGTTAAACAGGGGGGTTTATTTTAGTTTAATTAAGGATTAGGGCACTAGGGCCCACATGTCAGTGGCTCTGGGGTTAGATTAGGTGGTGATTAGCTTAAGCTAATCACCTGATGGCGGGGGCCCACCTGTCAGTGTCAGCAGAGGGGGTAGTTAAAATAAAATAACTAAACTAATTAACAGGGGGGGCTGGCCCCACCTGTCATTGACCCAGAAAAAGGGGGGGGGTCCCGCCGTGGTCAACGTGGTCAGACCCACCGGCGGCTTGACGCCGGCGAGGCCAGACGCGGTGGTGCGCGTCGGAAACCAACTACAGGGGCTCTTTTGGCGCGCAGGGAGCAGCTACGGGGAGAGGGTGGAGTGGCGCATCCAACGGTGGCGGTGGCGGAGGCTGGGGTGGCCGGAGCTGCCGGCGGCGAGCTCTTTTGCGGTGGCCGGAGCTCGGGCGAGGTCGGGGTTGGCGTTCGGGGGCACGGGAGGGGAAGCTAGTGGCGGCTACGGGCTCCTGGAGACGTGTTGAGTGCGGTGGTGTGCTCGGCTTCGAGCTGCAACGGCTCCAGCCACGGTGGTGACGAGGCACGGCGGCGGCGAGCTCTCGGGTCCGGCGGAAAGGCGGCTAGGGTACGGGAACGAGCGCTAGGAGGAGGGGGAATGGAAGAGTAGCTCACAGGGGTTGCGACGGTGGCCTCGGGGAGCTCGGGGAGGCACCCGAGCCGACGAATTGACGAAGATGGCCGGCGGTCCCGAGGTTGAAGAAGCCGGCGGTGGCGACGTTGCAGGGGCTCCCGCGGTGCGCTTCTCGGCGAGGAGGAAGAAGTGGTCGAGGCGGAGCTCGCAAGCACAGCGAGGGGTCGAGGGGGAGACGGTGGCCGCGGCGTTACGGTGGCGCGGCTGCGGCTGCGCTCGGCGAGTGAGAGAGAGAGGAAGCAGAGGAGAGATACAAGGGAGAGGGAGAGAGCGAGGGGGTCCAGGGGGGTCAGGGCGGCGCCGAGGAGATGACGCGCGGCGTCGCGGTGGCCAGGCGATGCAGACGAGCAGGGTGGTGGCGTGGCGAGCTCGGGCGCGCGCGCCGTGTCCCTCCTCTGCCTACTGGCGCGAGGAGGAAGGCGACAGGGAAGGGAGGCGGCGGTGGGCTGGGCCCGCAGGAGGAGCTGGCCAGCTGGGCCGGCTACAGGTAAGTGGCCCAGGTGGGCTGCAGGTAATGTTTCCCCCCCTCTCTCTGTTTTTCCTATTTTACTTCTGTTTTCTATTTTTCTGACATTTGTTTGATTTAATAAATATATTAAATCATTTAATTTTATTATGCCAATTTTTGTAGGGGCTAATGGTATTATTCCAGAGCTCTTTTATAATTGGCATAATTTTTGGACCATATTTCATATATATAGAAATATCTTTCCAATGCAAATATTTATCGAATTAATCCAAATGGCCAAAATAAATGTCCATGAGCTCCTAAAAATATTGTTTTGATTTTTATCTCTGTCCAATATTTTCAGAGGGCAACATGAGCATTTTCTTGGTCCCTTTTGGGGAATTTTTTTATTTGGGTCATTTTCAAAATGATTCTGAGGGTTCCACCAATCCTCATTTCAAATTTAAATGAAATTTAAACATGATGCACACATGAAGCTAGCCTAGAGCATTACCAGAAGCTAGGGATGTGACAAGAGCGCCTCCCACGTCACCCTCGGGTTGTGCGCGAGGTAGTGGGAGATGTGCTGGGGCGTCGCCGCGACGGCCGCGGGCACGGTGGAGGTGGCACCGCGGTAGGGGAACGGGACAACGCCACGCCTCTGGGAGTTCGAGGGCGTCGATCCTGGGCGTACCGTCGGCGGCAGCGCGGGACGCCGATCCCGGAGGTCGGTGGCGGCGATCCCGTTCGTCGGCGGCAGAGAGATCGCACGAGTTCGCGGCAGCGAGAGACAAAGAATGGAGGAGGGAGATCGATGGATGGGGCGTTGGTACGAAATGAACGAAGAATAGTACAAATAATATTTCATAACAAATTAAGTAGGTACATAATGCTTTCATAATGAGATTTTTTTTCTATGGTGTATGATGAGTCTTTAAAATCTTTTATTTGTTTCCTTAAAATCTAGTATTTGTTTCCTAAAGAAATTTGCAATAATGGAAGGTGTCGGTTGATTTGGGTAAGTTAGTAAAGTTAGATCCGTGATTTCGTGTACGTTTGGAAAGTGCTGATTTACAAGGAAAGAGCTGAGGGGTAAATAAACCGGTGAATAAGAAACCAGCGTCGATGGGAATGTGGGAGGAGGGACAAAAAAACCAGACGAAGGTGAGAGGAGAGACGAAAACAAACCAGCGAAAATAAACCGTGGAGACTATTCACCAACTGCTCCATTAGGAGTAGAGATGTTTATCAACTTAAATCCATAAAACCACCCCAATAATAGTGTCATTGGCCCCGCCCCGTTGCGCCCTTCCCCTCCGCTCTACCCACACCCTCACTGCCCACCAACGCTCCTGCTCTCATCGTCGCGGAATGCTCTGCTTTTGGCCTCCCCGAACGCCTTTTGCCTGCGCAGGCATCCGGCGCCTCGGTCTCCCCACGCCTCCCCGCCTCGGTTCCGCATCATAGGCACCTCGCCGAACGGCTCGGTCGCCTCCATGCCTGCCTCCCCCAGCAGCGGGCGTCGCACCCCTCCATCACCGATGCACCTTCCCCTGGCCCTTGGCCTTCGGCGTCGTGCTGCGTCTGACGAGTTCGACGAGACGGGCTCGGACGCTTCAGCTGCCTCTGGTGAGTAGCCCGTCTTTCACAGTGATGGCGGCCTTGTGCACCGCTCCCCCTCGGGCTCTGAGGCCAGCTCCAGCGCTGGTGCTCCGTCCCTGGTGGCGGAATCCGACCGGCCGCACTACCTTGAGGTCTTCATGCCCACGGGTGACCTCGCGGCGGCTCGCCGGCTGGCTGTGGTCTACATCGACCCCCTAGTACATTCCCTTCCCCAACGGCTTCCGTCCGCGACGCCCTGCTGGCTGCGGCGCCCCACCTCTTCTTCGACACAGTCGGCTCATCCGTTGGCGCCATGTACTTGCGGTTCAACTCTCCCGAGGACCGCGAGACATGCGTCGCGCTGCGGGAGATGCCTTTTGAGGGCGCTCGCATCATCTTCACCCGGGAGGAGGAGGCTGACCGGGTGCCACCAAGGGCCAGGACCCACGCCTTCATCTCTGCCACCAGATTCCCCGCCGAGCACATCAACACCGTCGGCATTGCTCGCGCCTTTTCCGGCTTTGGTGACTTGGTTGAGATTGACCACAGGGTGCTCTCCGGTGCCGATCTCTCTGTCGTTCGGGTCGTCCTTCTCCTTGAGCATGCGAGGGAGGTGTCGTGTGACGTGTGGCCGTGTGGTGGGTTCTGGGGCTCCCGCGTCGTCACTTTCAGTACGCTCGCCGTTTGGCCGCAAGCGGACTCCTACGGCGACGATGGCGTCTACATCCCCTTCTTCGGCCCACCACCGCCTCCGCCGTTTGCCCACAACGGAGCC
>NC_041381.1:11020721-11042035 GCF_002162155.2 Triticum dicoccoides
CAGCAACCCCCTCCGCGCCAGGGTAGGGAGGAGGGGCGGGCAACGGCTTGCCACCTTGCTCCGCCTTCATGGCGCCCCGCCTCTTCCTGGGTCCCCCGCCGCCGTCCGTGCTCCTCCGCCGTCCGTGGTGTTGGGCTACTCCAGCAGCATAGCCGCCTCCACCCCCCGTAGCTCGATGGTCATCACTGAGCTGGGTGAGGACTCCGACAACGACACTAGGGGTGGTGGGTCGGGCCCCTATACCTCCCGCGTGCCTACCGTGCTTGCGGGTACTGGGTCGTCCCCGACACCCATTATGCATGTGCCATGCAACGTGCTGCCCGACGTCGCTGCCCCTGCTCCTGCCGTCCCGGGCGTGCGCCATAGCCGTCGCCTGGCCCTCAAGGAGCCTGCCGCGTACGTCTCCATGACCGCCAAAGCTATCAAGCAGAGGGAACTCAGAGACTCCCTCAAAGGCTGCTCAACGGCTCTCCAAGCCAAAGTCCTCAAACACAAAGTGATCGCCGCCGTCCTCAAGCCTCTCGGAATGAACTCTGTGTCCGAGCTCCGGGCCGCGGCGGCCATCCCATCAGCTCCGGTGTCGGCAGGTGTCGATGATTAGTGACCCTTCAGTCTTTTCTGCCCGCTGGACGCCCGGGGCTCTTTCGTTCGGGCGTTGTGTATCTTTGCTCCTGCTTGCCTTCGTGTACGCCTTCATGTATTGTGTTTCCCCCGCCTATGTCATGTTACCCATCGCGCTCCTCCCCCATTGTGTGTCTTGTATGTCTGGTTCTCGCCTTGGTTATGGATAGTGTCCACCGTAACTGCCTCTCGTTTCTTTCCTGGAATGTTCAAGGCCTCGGCGACAAGGACAAATGCTATCTTGTCCGTGGTGCCGTGATTGCTGCTAACCCCCACGTTGCATGCATCTAGGAAACGAAACTCACCTCGCTCTCCTTAGGCAAAGAACGATCATTCCTCTCCCCACGCCTCTCGTCTTTCAAGCACCTGGACACGGACGGCTTGCGTGGCGGGCTGATCACGGCCTGGGACCCCGCTGCGCTCCATCTCGTCTCCTGCCGCTATGGCAGGTACACTATTTCCACCGAGTTATCCTCCACTTCCTCTGATCTCGGCTTCTTGATTACTAACGTCTACGCTCCATTTGACCACACCTTCACGCAAGATTTTGTGGATGATATGATGGCTCTCTCTGTTACGGTCTCGGGGCCCTGGCTTGTGCTTGGCGATTTTAACCTTATCAGATACCCCAAGGAGAAAAACAATGACAACTTCTCTGTGTCTCTTGCGTCGAGCTTCAATGCCATGATCGACACCCTCTCGTGGGTTGAGCTCCCTCTCTCTGACCGCTTGTTCACTTGGACAAATCGCCGCACTCCGCCCACCCTGGCGCGCCTCGACTGTGCATTTTTTAACGCTGATTGGGACGTGGCTCTCCCCAACTCCACCCTTGCCTCCCGCCCTCGTGTCACCTCTGACCATGTCCCGCTTCTGGTCACTGCCTCTACCCACATCCCAGCCTCCCGTTAGTTCCATTTTGAGAATAAATGGCTCCTTGACCCCTTGTTCCTTCCTTCCACTTCTCCTTCCTGGGCTCTCCCATACAGGACCGCGGACGGTGCTAAAGACATTGCTACTAAAGTCAAGTCCTTCCGTCGTGCTGCAAAGGTTTGGAAGGCAAGTCACCGGTTTGTCCCTCGCCATGATAATAACTGCAGATTTCTTATTGATCTATTTGACTTTCTTGAGGAATACCGTCTGCTTTCACTGGAGGAAGCTGCGTTGCGGCTTGATGCCCGCGCCGCCTTGGCCTTCTCGGTTCGTCAGCAAGCTGCGTTCTGGCGGCGGCAAGGGAAGTTTCGCCGGGTGGGCGAGGGTGGCGAGAACACCCGATTCTTCCATGCTCAGGCGTCGCAGCGCTACCGGTCAAACCGGATCAAAGCTCTGGATGTCGGTGGCACGATCGTCATCGGCCATGCAGCCAAGGCGGAGGCCCTCCATGCCTTCTACTCCGCCCTCCTCGGTCGTGCGGGGGTCCCCGTTTGGCACTTCGACCTGCCGGCGCTATACGAGGGGGGGGCACTATTGATAGCGCCAAACTGGTTGCCCCCTTCAAGATGGCCGAGATCAAGGCGGCTGTCGCCAGCCTCGACAGAACCAGTGCCCCAGGCCCCGATGGCCTTGGCCCGGGCTTCAACCAGGCCGCCTGGGAGTTGGTCTCTGGTGATGTGATGCGGTTGATGGAGGGGTTCTATGACAACTCCGTGAACCTCTCCTGTATCAACCGCGCGCATGTTGTGCTGCTTCCCAAGGCCGAGGGGTGCTCGCGCCTGGTGGCTTCCGACCCATCTCGCTCTAGAACTGTGATATCAAGATCCCATGCAAGGTTCTGACCACGCGCCTTCAGCAACAGATCTCGGATGTGGTGGATGTGGACCAATCTGGGTTCATTAAGGGGCGGAGCATCTCTGAGAACTTTGTGTACGCAACGGAGATTGTCCAATGCTGCGAGACCCGCCGGGCTCCCTCGTTGGTCTTGAAGCTCGACTTTGCCAAAGCCTTCGACTCCATCAACTGGCAAAGCCTTCGCCGGATTATGGATGTGTGTGGCTTCCCGTCTCTCTGGTGTGACTGGATGGACTCAATCTTCCAGTCATCCATGTCTGGGGTGGTACTCAATGGTGTGCCTGGGCGATGGATCAAATGCAAGAAGGGCCTGCGGCAGGGGGACCCCCTCTCCCCCTACCTGTTCCTCCTTGTCGCAGACGTGCTACAGCAGATGATCAAGAGGGATGGTGGGCTGCGTCACCATCTGTTCGCCGATGCGCCCCCGCTTGTACTCCAGTATGCTGATGACACCATCATCATCATGCATGCGGGGCTGGGCGCGGTTCGGCGTCTCAAGGGCATCCTGGACGACTTCGCGGCTGCACGGGGCTCGTCATCAACTTCCACAAAAGCATCGTCACGCCCGTCCATGTCCCCGAGGATGATCTTCGCGACATGATCCGTGAGTTGGGGTGCTGCGTTGGGGGCTTCCCTCAAATCTACCTTGGCCTGCCGCTCTCCAACCGCAAGCTCACCATGGACGACTTCCTCCCGCTCATTGCCAAAGCTGAGCGTTACCTCTCCGGCTGGCGCGCTCAGCTTCTGTCGTTTGGGGGCGCCTGGTGCTGCTCAATGTTGTGCTGGACGCTCTCCCCACATATGTCATGTCTGCGATGGAGGTCCCGCCCTCTGTCCTCCGGGCGATCGACGCCCTGCGCCGCTCCTTCCTCTGGACCGCGACAGACAAAGCCTCTAGGGCCCAGTGTCTCGTCGCCTGGGAACGCGTCGTCCGTCCCAAGGAAGAGGAGGGCTGGGGGTTCGCGCCCTCCCGGGCCAGAATCGGTGCCTACTGCTGAAGCTCCTTCACCGCCTTCACTCACGCCAGGATGCGCCGCGGGCTAGATGGGTCTGGGGTGAGCTAGGACGCTCGCTGCTAACATCCACAGCGGTGGTGACGCTCCCCGGACCGCACTGGGCCTCCCTCGCCAAGCTTATGCATGTGTACCGGGCGGTCACCGCTGTCACCCTCGGCGACGGCCGCAGTACGGCGTTCTGGCTGGACTCCTGGTTGCCCGATGGCGCCCTATCCGTCCAGATGAGCTCCCTCTTCTCTCACACCACCATGCCGGCGGCCTCGGTTGCTCACGTCGTTCAACACGGGCTTGCTGGGGTGCTCGTCCCCCGTCTGAACCATGTGGGCGCCAGGGAGTGCGCGATGCTCCTCCCAATCATCCAGGCGCTGGCCCTCACTACGGAGCCGGATGTTCGGACCCTTCGTCCTGGCTGTGATAAGGGTTCTGCGCTCTCCTCCGCCGGCCTCTACCAACTCTGCCACTTTGGCGGGGTGCTTGCACCATACGCCGATTTTGTCTGGAATAACTATGCTCCAAGTCGCGTCCGCTTCTTCGCCTGGCTCTTGGTCCAGGCCCGGATCCAGACAAGGGACGTCCTCCTGTGGAAGCACATTGTGGAGGCGGCGGGGGCTGGCTGTCCCGTCTGCTCGGCGCCCCTGGAGTCGGCAGACCATCTCATCTTCGACTGCCCTTTTGCTCAGCGCTTCTGGTCTGTGGTGGGAGTCGCCTCCGCGGTCTCATCTGTTGAGCTGCTGCACACTATGTCCCCCCTGGCTCGGTGCCGGTGCGGACAGGCTCGACCTTCCTCTTCTCTGCTGCTGGCAACTTTTGAAGCACCGCAACGCGGTGGTCTTCCAGGGGTTGCCCCCGTCACTCCCTCGGCTGCTGCAACTGTGTTGGGAGGACGCCGTACTTTGGCGGGTGTGGCTGCCTGCTGCTCTAAAGCAGGCATCCGATGCATGGCTGGGATGCCTAGCCAGCCCTCGAGATGACTGATGCTTGTTGCCTTACCTCCCCCTCCCTCTCTCCCGCTCTTCCCCCGTAAAAATGTACTTGTGCATGCTGGTTACCTGGGCGTTTTGGCCCCATATATGGAAATTCAGGTGAGGAAATCTCCCCCCGGTGAAAATTCAAAAAAAGAAAAATCAGCCGAGCAGCACATGATGTGCTTGTCTATCCCGTGCACTAGAGGCCCACATACAACGCTAGCACACCAGCCCATGGCACGTATGCATTAGCATTTACTATCTACCGTATACCCGCGAGACAATAGACACGCACACATCGCGGCGCTCTACTGCACGCGGTAGATTCCGGCATGCAGGCAGCTCGGCCATCAAACGTCCGTTCTCCCGTTTACTCTCTTTTTTAATAATAAACAATAGGCCCATCAGGGCATATGGGAGCACATGTTAGTTCACATTTGGGGCACATGTTAGTACCATCTGGGCGCACAAATTTGCTCAACTTTTTTTGGCAAAACCTATCAACATGGATCCAGTTTCGAAGATCTCGACACAAAAAATGCAACAGAGAGAATGGTTCGTAATTTGGATGCACGGCTCAAAGGGTATTTATAGGAAAGCACAGGAGAAGTGAAGGTATCTAGAGGATTAAGCACGACTCGGTGGCGGCTACAATTTTCCTTTCTTCTTTCGTCCTCCTCAAGACTTGTACTCTGTTTGAGATAATTCTGTTGTCATCCCGCGCGCATTCGAATAACGAGCACTAGGATTTACTATGAACTATTGGAAATGGAGGAATGTACTAAAGCCCAACAATTCCAGCTTGGCCAACATCAAACTAAGAACCATGGGAAGTATCTCCTATGTAGGCTATGTAGTTTTATGTGCTGCCATTTCATGAGGGAAATAGGGTTATCCCTCAAAAAGAAAAACCCCGAGGGAAATAGGTTTAAGTTGTGTGGGTTGTCGCACTTCGTGTGTTGGTGAACCATCTTTCGCTTATTCCATTCATTTCTTGCTTCAACAAGACAAGGCTTAGGGATAGGTTTTGTTTCCATTGACCGGTAATGGAAGTATGATGTGTATCTCCTCCAATGAATAATGTAAACTTCTGAATTTTGATGAAATCGAATGCAGTTTCTATCTCGCAAAAAAAAAAGGAATGCAGTTTCTATTTGGCCTGTTTTTTATCTAAGAGAATATATTTTTATCTAAGAGAATAAATTGCATTTATGTTGTTTTCATGTAGATTAATTCATACAGATTATACATGTATCATGATCACAAACTGATTATGAGAGGAGGTGATGTATCAATCGTGACCGACAGCGTCGACCTTGGGCGTGGACTTGGGGTCAAAATCACAACAGGTTCTGTCATCAGTCATGCAAAAGATGCGGTGTTTCCCGTAACCTTGTTTAATCCATAGATCGTTGCACTTCAATTCTGTGCATTTCCCAATAGTGTCATCGCAAAAAGCTAGTACACAGAATGGAACAAAAATGGATTAGAGCACAGTAGATGTACATAATGGATTAATTACTTTTTTTTTTGCGGAATATAATGGATTAATTACTTGATCGCTTATATGTTCACCGACTGTAGGCATGGCAGGACAGCATCATGGCCGATCTAAGATCTCTTCGAGCATTCTTTGTGGTTTGATATTGGGGCGATGTGTTGACATAGCTCGTTATATAGAGGGGGAGATGTAATCACGCAGATCGATCCAGCCTGCCTGCGTTTATGGAGAAGATTAACTACCTGCCTAATTTTAGGATGGAATTAATGCATTAATTAATGGCTAATTATCGCCTCCTTGATTCTTAGAATGAAAATTGATTTGTTTTCTTTCTTTTGGAATTTCATACAGGCTCATCTCGATGTCCGCTTATCTCCACAACCATGGTTCAGATTGCAAAAAATAACAAACAAAAAAGATGGCCTCACTTGCATGGCACCGTCACCTTTCACAGTTTGGAGGAAAAGCTTGCGTACGGACTCTGATAATAAAGAGAGAATTCGGTGCAAGTATGCGTGATCATATACGGTGCCAGAAGAGACGATGGCGAGAGGGTAGGGAAGGGTGTGGCAAGGACGAGAGCATGCCTATTGGGGAAGACGAGAGACCTGCGGTGCGTGCGGGGAGAGAGACATGTACAAGTACATTGCGACATGACGAATCTCAAACTCAGAATAATGATTTACTCTTTTGTGTTTTTTGTTACTCAAAATGCAATTGCTGACACGCATGCATATACATGTCCTGATCACCCCACAATGTGTGTCCAATAATGAATCAAGGCTATGTTATCAAGCATGATGGACGACGTCGTCGACCTCGGGCCTTGCGGCCATGTCACAACAGCATTCATCAGTCACGGGCTGGCAGCGGGGTCTATTTGGGGTATTGTTTTTAGCACATGCTTCCTTGCATAACGACTGCACGCATGGTCCGGGGATATCAAAGCAGATATCTACACACGAAAAAAAATAGTTAGCAAAAGGTATGGATTATATACAATGGATCAACTGGTAGATTGGTACAAACAATATCTTGTTGGATTCATAGATCACGTATAAAATATTAGTACATCTGTAAATAAATATAAGACGTTTTAAAAGGCTTGTGTCGACAGTTTTACAGAGGCAGTAGATGAGAAGGAAATCATGTCGGTCAGATATATATGTGTGTGAAACGTGTTGCACTAACCTGATTCGGCATCATAGGACAGCATCACAGTGGCCATCACCAGCATGAGGGCGGCCAAGCACACGACGCCTGTGTTCCTCTTGGTAAACGCCATGCTACTTACTTAGTATCTCTTTTCTACACTACACTGTATGTCTGTTTCATCTCTTCTTGGCGATGCGCTGATGATGCACTGCTCCTTTCTTTCGCTAGTGTTACCTTTAAATAGAGGGTGGAGGCGCACACGCAAAGGTTGGTCCTCCATGCGTTTATGGTCATAATTAATTGTCGTCCTAATTTTAGCATTGGATTAATGTATTAATCAATGCATATCTAAATTTAGACGTCTACGTACGTTTATCTTTTTCTTTTACTAGCTGGAATTGATTTGCTTTATTTAAACGGTAGCAAGAGGATTTGGGGACCTCCTCCATGCGTGAATTTTTTATTGAACACAGTACAAACGCAAGCGCTCATATACACGCACATACACTCATCTCTATGAACACACACACGCACATCCTACCCCTATGAGCACCTCCGAAAGACTGAGCCGGCATATCATCTTAAAATTTACGAGTCACCGTAGGCACATCGTTGTCGACAGGAACGTCTCCTCCCGCTGAATGTGCATCGCCGGAAATCCTGAAATAAATTCAGGAATAAATGCGAGCAACATGACTTGAACCCTAGTGGGCTGGGGATACCACAGTCCCTCTAACCATCCAAACGCAGGTTGGTTCGCCCTCCATGCATGAATTAAATAGTACCGGTGGCGGTGGGAGGTTGTTGGGGGGCTGACGCTCGAGTCCGAGCGCCAGACATCGAGCGGATGCACTGCGTGTCCATTTCTTGTTCATGTGGATGCAAATCAGGCTGGAATTTAGGATAGACATCCGTCGACACAAACACGTGACAGACTTTTTTTTTACATTTACACAAGATCCACAAGGTACATGAACAACGAAGGAAAAGGGCCACAAGGTAAGGTGATCTAGATAGATAGTTCTCCCTAGGGAGGTCTTCATAATCCTATGATGGGGATCCTTCTCCTTTAGGAGGTTTTGATCCTCAAGATGGAGGTACAAGGACAAAAGCTCTCTTAAATGATATTGTATACTTTGCTAACCCTAATTCAGAGCTAGGAGACGACTACTTATACTATAGGGGGGTTTGGGGGGAAAACAGGGGTAGAAGGTTCTTTTGCCCTAAATGCGTAGGCAGAGTCAGGGAGGTCCGGGCACCCGGGGTCCTTTGGGCGTTGTTTCCGAACACCCGGGGGTACGCCTGGGGGAGGGTCGCACACCCGGGGTGGAGGGTCCGGGCACCGGGGAGTGCGCCTGGGAGGAGGGCCCGTGCACCCGGGATGGAGGGGGCCGGACACCAGGGTTGGAGAGGCCCAGGCACCCTGGGGGACCAGGGGCATTGCCCACACGGCGGCCACATGTCCCGGCACCCGAGGTCATCTTGTTCGGGCACCCGGGGTGTCCCGAAGGCCTTCGGTTGTTCACGCCTTGGGGTCCTCTTTCTCTATCTTCTTCTTGGGGCCCCATGTGTACTTGGAGATTCGTCCATGCTTCTCCATGACTTCTTCCTTGGTACTTGAACAAACATAACACATCCATATGAGGTAGTAGCCATGTCTCGCATGTGGACGAAGGGAATTCAATAAAGAGTGAGTTCACCTCGTGTTCAATGGCGCGTGCACGAGCTGTTGTCATAGGTCCACTTGATGGTTGGGGAGTTGGTTTAGTATCCATGGGTAATAGCTATTCTTCTTTTGGGTTAATTCCACATGCATGCTATGTTAGCCTGGTTCATTCCACATATATACGATGCCAACATGCGTTAACTCGTTTATATGTAGGGCTGCAATGTCCAACCAAGAAAACCACCTCGACACAAGGGGTAGAAGGCAAATGCCCCCTCTCCCATTAAGACCAAACATAGTTTATTCGCCAGATCAATTAACATTACAGAGACATGTTTATCTGTGTACAGACCGTGGCTTGGACATCTGATGCCCAAAACTCATCTGCTCACATTCTTGTCTCGAAAGTGTGCATCAATAAAGTCATAGATTTTGTTGGCTGTTCGTGTGATCTTAAGCGGTTTAGATTTCCTCAAAGAAGTGGGCATGGGCATGGAAGTTTAAATCCACGACTCTTAGGGCAAAATGCAGGCCTGGTTCGAGCTGGCAGATGATTTATGTCATTCGTGTATCGTCGATACACAGAGATGTACTTCTGCACCAACAAAGGAATGAAGAAGTGACAAGTGTTGGGATTAACTAAAAACTTGCTCTCATACTAGAGTATATAAAAGCACATCTAATTGTTCGGACTAGAACACATGATCGGAATGCCTTAAGTACAGAATAGTTGGCGGCGTTGGTCGATAGGGAGAAGAAGGGTGGGAGATGTAGATGAGGAACTTGCATCATAATGAGGTTGAAGAATAGTCCACGAAATTCATTATTTGAAGGTGTGCCTGGGTTGTTGTCAAACGCCCAGAAGGATAGAAGGTCACTGGCCAGGTCGTCTGGTAATAACCATAGTTTTAAATAGCCGGCTATAGCCCCGCTATAGCCCGCTATAGCCTTTTCAGCAGGGTGCCGCTAAATGGTCGCCTTCACAAATTGCCCGCCATAGCCTGCTTTAGCCCGTTATAGCTCCACTATAGCTGATTTGGAGAACTGCCGCTATTTTTCATAGCCCGTTATTTAAAACATTGGTAATAACTGGGCTGGGAAGGACCTAACGGACCGAATGGCATTAGGTGTGTTGCAGGTGTGGGCCATGGCTCAGGAAAAAAAATCATATACATAGTTCTATACTACAGTTAATACATGTGGGAAACATAATCTTGAAAATTTATAAAAGAAAGTCTCTAAAAATAGAATAGAATATTTTGAATTATTGTTAAAAATATCATTTCGAACAAAAATGTGAAGGATGACTAACATGCATGTATGATGTGGCAGTGTTATATGCATAGACTAATGCAAAAATAATCATAATTTATAAGTTCACTTATGTGGCAGATTTTGCATGGCTTAGTGGGAGAGAAAATTTAAATGCATGATCTTAGTGGGGACACTTGCTTATGTGGAAAATTTTGCATGGCTTAGTGGGATAGAAGACCTAAATGCATGGCCTTAGTGGGGATGATGAGGTGGACACTTTGCATGTTGAGAGAATTGTGACCAACTTCTTAAGAATGTAAGATATGCTTATATCTCAATTTATAGATCAAGCAAAGACATTTTGCCGAGTCCACTGCAATCTGAAGACGCTGGATGCAGCTAGCGTGCTTCTCTCCACCTGCAAATGTGTATACACATATATGGTCACGTCTCCTTTTTCTATTTGATCCCGTAGCAGAGCATACATACATAAAAGGAATTTACCATGAAGATGCTCTTTCAGAGTCCCATTCATCATGAACCGCATATTCCTATGATGTAGACCAGGATGGCAGTGGCGGAGCTACAGGAAAAAGGTTGGGCGGGCCGGACTAAGGAATAATACATAGTACTTGTACTTAAGGCCCAAATTACATCTCATCCTTCCCCAGTTTCGGCTGGGCTGGGCGGGCCACGGCCCATTCGGCCTTGCCTAAGCTGAGATAAAACGAAACCAACCCCTCAAAAAAAAAAGATAAAACGAAACCAGCTACACATGGTGGCAAAACTTAGAACTTTACCCTACACCAATTCTTGTTCGATTCGAGCCATCACTTGTAGCATAAATTTCTTGAGCAACTTGCTTGATATGCATCTCTCCTTGGTCAATTAATTCTTTCCCTATATATCCTATGGAAGGATTTGCTGCTATTACATACCTAGCACATGTAGAGAACTTCATTTCTTACTTTGTAGAGTCATTTTACATTGGGAACCGCTATGTGATGGTAACATATTATGTTACTCTATTTGCATATCTCTTCATTAATTACTTGCCACATCATATTTTTTTGCCTATGTGACATGCATGTTACTACTTATGTTACTCCTACATGCAGCCTAATAGAGAGCCACCATCCACATGTGGTGGAGGTTTCTAAGTCCTGAAGGAATTCTCCCCTCAATCTCGGCACCTCCATCAATTTTCAGTACAAGATGTAAGGCTAGTCACTGAAAGCGAGCCATGGAACACGGCAACAGACGAATAATCTCGCAAGCCTTAAATCATAATCTCTCCTTCCGGAACAAAGTGCAAACCTAGAATTAGGCACCTTAATGAATGCAAGCGCGCGAGCATCCTTAGATCATCGCGCTCTAGCCTGCAAACCGTGATCTCTATAAAAACAAGGTATGGGAATCGAACCATTAATTGGGGGAGGCTGATAAACAAGGTCACTTTACCATCTGGCATTGGTAATGGACTGGGCAGATAAGCTAGAAAGTCCATCAAAGAACTGAGTCCACAGTGAATTGTCAGACACGCGATACTACAATACTTCCTACTATGCATCTGTGTAAATAAGCTTGCTGTAATGCTGCATCAATGCATTGGTGGAAAGACTATCTTATGCTTAATGCTCTAAAAAACAATTAAACCTCAAATAAGAGCCTCTATAAGGTCTGCGGAGCATTAGCTTAAATCAACAGTCTCCAGTGTTGAAAGTAAGAATGGTAACCTCGGGCGCCTCTAGTGTTGTTGGGTGCCTTGCCCCACCAACAAACAGTGTAGTCACCTCTAGTCTAGTGAATGCAATCCTTGGAGAAGCTCACCATGAGTTATAAAAATAATCATCATACAAGATGAAGTTCCACAAACAATTCAAGTACATGTGAATGCATATTAGTTCGATATTTAAGGACAAATATATAACAACCCACAAATGGAAGGAAATAAAAGCATCACCATGATTGCCTCCAGGCACATCTCCAATGTCGTAGCCTCACATCAAATACTCTACTTACTCGGCTCGACCGATGATTCGTTGTACTCATCAACGATCACAGAAGGGAGGCTCCCAATCTTGCTCGCGAGTAGCTTGATCTCCTCGGCAGCCTTAGGCGCCTTGCTGCTGACTGTGAGGAACACCTGTCGGAGGCTTGCAAGATTTTCCAGGCCGTGAACACCATCTGAAATCCTGAACCTCAGCTCAAGCTATGGAGCACTGACATGGCACCACCAAGGAAACTCAGAGGTGGCAGCATTGTTGCCACGATGCGCACTAGTTTCAGCTTTCCAAACCCCCCGCTCGGCACAAATATCTCCCCTCCTGACTCCAACGTATTCTGATCCATGATATTAAGAACACTTGCATTGTTTGCCTTTGTTGCATCAACTGAAAAGATAAGAGAGAACAGTTCAGGCAGCTCAGCAAGAACTGTGAGTGTCTCTGTCTTCAGTGAAGTTAACGACAAAGTTAGCTTTCCAAGGCTATGCAGACGTACAATCCACTGGGGCACTTTTGGTAACATGCCAGAGAGCTCGAGTGTGTGGAGGTGCTCCGGCGGTGCTTTTGAAGAACTGAATGAATTGTCAAGAAAGCCGGTGAAATCGTCGTCAATTGCCAGAAACTTGAGGGAGCAGCTGCTCAGGTGCTCAATGGCAGAGAGCAATGATTCCTCATTTGCCTTTTCAAGCATTCCAATTATGTAAAGGCTAAGTTTCTTCAGGTTGGTGAGCTTCTCCAAGGATTGAATCACTTCTTTAGACGTGCCGCTGCTAGCTGACTTGAATATACCAGTCTTTGCTGCACTTGAGCTTCCACATATCCCCACACCAGATAGTGTCTCAAGAGCTGTCATATTTGTCATTTCTTCTGTTAATATCACTGCCATCTTCTTGCTTTTATTGCCAGTAAGAAGATGGGTCATTTGTTTAAGCTGCTTAACTGATTTTGGCAATTGTCTGACTTTTGTCTCCCTAATGTCAAGCACCTCCAAATATTCCAGCATACCTATCTGGGATGGTATCTCTCCAATGTCTGTACGACGAAGGCTCAGGTACTTCAACTGATGCATTTTGCATATTTTGTCGAGCCGATGGGAGGACAAGTCCTTGCAACTTTCAAGATCCAGAACTTGTAATATCTGAAACTTCAGCAAACAAGAATGCAGATCTTTGAAGCTCTCGAATGCCGTCAAGGACCGGACATGTGATAGTTTCATCCTCTGTACTGTTTCTTTTTCATCACTTCTTTGGACAGATAACCTGCGAACCTTGTAGCTTGGGAACGGTGTCTGCCAGTGACCACCCACGACTGTGATGAAATTCTCGGTGCTTGACTTGGAAACAATGTACTCAAGAACCATGTCATGAATCTGATAGTTCTTAACCTTCCCGTTACTGCTGTTGTTGACTGCCCGAATCAAGTTCCGGACAATCAGTTCATTGAAGCAGTCTTCGGCGACTTCCTCCACGGTCTTGCCATGCTTCTCAATAATGAACCCTTCTGATATCCATCTTCTGATCAAACGCTTTCGACTGATAGAGCGCCCCTTTGGAAACATGCTCATGTACAGCAAGCAGGTCTTCAGATCGGCCGGCAAATCAGTGTAGCACCTCTCAAGTATTTTTGTTACACCTTGAGTGGTGAGGTTAGTTTCCAGCTCTCCACTCAAAGCATTGGCAACTTCAGGCAAATAGTGATCTAAAGTTGACGCACTAGGTCCTGAGCTCAGTTTACTAGCAACAAGCCCAGCTACCACAATTATCACCAAAGGCAAACCCCCACACTTTTTCAAAACATCTGATGCAACATCTGTGGGGTGATGGGGAGCATTGGGGATTATTTGACGAAACAAATTGTAGGATTTCTTTTTATCAAGCGGTTTGTGCTCATAAGGAAACCCATTTTGACGACAGCAGGCCACAGCTACAGATTTAAACCTTGTTGTCACCAGTACTCTACCACCCTTGGAACTATCTGGTAGAGAATCGTTAATCTTTTCCCATGCCGATACGGACCAGATGTCATCTATCAAGATAAGGTACCTACACATAATTTAATTTAGAGATGAACTAATATTATAGAAGTGACATAAACATATAGATATAGCGCCAGGAACTGACTCAAGATAGTTTAAAGTGCCCGTTTGCTCATGAAGCTAAAATTAGTAGGCAAACCACATCAAGATCAAATAAAATCACATTATTATTATATTTTCTAATAGTAAGTATATATCCGTACCACTCATTCCAAATTGCTCATTTATGTAAGCTTGAATTGCAATATGACGCCGCAGGATTAATGATTTGGTGTGTATTACAAAATATGAAAGAATTCAGTTCAATATATGAAAGGACTAACCAGACATACAATGTTTTTAGAGAAAAATGAAATGGAAATTAGTGGAGCCAAAATTATACCTCTTATCTTCTAATTGGCGAGCGAGCATCTTTTTGAGAGGGATTTCTTCCAATTCCTCAACTCTGACAGACAAATCATCGTGAGCCTGCTGCTCACGGAACTGAATGAAAAGGCTCTTCAAAAGCATTAGCAGATCGAACTTCTGCGACACCTGCACGAACGCTCTGCAGTCAAATCCATCTCCGAACTTGCGGTACAACTCCAGGGCGAGCGTGGTCTTCCCGAGGCCACCAAATCCATCAATGGCAAGGAACCTCTTGGGTATTATCTGATTCCCCTCTTGAAACCATTCCCCAAGCTCGCCCATGGCATCCTCTACCCCCACAGGCTGCTTGGTACCAATGAGCTCAGGAGGGGTTACACGGTCTGTGGGAGCGTCGTCTTCCTCGGTCTGGCTGCCTGTAAGGTTCTCCACCCCATACCTGGTGCGCCGGTCGCTGACGTGCTGCGCCCGGATCTTGAGGTTGCGGATGTCGGCAGCGATGCAGCGGCGGGCATAGAACGTTTTGAGGAGGTACCACTTCTTCCGGAGGTAAATCAGCTTGCCGTTCCCGCGGGGCTCGTGGCCGAGCCGGTGGTTGACGTCGTCGATGCAATCCTTGATGTCATACGACACCTCCCGCACCTGCTTCATCCAGTCATGCCTCTGATCGTCGTGGCCGGCTGCTCGCTTGGTCTTGTTGATGAAGGCTTGCATGCTCGCAAGCTCGTCGTTGATGTACTGGATGTCATCGTGGACGCCCTGGATTAGGGTGTACTCCTGGGCGAGGAGGCTTCCCAGCTTGCCGACGAGTGATTTCACGGCGTTGCTTGAAGCGCCGACGACGAGGTCCATCCTCGGTTCACTCTTGTTACTTGCTCTCCCAACAGGAGTCTTTGGCTTGCCTGCAGGCTACTGTGACGAAGAAAAAAGAGTGATGTGTACATGTGTTCTTAAAAAAGAGAGTATGAAGCTAGTGCAACGCCGCAAAAGGTGGTTCCAACGCATATTAGATTTGTACTCCCTCCGTTCGGAATTACTTGTCGTAGAAATGGATGTATTTAGACGTATTTTAGTTTTAGATACATCCATTTCCGAGACAAGTAATTCCGAACGGAGGGAGTATATGCAAGAAGTTTTCCAATATTTCGGATCATATTTTGATCTTGTATATATGACTAACACAATATAGGGTATATGCCATAAAAAGTATACTATTAGATTTGTATATGCAAGAAGTTTTCCAACGCATAATTAGTGTGACATATAGTCATATTTATGATTTACATCTATGGTAGTATGCCTAATAAACCGGGACTGGCGAAGTATTTGTTTATTGAAAAGGAGTAATTGCTTGGATGCTACAAACGTATAAATTTCATTTTTAACTTATTTTATATAATTTATTGGTTAAATCGGTGGTCAAAGTTAGTCTCATAATCGGTGGCTTTCAGTAGGGACAAAGTACAGTAATTTTGTATGTCAGGGATCGTACGTCACCCGCACTTAATAATTCATCGTTTTAATTATATATAAGCACACCATTGAACCACCAGGTCGTGCTGTGTGGTAGGCTACCTGCTCTTGGCTGGATCTTAGTTATAGCACTCTCCAGTTGGGTAGTTTTTTAAGGAGTGGTGACACTTGGATCTGTCTCAAGCATTAGTATATATACAATTAAGAGCAACTTGTGTGTTATTAATTGTTTTTTAAATTATTACCTACGAGACCAAACATGTAGTACCACAAGTTGGTATATAAACAGGTGAAAACAAATTCACCAGCTGGTATTTTGAAGGTGCAGATGTATTTGGTGGTCGCCGGCATTGGAGAAGGTGATTTGGAGGGATGCCCAGGCGCCCAGCACGGTGGCGAAGTTAAGGTGTAATTAGTTAATGATGCATAAAATGAGGAAACAGTAAAATAGGAATTCTTGAACTTCAAGCAAAGGTACATAACCATTAATTAGTCAACAGAAGCAAGAGCAACTTATTTGTTAGGGACTTAGGGCATCTAAAATGGTTGACAGGTTGATTTATTTTTAAGTATTGTATGTCATTTAAGAACAGAAAAATATTTAAATATACAATGGATTATCTTACTATTATCTCTAACAATTAATGTTTGTATGTTTCTAAATTAAAGAAATAATTAAAATTTAACTTGAAGATGTGTGATTGAGAGAAGACAACTCGTATAACGAAGAAAAATACCATATCTTTCTTTTGCTAGAAGATTATCATTTTTCTAAGAGATATCAAACCTAATTTTCCGTTTCTTTTTCTTCCATCTCAACAACCTTCTGCTGGCATTGTACAGATAGCACCATTATACTGTCCTTAGTTTCCTACTCCCTTTGTTCCTAAATATTTGTTTTCTTAGAGATTTCAAATGGACTACCACATATGAATATATATAGACATATTTTAGAGTGTAGATTCACTAATTTTGCTCTGTATGTAGTCACTTGTTAAAATATCTAGAAAGACAAATATTTAAGAACGGAGGGAGTACAGAACAAACATGTACGACAAGATGAACAGCCTGGTCCTGTCCAACGTAGTCCAATTATGCAAAGATAGCTAGTAACTAAACTACTAGTGGAGGTCGTTGTAGATTATACAAATGTGTATATGTACCGTACCATAGATACCCCCTACGAGTCGTTGTGTGGCCATATGACAGATATGTATATATACACTGTACAGTTGGCATCTAGCTACTAACAGGTCATGGTGCGTGGTAGGCTACTTGCTCTTGGCTGGATCTTAGTTATCTTACTCTGCAATTGGTTAGTTATTTAAAGAGTGCTGACTAGCACAAGACTCGGATCTGACTCAACAAATGGAGGAAATGTGCAGAACCATTCATTGGTATATATACAATTAAGAGCAAGTGGCGTGTTACCCTACGATACAAAACAC
The DNA here is from genome assembly GCF_002162155.2 of Triticum dicoccoides. Classification (NCBI taxonomy): domain Eukaryota; kingdom Viridiplantae; phylum Streptophyta; class Magnoliopsida; order Poales; family Poaceae; genus Triticum; species Triticum dicoccoides. The sequence continues at coordinate 11,038,013 of NC_041381.1, forward strand.
GTATTACGACAAGTCGGTCCCTGTCCAAATATACAAAAGATAGGTTAGGCTGGTCACAATGGGCAAGAACATAAGCTAGTAACTTACACACTTTTCTAAACTATGTTACTATCTCCATAGTGGGTAGGAACATCTATGTAGTGTCATGCAACGATGTATTTATTAGGTTATAGACTCATTGTTTTCTGGAGTGTGATGTTCCGGTAACTTAGCTAGTTACAACAAGCACCTCTTTCTTCATTAAATACGTGCCACATAAGCAAAGTTGTATTGGAGTGTGTGATGTTACTCCTAAGTTCCTCCCCACTGTGACCAGCCTTATAGCTAAACCACTAGTGTAAGTTGTTGTACCTTATTAATGTTTTTTGGTGCCATGCAATTTTGATAAAGGTGGTACATAATAAGGGAAGAAAGAGATGGTTGACTATCATACACTTCCGGCCGGTGAAAAGTGTACATATAGAAGTTTTAGGAGAAATTATGGAGTGGAGTAAAAAATGCATTGGAAAGTTGCAAACCACCATCTCTCTCCTCTTTAATTACCCAACATCCAATGAGCTAAGTGCATGTAGAAATTAATGAGATCATGTGTACAATGTTAGGGCATGTACAATGGTTGATAATATAGTCTTATCTTAAGTCTTGCATGTAATTTAGAGATAATAAAAAAAGATGTCTACAATGGGTCATCTCCTTAGCCTTATCTTCAATAACTAACTATTCCTAAAAATGTGGTGAGACATATTATGCTAAGAGATCATCTCTTGTCTTCTCTTAAATAAGAGAAGACAAGCCTTTTCTTATGTGTTCTCTCTGCTCCACCTCATCATTTATCCTACATGGCACTACTAAGACATCACCATTGTACATGCCCTTATTTGTCTTAATTATCGTGTGATGAGAAGCTTTTTGTTCTACTTTAAAGTGCATTTTGAAGATAGAAGTACATTCTTTTGTGGAAATTTTTTAAGCCAAACATACACTCTTCATCGGATGAAGGGAGTATTATAATACCGTATCATAATAAATGATATAGTGCTATGTGTCATGCATGACAAAAAACAAGATACTATGCGCACTATGTAGATCATATGCATGACACTAATATATGACACTCCCTACTACAAGTAACCTCATGTCAGGATAAGATAACCTGCAGCTAATATGCATGACATGTTAATTAGTACATAAGTAAGCAATAAGGTCAACCTCATATAGTCGGTTTTCTTTGTCAAGTACTACCTCCGTCTGAAAAACTTCTCCCAAACTTGTTCCTCAAATGGATGTATCTAGCACTAATTTGATGCTAGATACATCCATTTGAGAGACAAGCTTTTCCGGACGGAGGGAGTAACTTGTAGCCTACGGTTGTAAGTAAGCCAATACAAAGTAAGAAGTATTCAACTTCAATTAAGAAAGCTTCAAATCCTAGTACTACTTGTACGTGTGTGCATGTTAATACACTCTGCTCAACACCCCTAACACTCGCAGCTCGACTCCTAGTAGTCACAGCTCAACATTCACAACAGTTTGGGCTAACAATTGACGTCAGAGTCTTGTTTTAGTGGGCATGCTGCACGTGGTCCTGACAATGAAAATGACCGGGCACATGTCGGTATTGTGGCAGGAAGGGCCATTGGGCCTGTGGGTGCCGTAAGAAGCAACTTGATGAGGCAGCCATAGCGGCGGCGTACCTCATCCAAGACGAGGAGGACGATGGGTCAGCAATGACAACGGCGTGCACCGAGATCGTGCAAGAGGGCATAGAGCCTCCAACGACCACGATGTGACAACCATCATGACCATGTAGGAGGGCACAACGCCTCCAGCGACCACCGTGCTGGCAACCACCGAGTCCGTGCAGAAGGCACGGAGCTCTATAGTAGGTACCGCCTCAACCATGGTAGGCCACTCCTCCACCACAACGTGCTCGGGTCCTATTTACCGGGTGGCGCCGAAGAGACGGTCATGGGGTGGCAAGGCTCCACCACGACATAGGTGTCCTTCTGCACTACTACCGCGACACAGTCACTACAAGAGAAAAGCAAAAATTACACTATTCACATGTAAATTTCTCTGAGGGTATATTACGAGTTTGGATCTGAAATTTTTACAGGTCGTAGACACATGTCTTGTATACATCCACAAGAAATTACAGAATTTTTAAAAACATTTGAAATTGGCTTTTTAGACATTTGAGCATGGGAACACCTAGATGTTGGGAACACTAGATGCAAGTCCACGCATTGTCCAACCTCTGAAACGAACGGAAGGCCTACGGGACGTCCTTTGCCTAATAAATTTAGAATACATATAGTCTTTGTCCTTTTCACTCATTGATTGGCATTATAGTACTAACCACTATTACAAAGTTATTGTCACTTGCAGAGTAAGACAAGTATGATGTCGAAGACAGCTACCTCACACTAGCTGACTCCATGTTACTCCATGTTATGTTTTTTCCTTTTATGCCGAATACTCCATGTTACGTGTAATAGACAAATGATAATTAAGTCAAATGTAATAAATTGATATGGTATGCTTGTTGTATTCTATGTCTTGCTGTCGCAATAGAATTATACCTAGCTGTCATAAAGAAAACTGTTCATAGGTTTACATTGACCCATCCGCTTAGGGTTCAAGAAAAAGGCTTAGGTTCCTCTACCTTCCGCCGGCGCCGATCTGTCTCGTCTCCGGTGGTCTTAGAGCCATGGGGGCATGGTGGATCTCGGCCCTTATCTGCGGGAGGGTTTCGTTTTTACATCTTTCATTGAATTTTGTTAGGGTTTGTGTCCTGCTCAGGAAGACGAGACAGCGACGGCTTTCTAAAGATAGAATAAAATTTGTTTACATCTATGGTAGTCTGCCTAACAAACCGGGACAGACGAAGTATTTGTTTGTTGGAAAGGAGTAATTGCTTGGATGCTACAAACGTACTCCTTCCGTTCGGAATTACTTGTCGCGAAAATGGACGTATCTAGACGTATTTTAGTTCTAGAAACATCCATTTTCAAGACAAGTAATTCCGAACGGAGGGAGTATAAATTTCATTTGATTTATTGGTTAAGTCAGTGGTCAAAGTTAGTCTCATAATCGGTGGCTATCAGTAGGGACAAAGTACAGTAATATTGTATGTCAGGGATCGTATGTCACCCGAAAAAAAGGGATCGTATGTCATCCGCACTTAATGATTCATCGTTTTAATTATATAAGCGCACCACTGAACCACCAGGTCATGGTGTGTGGTAGGCTACCTGCTCTTGGCTGGATCTTAGTTATAGTACTCTCCAGTAAGGTAGTTTTTTAAGAAGTGATGACACTTGGATCTGTCTCAAGCAATGGACGAAATGCCCAGATTCATTCATTAGTATATATACAATTAAGATGTTATTAATTGTTTTTTAAATTATTACCTACGAGACCAAACATGTAGTACCACAAGTTGGTATATAAACAGGTGAAAACAAATTCACCAGCTGGTATTTTGAAGGTGCAGATGTATTTGGTGGTCGCCGGCATTGGAGAAGGTGATTTGGAGGGATGCCCAGGCGCCCAGCACGGTGGCGAAGACTTGCCCGTGTCTTTACTAAAAAAATCTTTCGCCCCGCTTTATATATAAACCAAAGATCATCAACACCCGGTACAAATGCACGACAACACAACACACGCACACACCCAAAGCAGGATACATAGGCGCTGAGCACAGCAACACCCCCCTAGCACTAATGCCACCGCGAGGAGATGAAGTCACATACGACGAACCGTGAGCTTCAAGGCGGTGCCTTCAGCAAGGTTACGACACCGGAGCGCCGCCACCGCCTGATCCGACGATCAGAGTTTCCACCGGAGCAACACGACAGGCAATGAGAGCCGCGACGACGCCTTCAAGAAGGGAACGAGTTTCGCTGTCGCCGGTCTGTCCGAAGATAGAGCAGGTTTTCACCCCGACCAACACTCACGTCACCAAACGCCACACCCCGGCTACCATGCCTCCCACGCTGCCATAGCCACCGGGCAGCACCA
>NC_041381.1:11042333-11052762 GCF_002162155.2 Triticum dicoccoides
CGCATCCCAGACCTAGACACCACCTCACCCAACATCCGCCGCTACCCCAACAAAAGAGACAAGCGGAAAGGTTCCACCTTTTCGCACCACTGGGCGACCCCAGCGCCTAGCTTCCATCGCCCCGTCCTACGGCACTGGGCGCGAGACGAGCTCGGTCCTGCAACACTGTGAGCGAGACGAGGATGGTCCTGCTGCACCGTGCGCGAGACGGGCTCGGTCCGGCTACACCATGCGCGAGACGAGCTCGGTCCTGCTGCACCGGGCGCGAAACAAGCGTTGGGTCGCAGCTGGGAGAAAACCAACTCTCCGACGAGAGTAACGGCCGGACGACGAGGAGAAGGATCGGAGGCCGACACGGACCGATTACGAGCAAGCCGACGCCGAACAAGCCAGCCGACGCCGCAACCGACCCGCCACCTCGCGAGCCACTTACCAAAGGCCGCCGCCGGAGAAGACCAGCAGCCACCGAGGAACGACCCGGACCACCGCCATGAGCCACCACCATGCCGTGGCAGCCCACATCCACACCGGGACCCCGAGGGCCAGCCCCGAGCTGCCAACCGGCGGCCATGGGCCAGATCCAAGATGATCTGGCCGGCACCACCGCCACCGGCAGTATCAGCTGGCTCGCCGCCGAGGACCACGACCATAGCCATGACCCCACCAGGTCACAGCCCGCCCCCACGCCGCCCAACGCCCACGAGCCTGCCAGACCGGATCTGACGGAGCCGTCGCCGCCAAGTGCACAACACCGTCACTTCCACCGCTGCCGCGCGCCACCCCCACCAGTAGGCCATGCTTGCCCGTGTTTTTTGTGGAGTTCTTGAACTTTAAGCAGAGGTGCAGAACCATTAATTAGTAAACAAAAGCAAGAGCAACTTATTTGTTAGGGACTTAGGACATCTAAAATGGCTGACATGATGATTTTTTGAATTATTCTATGTCATTTAAAGAAGAGAAAAATATTTAAATATACAATGGATTATCTTACTATTATCTCTAACAATTAACGTTTGTATGTTTCTAAATTAATGATATAGTTGAAATTTTACATGAAGATGATGTGTGGTTGAGACAAGACAACTCGTGTAACGAAGAAACATACCATATCTTCTTTTTAGTGGAAGATTGTCATTTTTCTAAGAGATATCAAACCTAATTTTCCTATTCTTTTCCTTTCATCTCAACAACCTTTCTGTTGGCATTGTACAGATAGCAGCATTGTACTGTCCTTAGAGCATCTCTAGCTGACCCCGCATCCCGTCGACCCGCAAAACGCGTTTACAGTTTGCGGAAAAAACGGTTTTGCAGGCCGGTGCGAACGGCCGCAGAGGCAGACCCCACAAAGCTGACCCTTAAAAGAGCATCTTCCGCGAATATCCTCTTTTACGGGTTGGCTTTGCGGGGTATGGTCTGGCGCCGCTCCCCCCGGCCCGCAAAACCTAAATTTGCACCTCAATTTGACACAACATAATGCATTTCTTTGCTTTTTCAACAACATTGGATACATAGGACATCACCAAATCTTTGCTAGGATAGCAAGAACAAAGAAAACAAGAACCACAATTATGCATTTTAGAAGATTTCCAACTTTCATAACTGCTCCCACTAGTTGAAATAATATATTCTCCCTGCACCCATTGTTGATCTGCGGATTCTTGATCTTGTATTCTTCATTCTTCTTCTTTGGTTCTAAAGAAGTAAATGTTGCTTCCCCTCTAGTTGCACATGCAGGCGCTTCATTGACTTCGATTGTACTAAGGAATGCACGAATGTCTATTAAGTTTCTTTCTATCAATAAATCAATGTATTCGCGTTCCCAAAACCAAAATGAGCATCTATCTTCCTACACGCATGATGATGTTTGAAATGAGCTAATGCAATTGAACCAAAGAATGAGCTATCGAAATGAGCCAAATGAAAACAGAACGCACCCCCGTCGTTTTCGCATTTGAAGAACACCCATCCGGGGTGCTTCGGCGTGCCCGAAGTTAGCCGTAGCACTGTCCGCGTGCAGTCGTCACACTGTATGACCGGATTCGGCGAGCCATAGATCCTATGCGCGAGCGCCGAGCCTGGCGGATGGCCGGCCGAATCCATGCCCGCAAACCGTCGGCAGCGGCGAGAGGACGAACCTACACCTGCATGCGGCGATGCGACTTTGCCGGGGCTGCCCGAGATGCCCCCGACAATTCCATCACTTGGAGCAGCCACCGGCGGTCGGAAAAGCCAAATCTGGCCGCCCACGATGAAGGGCCGCGGATCCGCAACTTCCCGGCCCGCCGACGCAGGAGGAGGGGGACGGAGGGCAATCTCGTGCGTGTGGCGGCCTGTCGGCGTGCTCCCGCCGGCTACTTTCACCAGAATCTTGGGAAGCGGCCCGACGACGGGGCGAGGGGGAGAGGGGAGGTGGTTGGTGGGGAAAAGCGCAGGCTGAATTGTCCTCCCCACCAACCGCTCCTGCTATATGCAGGGCACCGATAAGCCGGGAGGGGGCAACCCGCGTATTCGCGGGTTGGGGCCGAGGTTTTGGCGCGCCCCTCAAAAAAAATTGCGGGCCTGCTGCGTTTGCGGGGTCTGTTCGGGCGGGATTTTCCGCGCCTATCTGCATTTTGACGGTTATTTTACGGGGTGAAGTTTTTTGCGGGGTCTGCTAGAATTGCTCTTAGTTTCCTACTCTCTCTTTCCTAAAATATAAGAACGTTTTTAATACTACACTAGTGTCAAAAGCGTTTTTATATTATGGGACGGAGGGAGTACGAACCAAACATGTACGACAAGATGAACAGACTGAACGGACGGAGGGTCCTGTCCAACGAAGTCCAATTATGCAAAGATAGCTTATAACTAAAACTACTAGTGAATGTCGTTGTAGATTATACAAATGTGTATATGTACCGTACCATAGATACCCCGTACGAGTCGTTGTGTGGCCATATGACAGATATGTATGTATACACTGTACAGTTGGCATCTAACTACTGACAGATATTGCACGTTAGGCCCACATGCTTAATCATTTATCGTTTTAACAAAACGCGCACCAGGTCATGGGGCGTACTTAATTATCTTACTCTGCAATCATGTCTCAACAAATGGAGGAAACGTAGAACCATTCATCGGTATATATACAATTAAGAGCAACTTGTGTGTTACCCTACGATACGAAACACGTATTACGACAAGTCTGTCCCTATCCAAATATACAAAGATAGCTTATAGCTAAACCACTAGTGTAGGCCGGTTGTTGTACCTTATTAATGTTTTTTTAGGGTGCCATGCAATTTTGATAAAGGTGGTGCATAATTAAACGAAGAAAGAGAAGATTGAGTATAATACTTCTTCGGTCGGTGAAAAATCTACGTATAGAAGTTTTAGGACAAATGATGGAGTGAAGTGAAAAATGCATGGGAAAGCTGTAAGCCATAATCTCTTTCATCTTTAATTACCCAACCCCCAATGAGGTAAGAGCATGGCTACTAGTGTAGCCAGCTGCTGTCATTATTATAAAAAATTGCCATTGCCAGCTAATTTGACCAGTTTTGCAACAACTGAAGAAGACGACTTTGCAGACTGCATTGTCCTTCACTTCAATAACGCGAAACAACCATCAGGCACCAGTAGAGACCTTTAGTTAGCTCCTGCTTGCATGTTCCATTCCATTGAGACATAACTCTCCCCTCTTTCACAAGTCTCGCACACTAGCATGGATGAGGTAATTTTCGGGTTTACAGTTCTTGGAGTTCTTCATTTGATATTAATTACTCCTCTTAGTTCTACCCGTGATCTCCACCATTGCAGGATGGGCCAGCATCTTACATTTCCATGGGGGGGGCTGAATACAGAGCAAATCAAGGAAGTAGTACTAGAGCAGATGAAGGGCGTTATTGGGAGGATCTCCAAGCTGCTGCTGCGGTATCACGGTCGGCGCGTCCGTTCCACGGATTCGGTCAGCCTGTTGTTCTTGAGGTTCTTGGAGGTTGAGCTTAGCGACCTTTCTGAATTACTGAGAGAACTTCCATTGCCGGATCGGGATGGTAGTTATTATATCAAGTCCGTTATCATGCCTGATTGGCTGGAAAAGCAGAGTAACCTGGCTACGGATTTATGGAATGAGCTGTATAATCACAAGCAAGCTGGTGCGATTGGCTGCTTTTGTCGTACTACTACCAGGATCCCCTTCTCAAATCTATTCCAACTGAAGAAATTCTTGCGAGATGTTCCATCAATAGTTGAATCAAGTTGCAGATACAACCATCTTCTGCTTGCCGATGATGACGAGATTACTTCTTCAAGGATGACTAGTCCGTTGCAGCCTCATCCCTATGTGGAAACGGCAGCTGGTAGGAAGCCGCTTGTTGGCGTCCATGGCGCCCTAGGACATAAGGTGCTCAGGTGGTTCATGGACGACCATAAATGCGACACTGTTAAAATCATCTCCATGGTTGGACCCGTTGGGGTGGGGAAGACAGCTATTGCCATGGAGGTCTACTGCAGACTCCAAAGTAGAGGAGGCGGGAAAGGCAACGTATTGTGCTGCGCTACGGCTAAGGCATCCCGGTGGCCTGATATGAAGAAGCTTCTACTGCACATTCTCTCACAGATTGACGAGCGGGCAGCACTAGCACCAGCGTCCATTGATGAGCTGGAGCAGCTTATTCAGAAAATCAGTGAATGCCTTCAAGATAGGAGGTACTTTGACATCCTACCTTTTATTTCCCATAATATTAGTCGAACACGGATTCAAAACGTTATGATGCTGTAGGCTACTCTGAGAATCTTATAAGTTCGATCAACGCACTCTGATCAGATAAGAGGTTTTTTTACACACTAGAACTGAATACTGGATATATGTCTTTAATTCATCTTTCAGAAAAATATGTCCTTAATACATTGATCATCCTAATACTATTCTGCAGTTAATATATCCTATTATTGTCCATTGATAGGTACCTCATCATGATTGATGATATATGGAAAATATCAGATTGGGATATCATAAAGAAGGCTACTTTTTTTGGGCTTGCCGGATAGTGATAACTACACGTATCAGAAACACAGCTTGCTGGTGTTGCTCCTGTTTTTTTGGGCTTGTGCACGAGGTTAAGCCTCTGGGTGAGGTAGATTCAAAAATGCTACTTTTCAGAAAAGCTTTTGGCTGCGAGGTTGAACACCCACCAGAAAATTTCAGGCAAGTTTGCACCGAGATTTTGAGGAGATGTGAAGGTATCCCATTATTCATAGATGGTATGGCTGGCTGGTTACAAGAACAACAGCAGGAGATGCAGCAAAACTCTTATTATAATATGGAAGATGTCCCCCAGCTGCTACAGATATTTGAACAAGCGTTGTCTCCTACTTATGATGATCTCCCTCACATTATGAAGGTATTGATGCTTTCCATGAGTATGCTTCCTGAATGTTATATGTTTGAGACAGATACACTCCAATACAAATGGGAATTTGAAGATTTGATTGAAGTAAATCGTCACTATGCCGGGCAAATTGAAGAGATATATATTGAGATAACGGACATTCAATATCTCGAGGTAATTGAGATATTACTTTACGAGCTCATCAACAGGAACATCATCACCCCAGTGGCAAATTGGAAAGGACCTACTCAACGGGAGGATTGGGTAGATTTTACACTAACTCATCGACTGGAGGAGGGTTGTCAGTACAAAGTAAATTACTTTATGCTACAGTTCCTTGCCTCCAAATCGGCTGATAAAGGATTTGCTTGTACCAGTGGCTGGCTAACCTCGGTAGAAAGATTAAACAAACACAACGAGAAGCCACGGCGGATAGCTCTCCACCGAACAGATCCGGATATTGAAAATTTTCTGAACACAAGGGATCTTTCGCACACGCGTTCACTAGCTATCTCCGGTACAGTGGACGGAGTCGCTCTTGAGAAGTTTATCCATCTGATCATATTGGACCTTGAAGGTTGGCAGAGCTTGAAGGATGAAGACCTATCGCTCATATGCAACAAGGGAATGTTCTTGCTCAAGTATTTAAGCCTGAGGAACACTAGTGTCAGCAGGCTCCCGCCCGAGATCAGGAAGCTGCTCGTGCTTCATACATTGGTTGCAAGCCACACGCAGATAAGTGAGCTCCCGATAGAAGTGTGCGAGCTACAAGAATTGCGTTCACTGGACCTAAGAAGCACAAAAATAAGGCACCTGCCAGAGTACATTTGGAAGGTCCCATCGCTTGAAACTCTGCTTGTTGGTGGGGATCGAGTTTACTGCGACCAAACAATATCAGAGCTACCAGAGGGAACCAGCGATCGAACTTCCCTAACCACGCTGGATACTGTTGATTTAAGCGAATGCTCTGCAGGTGTCGTAGAGTCTCTCAGCAGATTAAGGTTACTCAAGGTGCTGTGCATAAGATGGTCGTTCCGCCAATGCACTGATCCAAGAGTACAGGAAGCTCTATGCTCATGCATACAAAGATGGGAATTTCTGCAGTCTCTGACAATTCACTGTGGACTGGGTTGCCCGATGGAGTTTCTAGCTTGTCTAACCAATCCATTGCCTTGTCGTGACCTTGGGAAATTCAAGGTGACTGGAGGAAGATTTGTGAGCCTCCCCCGATGGTTCCAAGGCCTCGATCGTCTTACTTCCATAGAAATCACGGTTTGCAGGCTAGAGCAGGAAGATGTGCGGATCCTCGCGTCGATGCATCCATTGAAGTGCCTCGTTCTTGGTTTGCACTTCGTTCCAGAACAAGAGATTGTGATTGACAGAGAGGGGTTCCGATTGCTTAGGAGATTGTCCGTCTGCTGTCGTGTTCCGTGGCTGACTTTCAGTCAAGAGGCTATGCCATTTCTCACATATCTTGAACTGAAAATTGGTGGAGGCCCCGGGAGTGAAGGGAGAATTCCTTCAGGGCTTGGAAACCTCGGCCGCCTGTGGGAGCTGGCCCTTTATTACAATGCGTGGTACACCAACAACACCAACGTCAAAAACATAGTCGATGCCGTGAGAAAAGGAGTGGCCGAGCACCACAACACCATCAACCTCATCATCAACGGTATCGAGGACGAAGAGGAGTATGTCCAGGAGGCTGGAGATGGTGTAGCCGTCATCAACCGCATCCAAGAGAACAGTGAGAATCATCAGGAGGCTGAAGAAGACGTGGTCAGGGCAACCGGAAGCCAGAGTGAGATCGAAATTGTTGGCGCCCCAAAGCTGTACGATGAGGTAAACTTCATAGGCATGCTCGCACTAATGAAGTTCATTCAGTACTAGTAAATATTATTACATTGTCTAGATCTATCAACTGCGGGCTTTCTTATACATTTCGTGATTCCACTTGCAGAGCACAGCTTCACAGGATTCTCGATGGTATCCTGAAGACGGGCATTGACGGGGAGCTACAGATTTGCAGAGGGTGCTGCACAGTCGTACTGCATCATTCCTGCCACTCTACGCCATGTTATTTCCTTTGAAATTTATCCGCGTCAAGATAATAATGTTTCCCCCATCAAATGCTTCTGCATTTGGCTACGCCATGTTATTTCTATGGAAAATCATAATGACATTTTTGATGTAATGTGTGTGTACTTTGATCGTGTCGGGTCAGTTTGTGACGTCTTGCACCTGGCAGATACATTCTGATTTGGTCCTGTTGAGCTACTATCTGTTAATTTGCTCTGTTCACTGGTTGCAAAACTATCAGTCAACTTACTAATTCTGTCACTGCGATTTGAATGTAACAACGACACTCTGTCAGAAACCATATCCATTATCGATCATGTCCTGATCACAAGTTTGTTTTGAGGCTACCACCGCTGCTCATGTGATTTGGTTCTTTTATAAAAGGGATTATTAGAGTGAACCCTGCACGTAAAAAGAAACTAGGCGAAAGAAAACCAAGCAAGAAGAAACATCTTGCGGACCTGGCCAGGGACGAGGACAAGGATGGAGACCGACACCGCGCCGGCGAGCATGCAGCACAGCGCGCCGAACGGGGAAGTGGGGCAGCCGGCGAGAGTAGCGGCGCCGCATCGAACGGCGGCGGCGCATGCGGTGATGGAAAGGTAGCAAGGAGAGATTCCTGCAGGTTGCCCTCTCACGGATCTAAAATCTCTGGGACCTCCTCCATATAATGGGCCGGCCCACGTAGATTCCTGCACGATTAGTTTATTCTTCTTCTTTGCTTTTTTCCTTTTATTCATATTTTCCAAAACATTTTAAATACATATTTCAAAAACTTCAATATTATTCAAATTTAACAACCGTGATTTCTAAAAATGCTAACGCGGTGTAAAACAATCTTAGGAAAATTAAAAAAAATGTTGACAGCATTCAAAAAAATAACGCATTTAAAGAGTAATTAGTAGTACGTCTGACACGACAGTCCATGCAACGAGCAATAAAAAGCATGCAAAAATTGTTGACATGGCCTACAATAACATCACCAGTTCCCATTTTGGTAGAACAAAGCAATAAAAGCTTGTACTACTGTTTTTTCTTTGAGGGGCTTGTACTACTGTTTTTGGTGCATGCATTCTTTCAAGGGTGACATTTTGCCAATTGCGTCTAACTCAGATGATTGGGGTTTTTTGTGGTGAAACCAGCCTACCATAGTTCAAGTCATAGAATTGGCACTGGTGCTCGCATTTTCATGACTTTATTTTAGACTTTACGGTGATGTTCGTTCAGTGCGAGAAAATGTTCCCATCGACTACGAAGACGTCTATGGTGACTCAGTTAATCTCAAGATGTGATGCCGGCTCGGTATCTCAGTGCTCATAAGGGTAAGGTGTGCGTGCGTGCATTCATAGAGAATTAGAGATGAGTGTAGGTGCGCTTATATGAACACATGCATATGTACTTCGTTGAAAATAAGGTGTCAATTCAGTACAACATATAATAAAGCAACAAAGCAGTAAAGGGAAAGGAAACAACCGATGATTAGAGGGACTGTGGTATCCCCACCCCACCAGGGCTCAAATCCTGGTGCTCGCATCTAGATCTATTTCAGGGTTTCCGGTAATGCGCTTTCAGTGGGAGGAGACGTTCCCGTCAACAGTGGCGGATCCAGGATTGGAGGAAGCCCCGGGCCCAAAAATATTTTTGTCGCAAGAGAAAAACTTAACGTGCATCAAACTATAGCTACCTCAAATATGACTCAATTGCACCAAATATTTAGAATTTAAACTCAATGCTTAAAGATACAACAAAATAGATAAAAGAAAAGATGACAAAAACTACGAACAATATGTGCAGTAAAAAGAGCACCAAATCAATGGCTTGCTTCATCAGTGTCTTCCATAACTTGATCAACAGTGGAAGAAGAGCCAACACCTTAGAGAAATGAAAAGCAAAATTTCATAAGAGAAGGCATAATCATCAAGTGAAAGAATTAACATTGTACAAAGTTGAAAACTTACTACTACGACGAGGTAAAATTCCTTTGCGAGATCTATAGGATTGAAAGCGATTTTATAATAGCATCATCATCAACCTTTGCAAATTCCTTTCACACTAACAGTAGCAACAACAACATTCGCATTCAAATATAATTCAAGTGAAACTGAATGTTTGACAGCTGCATCAACCAACTCCTCATAGGGGTGATTGTATGCTCGTGTATATGAGCGCTTGCATCTGTACTGTTTTCAAAAAAATAGGTCGGTGTGACGCCCGGATAATCAAGCTACAGTAACCTCTGCTAATGACACCACGTCACCTCCGTTACTGTCGCTAATCTCGTGTTAGTTCGAAAACGATTCAAATTCAAATTTGAAATTAAGGCAAACAACAAAAGTTTTCCAAAAATAAAACTAAAATGTTCTAAATGTGTCGAATAAATCATAGGTAAATGGGGTGGTGAAACCAAACTTTTATGAAATGCTTAACTACACCATAATGATTTAAATAGTAGCAAAACTAATTATTTAAATGCCTTCACTAATTAAATAAAATATCAAACTAAATTATTTGGGGACTAGAGTTTTTGTGGTAGTGGACTAAATTGAAATACCAAATTAGATGCCAAGTATATATTTCACAAAAACTAAAACAATAAGAAACAAAGATAAAATAGAAATAAAAGAAAAGAAAATACAAAAGCAAAAAATAAATAAATGAAAAAGAATAAAAAGGGCCCCTGGCCAACTGGGCTAGACGGCCCAGCTCCCCGGCCAGGCCGGCCCACCTGGTCCAGTCGGCCGACCCGCCCCTACCTTATCCCCAGGAGGGGGGGGGAACCCTAACCGCAACCCCCCACTCCCATTCCCCCCCTCTCGCTCTCTCCTCCCTCTACCGATCTGGATCGGGATCGACCCCGATCCCTTCGCCCCCGCCGCCCCGCGGCCTCCCCCACCGACCACCCGCTGTCGTCGCCTCGCCTCCTCGCCCCTCCTTCGCACCGCGAGACGCCGCCCGAGGCCTCTACCTCGCCACGCCGT
>NC_041381.1:11053465-11060725 GCF_002162155.2 Triticum dicoccoides
CTCGCGAGCCCGTGCCCGCTCGCGCCTCGCCCCGCGGCCATCTCCGCCTTCACCCCACCGCTTCTAGTGCCCGCCTCCGCTCGCCGTGGCTGCCGGCCGCGTCCTCCCCCACTACGCGCTGGCCTTCGCCGGATCAGCACGTCCGCCCCTGGCCTCGTCTCCGGCCATAGGCCCGCTGCCCAGTCCGACCCCGACCACGCGCCCGCCTCGCGCCGTGGCCTCGCTCGCCACTGCCCGCCTGCCGCCCGTCGCACCTCGTCGCCGGCTACGACACCCCGGCGCTTCCACTGGCCTGGGTGGGCGCCCCAAACGGGCAGCCCCGCTCCCGCAGCCCCGTTAGCCCGCTCCAGTGGCCAGATGTGCCACTGCCAGCGGGGCCCCACGCCCCCTGAACGTTTTAAAAAAAGGATTAAAGAAGATAAATAAGTAAAAGAATAAAAATAATAATAAATAAAATTATTAATTAATTAATTAATTAATTGTGTTTAATTAACCTAGTAACTAATTAAACTAATTAACTATTGTTAATTAACATAACTAATCTGTTAACTAAACTAATTAACCTGGTTAATTAGTTATCAGACAATGACATGTGGGTCCCACTGGACCCACCTGTCTGTTTGACTGGTCAACCGACCAGTTGACCCGCTGACATCACTCTGATGTCATGCCTGCGTCATCATTCACTGTTATGGATAATGTTGGGTTTAAATAAATAATTAAAATCAGAAAATGATTTAAATCTTTAGAAAATCATATCTTTTAATCCGTAATTCGGATGAAAATACTTTCTACATGAAAGTTGCTCAGAACGACGAGACGATTCCGGATACGCAGTCCGTTCGTCCGCCACACCCCCCTAACCTTCCTAAAATTGTCCTTTGAAATGTATGACAAGTGGCCTCCTGTAGACATTAACCTGTGACAAAAGTCACAAAACTGATCGAATTAATTAACCAATCGTCGTTGTGCGAAGATTGGGAGACGACTGACTGCTTAGTCGTCATTGATCGACTTTGAACAAGCTCAAGTCATCCGCGATACCGCGAACTGAACTTTGAAGCAAGTATTCCCTCCTTGCAAATATGAAAGCTCCGTTCACTAGACAGCTGTACCAAGCACCAGTGTATAAAGGCCCTTTAAAGACACTTAGTTGGAAAATTTTGCAAAACCACATTGCAGGCGTGGATGTTTCTTTTTTTGCGTACGAAAGAAATTTCATTACTTAAATCGAGTCATTACACTACACTCCTGTCTACACAGGGAATCAGTCTCCTCATGGACACTACCAAGCCAAACTGCAGTTCTGGGCCTGGAACGACCCATCTGCGCGGGTGCATGGCTAGCTTTATTTTGCTCTCTCCTAATCTGTGATGTTTTATGTTCTCGGTTTGCAAGGAGCTGCCGGATGTCACCGATCGCCGCCGCTATTGGCAATCGATTGGTCACCACCTCGCTGATCATGTTGGCCGCTGCCGAGCAATCCATCTCCATGATGAGCATCTCCTGGCTCCTCTTGAAGGCCAAAGATATGCCCTCTAGTAGTGCCGCCATCTCGGCTTCCGAGGCGCTCGCGCATCTGCTAATGAAAACAAGACTGTTAGCTTTAATATTGATGCATGTATCTGCATATTTAGTTTGCTTTTGTCATGTATGTAGGATAGGTTAGAGAGTAGCTAGTGCGGTGAAGCTTCAGCGGAGATGTGTGGAGAAGGCGAGATGCCAAGGGGTCGTGCGATACGACGACGATGGCAAGATGCCGATGGTGGCATGAGGCTGCAGTGTTGTGCGAGGCAGCGTGGCCGTGTGATGCGGCAAGTGCGACGAAGGCTGGAGCGTGGGACTCTACGTGCATGTTCAGTTTGGTGTTGAGTTGGCCTAGTCCTTTGGCCGTTAAGAGGAGGTTGAGCAAGGACCGGGCATAGGCGTGCATGTAGTGGTGATTAGGCTGCATGCATGAGTTTGTTAGCCCGTGCTGCAGGTCCTGCGGATATTCAACGAAAGTTGGGGTCGTCCGTGCAGTACTGGCCGTAGGAAAAGGTCATGTGTTAGTGGCCTGGGTTAGTGCGTGAGTGCATGGGTTAGTGGGTTAGTGTAGCCGGGTGTGGCGGCTGGCTTGGCTGGTCGGTCAATCACTTGTGTATATAAGCACTGCTTTGAGTTAATGAAAGAGTTGAAGGCCGTGAGGGCTGAGCAGTGAAAACATGTAGCCACTGTGATTTTCACCGGGAGACAAGGCAAAGCCAGCTTTCTCCTTGGTGAAGTGTGTGTGCGTGTGAGTTTCCATGGTGTGTGTTCTTGTGTTCTTGAAAGAAGAAGAGAGAAACTTCAGGAGAGTTGTGCGATGCAGCTAGAGGTAGAAGAAGAAGCGGCGCTGCAAGGAGGCAGCCCCAACAAAGACGAGTAAATGACTCTACCCCCATCCTTTTCTAAAAAATGACTCTACCCCCTGGTCTCAAAGAATCATGCCAGCACCTCATGTGACGTCTTCTTCCTTCCATGCACCATCTACATTTAGCTTAACTCAGGATGTTTACTGGAACAACACAAAAAAACATGGATGAAGAATTGTGTGTTCCCTCCAGTTTTTGGAAAAGAAGGCTTATCCCGGGCCTCTGCATCTGAAAGATGCATGCGGCCATATTATTGAAAAGTTCCAAAGTAAACATAGTCTTAGCTCCATTACAGCTCACAAACGGAGCAACAAAAACAAAAGAAAACTCATTGCCACAATCGGCAGGATAAAATGACTAGAACACTAGACGCTGATGAATAAATAGGCAGTTTTTCAATTAAATTAATCCATGAATAAATCATGAGCATGACATGGACATCATTGATAACCGATCTAACAGAGCATGTATTACGCACATAGTAGAAACATCTACGCATATCGCTAGTACTGCTATAACAGAAAGAAACACGAGAGGGATAAGCGATGTATACCCTCCAATCGGCCACGCGGCGGCGGTGACGGTGGCAGCAGCCGCGGCATCCTCGGCGGCCTTTTTGTCGGCCTCGGCCTTCTCAGCGACGGCACGGTCGGCGTCGGTCGACATGGTGATGACGAAGGTGATGCGGACGTAGATGAACAGAAGCGAGCAATCGCGTAGTTGCTACCCAAAAACCTAATCGCCCCTCTCCCGTACAGGATCCGGAGAGGCAAGATTTTGGAGGCCTGCTCTCCCGTCAACCGTGTACGTGGTGAACGAGATGAAGTCGCCGGTGGCAGCAGCAGCAGAGGAACAACGTGGGCGTGGAGGCGGAGATGGAGATGCGTTCTGTTTCGCGGCGGCTAGGGTTGGCAGCGCCCCACATATATATGTGCGGCAGAGACGTGGGCTAAACCCACGTCCAAGTCGATAGCCCATGATCCGACGTCTCAGATCGTGGCCCTACCTGTCAAAGACTCTCCGTTCTTGACAGGCAAAAAGAAGCGCATAGGAGTGAGCTCGGCTCGGCTCAATCCCGCAACCCGCGGCGCGTCGTGATGAGGCGTGGCGTGGCGTGGCGAGGCGAGCGGAGGAGGAGGAGTGCGTGAGGGCTTCTTTTTCTTCTCAAGCTCCAATAGCATGAGGGAGAGAATCTCTTATAAACCACTCCAACTCTCCTTCCACTAGCGGTATGTGACTAAACTTCCCACCACCTTGTCATGCCACCTACATGGGCCCTTAGAGATTAAATCTGAAATTGTCATATGGGCTCTAGGCCCATCTGATATTTCAACAATCCCCTCCAGATCTCAGGGTCCCACTTTGTCCTTTGTTCCAAACGCTGTTTTGATATACCAGCATCTCAGTGGAGACCGATTAAGGTTGAGCTCCACCTAGACCAAGTAGTTACACTCCTACACAACTAAACAATGGACTATGCCTTGAATTGTCAGTTTGGCGTCAAGAAGTTTCACCACAAGTCTCACTGATACGAGGCTGCCGAAGGCCGACCCCTCGGGTGGAGCATATTAGTCACACTCCTGGCCTGTTCATGAGCTTGCTAGAGATCACCACAGTCTCATAGACTGTGACCAGTAGTTGGGCTCATATAGGTGTCTTCCTCCAGAGATCGCTCTGTAGGATAGCATCTTGCTTATACATATAAGCCTTGGAACACATTAAGACAGTAGTCATCCTTCCATACAGTTTCCGAGAGTATTGCATCTCCAACGGAGTGGGTTAGTAAAGTTACTCTCCTCAGTTCACCACTGGCTTGTTTTCCCAGGTCCTACTTCACGGGATCTCCGATCACATAGGTTGGGTTACTACCATGGCAACTCATGTGGGTCTCACACCCATCTCCCTTGATGCGCTATCTATCACAACACGTGATAGCCCTTTAGTAAAGGGATCTGCCAGATTCTTAGCCGTTTGAATATAATCCAATGCTATCACTCCAGAGTTCCTCAATTTTCTGACAGCTTTCAATCTCATTCTTATGTGTTTGTTGGACTTCATGTTGTCCTTTGAACTCTTCACCTTGACAATAACAGTTTGATTGTCGCAGTTCATAAGGATGGCCGGAACCGGCTTCTCAACCACTGGCAAGTCCATCAACAGATCTTGAAGCCATTCCGCTTCGCCACCCGATGTATCTAATGCTATTAATTCTGCTTCCATTGTCGATCTTGTTAAGATCGTTTGCTTGCAAGACTTCCAGGAAACAGCACCACCTCCAAGAGTAAACATATACCCAGTTGTGGCCTTCATCTCATCAGCATCAGAGATCCAATTCGCATCACTATACCCTTCAAGTACCGACGGTATCCGGTATAGTGAAGTCCATAGTTCATAGTACCTTTCAGATAGCGCATAACTCTCTCAAGAGCACGCCAATGTACATCACCCAGTTTGGAAACAAATCGGCTCAGTATGCTAATAGCAAATGCGATGTCAGGCCTCGTTTCGCTCGCTAGATACTGGAGTGAACCAACAATCTGAGAGTATCTCAATTGATCTATAGTTGTGCCTTTAGACTTTCGAATCAGCACACTAGAATCATATGGTGTTTGAGATGGTTTGCAGTCCGAATATCCAAAGCGACTCAACACCTTCTCAACATAATGGGATTGCAGAAGTGTAATCCCACCCTCATCATCTCTCAATAGCTTGATGTTCAAGATAACATCAGCCACTCCAAGGTCCTTCATCTCAAAGTTCTGAGATAGGAAAGACTTAACCTCCTCGATCAACTTGAGATTAGTTCCAAATATCTGTATGTCATCAACATACAAACACAGTATAACTCCTTCGCCCCACCATAGCGATAGTATACACATTTGCCGGCCTCATTAACAACAAAGCCAGCAGATGTCAAGGTTTCATTAAACTTATCATGCCATTGCTTAGGCGCTTGTCTCATGCCATACAAAGATTTCACCAACTTACACACCTTTCCTTCCTGACCATCTATCACAAAGCCATACAAAGATTTCCTCCTTTAGCTCTCCGTTCAGGAAAGCCGTCTTAACATCCATCTGATGAATGAGAAGACCATGCGAGGCCGCCAACGAGAGTAATACTTGAATGGTGGTCAGTCTGGCCACAGGTGAATAAGTGTCGAAGAAATCTTCTTCTTCTTTCTGGGCGTAGCCCTTGGCCACAAGCCTAGCCTTGTACTTTTCTATCGTACCATCAGGCCTAAGCTTCTTCTTGAACACTCACTTGCATCCCAATGGTTTGCAACCATAAGGACGTTCAGTAAGCTCCCAAGTCCCGTTAGCCATGATGGAATCCATCTCACTACGGACCGCATCCTTCCAGTAGTCAGCTTCTAGAGATGCATACGCTTCTGAAATAGAAGTGGGATTATCCTCCACGAGGTATATGAAGAAATCATCACCAAAGGTCTTTAAAGTCCTTTGTCTCTTGCCCCTACCAAGGGTTTCCTCATTATCCTCCTCAGGATTTTCATCATGTGTTTGTTTATAATATTCCATCGGAATGGCAGGTTCAGGAGTCTCCTCAGATTACTGTCTAGAAATGCTTTGTACATCTCTCATGGGGAAAATGTCCTCAAAGAATGTAGCATCCTTAGATTCCATAATTGTACCGACCTTCATGTCAGGTACCACATATTTCACTACTAGAAATCTATAGCCAACACTATTCATAGCGTAGCCCAAATTAACACAGTCCACAGTCTTCGGTCCAAGCTTACGCTTTTTGGCGATCGGCACATTAACTTTCGCCAAGCAGCCCCAAGTATGTAAGTACGAGAGTGTTGTCCTTCTCTTGGTCCACTTCTCATAAGGAGTGATCTCGTTATCCTTTGTCGGAACTTTATTTAGGACATGACATGATTGAAGGAAATATGCCCTAGAGGCAATAATAAAGTTATTATTTATTTCCTCATATCATGATAAATGTTTATTATTCATGCTAGAACTATATTAACCGGAAACATGATACATGTGTGAATACATAGACAAACATAACGTCACTAGTATGCCTCTACTTGACTAGCTCATTAATCAAAGATGGTTATGTTTCGTAACCATAGACATGTGTTGTTATTTGATTAAAGAGATCACATCATTAGAGAATGATGTGATTGACATGACCCATTCCGTTAGCCTAGCACTTGATCGTTTAGTATGTTGCTATTGCTTTTCTTCATGACTTATACATGTTCCTGTAACTATGAGATTATGCAACTCCCGTTTACCGGAGGAACACTTTGTGTGCTACCAAACGTCACAACGTAACTGGGTGATTATAAAGGAGCTCTACAGGTGTCTCCAAAGGTACATGTTGGGTTGGCGTATTTCGAGATTAGGTTTTGTCACTCCGATTGTCGAAGAGGTATCTCTGGGCCCTCTCGGTAATGCACATCACTATAAGCCTTGCAAGCAATGTAGCTAAAAAGTTAGTTACGGAATGATGCATTACGTAACGAGTAAAGAGACTTGCCGGTAACGATATTGAACTAGGTATTAGATACCGATGATCGAATCTCGGGCAAGTAACATGCCGATGACAAAGGGAACAACGTATGTTGTTATGCGGTTTGACCGATAAAGATCTTCGTAGAATATGTAGGAGCCAATATGAGCATCCAGGTTCCGCTATTGGTTATTGACCAAGAATAGTTCTAGGTCATGTCTACATAGTTCTCGAACCCGTAGGGTCCGCACGCTTAACATTATGATGACAGTTTTATTATGAGTTTATATGTTTTGATGTACCGAAGGTTGTTCGGAGTCCCGGATGTGATCCCGGACATGACAAGGAGTCTCGAAATGGTCGAGACATAAAGATTGATATA
>NC_041381.1:11060798-11098956 GCF_002162155.2 Triticum dicoccoides
CCCGTCCCCCCTAGTCCGAATATGACAAGGAAGGGGGGGGGGCGCCCCCCTTTCCGCTTTCCCCTCCCCCGTTTCCTTCTCCACCAAGGCAAGATGGGGGAGTCCTACTCCCGGTGGGAGTAGGACTCCTCCAGGCGCACTCCTAGGGGGCCGGCCGTACCTCCCCCCTCCCTCCTTTATATACGGGGGCAGGAGGGCACCTCTAGACACACAAGTTGATCTTCGTGATCGTTCCTTAGCCGTGTGCGGTGCCCCCTCCACCATATTCCACCTCGGTCATATCGTTGCGGTGTTTAGGCGAAGCCCTGCGTCGGTAGAACATCATCATCGTCACCACGCCGTCGTGCTGACGGAACTCATCCCCGACACCCTGCTGGATCGGAGTTCGGGGATCGTCATCGAGCTGAACGTGTGCTGAACTCGGAGGTGTCGTACGTTCGGTGCTTGGATCGGTCAGATCGTGAAGACGTACGACTACATCAACCGCGTTGTCATAACGCTTCCGCTTACGGTCTACGAGGGTACGTGGACAACACTCTCCCCTCTTGTTGCTATGCATCAGCATGATCTTGCGTGTGCGTAGGTAAATTTTTGAAATTACTACGTTTCCCAACAGTGGCATCCGAGCCTAGGTTTTATGCGTTGATGTTATTTGCACGAGTAGAACACAAGTGAGTTGTGGGCGATACAAGTCATACTTCTTACTAGCATGTCATACTTTGGTTTAGCGGTATTATTGGTTGAAGCGGCCCGGGCCGACATTACGCATACGCTTACGCGAGACTGGTTTTACCGTCGTGCTTCGCACACAGGTGACTAGCGGGTGTCTGTTTCTCCAACTTTAGTTGAACCGAGTGTGGCTACGCCCGGTCCTTGCGAAGGTTAAAACAGCACTAACTTGACGAACTATCGTTGTGGTTTTGATGTGTAGGTAAGAACGGTTCTTGCTCAGCCCGTAGCAGCCACGTAAAATTTGCAACAACAAAGTAGAGAACGTCTAACTTGTTTTTGCAGGGATGTTGTGATGTGATATGGTCAAGACGTGATGCTATATTTTATTGTATCAGATGATCATGTTTTGTAACCGAAGTTATCGGCAACTGGCAGGAGCCATATGGTTGTCGCTTTATTGTATGAAATGCAAACGCCCTGTAATTGCTTTACTTTATCACTAAGCGGTAGCGATAGTCGTAGAAGCAATAGATGGCGTAACGACAACGATGCTACAATGGAGATCAAGGTGTCGCGCCGGTGACGATGGTGATCACGACGGTGCTTCGGAGATGGAGATCACAAGCACAAGATGATGATGGCCATATCATATCACTTATATTGATTGCATGTGATGTTTATCCTTTATGCATCTTATCTTGCTTTCATTGACGGTAGCATTTTAAGATGATCTCTCACTAAAAATTATCAAGAAGTGTTCTCCCTGAGTATGCACCGTTGCGAAAGTTCTTCGTGCTGAGACACCACGTGATGATCGGGTGTGATAGGCTCTACGTTCAAATACAATGGGTGCAAAACAGTTGCACACGCGGAATACTCAGGTTAAACTTGACGAGCCTAGCATATAACAGATATGGCCTCGGAACACGGAGACCGAAAGGTCGAACGTGAATCATATAGTAGATATGATCAACATAGTGATGTTCACCATTGAAACTACTCCATCTCATGTGATGATCGGACATGGTTTAGTTGATTTGGATCACGTGATCACTTAGATGACTAGAGATGTCTGTCTAAGTGGGAGTTCTTAAGTAATATGATTAATTGAACTTAAATTTATCATGAACTTAGTACCTGATAATATTTTGCTTGTCTATGTTTGTTGTAGATAGATGGCTCGTGTTGTTGTTCCGTTGAATTTTAATGCGTTCCTTGAGAAAGCAAAGTTGAAAGATGATGGTAGCAACTACACGGACTGGGTCCGTAACCTGAGGATTATCCTCATTGCTGCACAGAAGAATTACGTCCTGGAAGCACCACTGGGTCCCAGGCCTGCTGCGGATGCAACTGACGACGTTAAGAACGTCTGGCAGAGCAAAGCTGATGACTACTCGATAGTTCAGTGTGCCGTGCTTTACGGCTTAGAACCGGGTCTTCAACGACGTTTTGAACGTTATGGAGCATATGAGATGTTCCAGGAGTTGAAGTTAATATTTCAAGCAAATGCCCGGATTAAGAGATATGAAGTCTCCAATAAGTTCTATAGCTGCAAGATGGAGGAGAGTAGTTCTGTAAGTGAACACATACTCAAAATGTCTGGGTATAATAATCACTTGATTCAACTGGGAGTTAATCTTCCTGATGATAGTGTCATTGACAGAATTCTTCAATCACTGCCACCAAGCTACAAGAGCTTCCTGATGAACTATAATATGCAAGGGATGAACAAGACTATTCCCGAGCTCTTCACAATGCTAAAAGCCACGGAGGTAGAAATCAAGAAGGAGCATCAAGTGTTGATGGTCAACAAGACCACCAGTTTCAAGAAAAAGGGCAAAGGGAAGAAGAAGGGGAACTTCAAGAAGAACAGCAAACAAGTTGCTACTCAAGAGAAGAAACCCAAGTCTGGACCTAAGCCTGAGACTGAGTGCTTCTACTGCAAGCAGACTGGACACTGGAAGCGGAACTGCCCCAAGTATTTGGCGGATAAGAAGGATGGCAAAGTAAACAAAGGTATATGTGATATACATGTTATTGATGTGTACCTTACTAGTACTCGCAGTAGTACCTAGGTATTTGATACTGGTTCTGTTGCTAATATTTGCAACTCGAAACAGGGCTACGGATTAAGCGAAGATTGGCTAAGGACGAGGTGACGATGCGCGTGGGAAATGGTTCCAAAGTCGATGTGATCGCAGTCGGCACGCTACCTCTACATCTACCATCGGGATTAGTTTTAGACGTAAATAATTGTTATTTGGTGCCAGCGTTGAGCATGAACATTATATCTGGATCTTGTTTGATGCGAGACGGTTATTCATTTAAATCAGAGAATAATGGTTGTTCTATTTATATGAGTAATATCTTTTATGGTCATGCACCCTTGAAGAGTGGTCTATTTTTATTAAATCTCGAAAGTAGTTATACACATATTCATAGTGTTGAAACCAAAAGATGCAGAGTTGATAATGATAGTGCAACTTATTTGTGGCACTGCCCTTTAGGTCATATCGGTATAAATCACATGAAGAAACTCCATACTGATGGACTTTTGGAATCACTTGATTATGAATCACTTGGTACTTGCGAACCGTTCCTCATGGGCAAGATGACTAAAACGCCGTTCTCCGGAACTATGGAGCGAGCAACTGATTTATTGGAAATCATACATACTGATGTTTGTGGTCCAATGAATATCGAGGCTCGCGGCGGGTATTGTTATTTTCTCACCTTCACAGATGATTTGAGCAGATATGGGTATATCTACTTAATGAAACACAAGTCTGAAACATTTGAAAAGTTCAAAGAATTTCAGAGTGAAGTGGAAAATCATCGTAATAAGAAAATAAAATTTCTACGATCTGATCGTGGAGGAGAATATTTGAGTTCCGAGTTTGGTTTACATTTGAAACAATGCGGAATAGTTTCGCAACTCACGCCACCCGGAACACCACAACGAAATGGTGTGTCCGAACGTCGTAATCGTACTTTACTAGATATGGTGCAATCTATGATGTCTCTTACTGATTTACCGCTATCGTTTTGAGGTTATGCTTTAGAGACGGCCGCATTCACGTTAAATAGGACACCATCAAAATCCATTAAGACGACGCCTCATGAACTGTGGTTTGGCAAGAAACCAAAGTTGTCATTTCTTAAAGTTTGGGGATGCGATGGTTATGTGAAGAAACTTCAACCAGATAAGCTCGAACCCAAATCGGAGAAATGTGTCTTCATAGGATACCCAAAAGAGACTATTGGGTACACCTTCTATCACAGATCTGAGGGCAAGATTTTCGTTGCTAAATTCGGATCCTTTCTAGAGAAGGAGTTTCTCTCGAAAGAAGTGAGTGGGAGGAAAGTAGAACTTGATGAGGTAACTGTACCTGCTCCCTTATTGGAAAGTAGTCCATCACAAGAACCGGTTCCTGTGACAACTACACCAATTAGTGAGGAAGCTAATGATATTGATCATGAAACTTCAGATCAAGTTTCTACTGAACCTCGTAGGTCTACCAGAGTAAGATCCGCACCAGAGTGGTATGGTAATCCTATTCTGGAAGTCATGTTACTTGACCATGGCGAACCTACGAACTATGAGGAAGCGATGATGAGCCCAGATTCCACAAAATGGCTAGAAGCCATGAAATTTGAGATGGGAACCATGCATGAGAACAAAGTATGGACTTTGGTTGACTTGCCCGATGATCGGCAAGCCATTGAGAATAAATGGATCTTTAAGAAGAAGACTGACGCAGATGGTAATGTAACTGTCTATAAAGCTCGACTTGTTGCGAAAGGTTTTCGACAAGTTCAAGGGGTTGACTATGATGAGACTTTCTCACCCGTAGCGATGCTTAAGTCTGTCCGAATCATGTTAGCAATTGCTGCATTTTATGATTATGAAATTTGGCAAATGGATGTCAAAACTGCATTCTTGAATGGATTTCTGGAAGAAGAGTTGTATATGATGCAACCAAAAGGTTTTGTCGATCCAAAAGGTGCTAACAAAGTGTGCAAGCTCCAGCGATCCATTTATGGACTGGTGCAAGCATCTCGGAGTTGGAATAAACGCTTTGATAGTGTGATCAAAGCATATGGTTTTATACAGACTTTTGGAGAAGCCTGTATTTACAAGAAAGTGAGTGGGAGCTCTGTAGCATTTCTGATATTATATGTAGATGACATATTATTAATTGGAAATGATATAGAATTTCTGGATAGCATAAAGGGATACTTGAATAAAAGTTTTTCTATGAAAGACCTCGGTGAAGCTGCTTACATATTGGGCATCAAGATTTATAGAGATAGATCAAGACGCTTAATTGGACTTTCACAAAGCACATACCTCGATAAAGTTTTGAAAAAGTTCAAAATGGATCAGGCAAAGAAAGGGTTCTTGCCTGTATTACAAGGTGTGAAGTTGAGTCAGACTCAATGCCCGACCACAGCAGAAGACAGAGAGAAAATGAAAAATATTCCCTATGCTTCAGCCATAGGCTCTATCATGTATGCAATGCTGTGTACCAGACCTGACGTATGCTTAGCAATAAGCTTGACAGGAAGGTACCAAAGTAATCCAGGAGTGGATCACTGGACAGCGGTCAAGAACATCCTGAAATACCTGAAAAGGACTAAGGATATGTTTCTCGTATATGGAGGTGACAAAGAGCTAGTCGTAAATGGTTACGTTGATGCAAGCTTTGACACTGATCCGGACGATTCTAAATCGCAAACCGGATACGTGTTTTTATTAAACGGTGGAGCTGTAAGTTGGTGCAGTTCTAAACAAAGCGTCGTGGCGGGATCTACATGTGAAGCGGAGTACATAGCTGCTTCAGAAGCAGCAAATGAAGGAGTCTGGATGAAAGAGTTCATTTCCAATCTAGGTGTCATACCTAGTGCATTGGGACCAATGAAAATCTTCTGTGACAATACTGGTGCAATTGCCTTGGCAAAGGAATCCAGATTTCACAAAAGGACCAAGCACATCAAGAGACGCTTCAATTCCATCCGGGACCAAGTCCAGGTGGGAGACATAGAGATTTGCAAGATACATACGGATTTGAATGTTGCAGACCCGTTAACTAAGCCTCTTCCACGAGAAAAACATGATCAGCACCAAGACTCCATGGGTGTTAGAATCATTACTATGTAATCTAGATTATTGACTCTAGTGCAAGTGGGAGACTGAAGGAAATATGCCCTAGAGGCAATAATAAAGTTATTATTTATTTCCTCATATCATGATAAATGTTTATTATTCATGCTAGAATTGTATTAACCGGAAACATGATACATGTGTGAATACATAGACAAACATAACGTCACTAGTATGCCTCTACTTGACTAGCTCATTAATCAAAGATGGTTATGTTTCCTAACCATAGACATGTGTTGTTATTTGATTAAAGAGATCACATCATTAGAGAATGATGTGATTGACATGACCCATTCCGTTAGCCTAGCACTTGATCGTTTAGTATGTTGCTATTGCTTTTCTTCATGACTTATACATGTTCCTGTAACTATGAGATTATGCAACTCCCGTTTACCGGAGGAACACTTTGTGTGCTACCAAACGTCACAACGTAACTGGGTGATTATAAAGGAGCTCTACAGGTGTCTCCAAAGGTACATGTTGGGTTGGCGTATTTCGAGATTAGGTTTTGTCACTCTGATTGTCGAAGAGGTATCTCTAGGCCCTCTCGGTAATGCACATCACTATAAGCCTTGCAAGCAATGTAGCTAAAAAGTTAGTTACGGAATGATGCATTACGTAACGAGTAAAGAGACTTGCCGGTAACGATATTGAACTAGGTATTAGATACCGACGATCGAATCTCGGGCAAGTAACATGCCGATGACAAAGGGAACAACGTATGTTGTTATGCGGTTTGACCGATAAAGATCTTCGTAGAATATGTAGGAGCCAATATGAGCATCCAGGTTCCGCTATTGGTTATTGACCAAGAATAGTTCTAGGTCATGTCTACATAGTTCTCGAACCCGTAGGGTCCGCACGCTTAACATTATGATGACAGTTTTATTATGAGTTTATATGTTTTGATGTACCGAAGGTTGTTCGGAGTCCCGGATGTGATCCCGGACATGACAAGGAGTCTCGAAATGGTCGAGACATAAAGATTGATATATTGGAAGCCTATATTTGGATATCGAAATCGTTCCGGGAGAAACCGGGATTTTTTCGGAGTACCAGGGGGTTACCGGACCCCCCCGGGGGTTATTGGGCCTACATGGGCCTTGAGGGAGAAGAGGAGGGCCGGCCAGGGCAGGCCGCACGCCCCGTCCCCCCTAGTCCGAATAGGACAAGGAAGGGGGGGGGGCGCCCCCCTTTTCGCTTTCCCCTCCCCCGTTTCCTTCTCCACCAAGGCAAGATGGGGGAGTCCTACTCCCGGTGGGAGTAGGACTCCTCCAGGCGCACTCCTAGGGGGCCGGCCGTACCTCCCCCCTCCCTTGTCCTAGAGTACCAGGGGGTTACCGGAACCCCCCTGGGGGTTATTGGGCCTACATGGGCCATGAGGGAGAAGAGGAGGGCCGGCCAGGGCAGGCCGCGCGACCCCTCCCCCCTAGTCCAAATAGGAGAAGGAAGGGGGGGGGGCGGTGATGCCCCCCTTTCCTCTTTCCCCTCCCCCGTTTCCTTCTCCACCAAGGCAAGAGGGGGGAGTCCTACTCCCGGTGGGAGTAGGACTCCTCCAGGATCACCCCTAGGGGGCCGGCCGCACCTCCCCCCTCCCTCCTTTATATACGGGGCAGGGGGGCACCTCTAGACACACAAGTTGATCTTCATGATCGTTCCTTAGCCGTGTGCGGTGCCCCCCTCCATCATATTCCACCTCGGTCATGTCGTGTTTAGGCGAAGCCCTGCGTCGGTAGAACATCATCATCATCACCACGCCGTCGTGATGACGGAACTCATCCCCGACACCCTGCTGGATCGGAGTCCGGGGATCGTCATCGAGCTGAACGTGTGCTGAACTCGGAGGTGCCGTACGTTCGGTGCTTGGATCGGTCAGATCATGAAGACGTACGACTACATCAACCGCGTTGTCATAACGCTTCCGCTTACGGTCTACGAGGGTACGTGGACAACACTCTCCCCTCTCGTTGCTATGCATCACCATGATCTTGCGTGTGCGTAGGTAAATTTTTGAAATTACTATGTTTCCCAACAATGATGTCATTATAGCCTCCCCCCACCATGCCTTGGATAAACCCGACGTATCTAACATGGCGTTAACCAAATCAGTTAGAGTACGGTTTTTCCGCTCGGCAACCCCGTTTGACTGGGGTGAGTAGGGAGGCGTCCTCTCATGAATAATACCGTGTTCACACAGAAGGCATCAAACTCTTTCGAGAAGTACTCTCCACCACGATCTGACCGAACTCGTTTAGTTTTCTTTTTGAGTTGATTCTCAACTTCTGCCTTATAGATTTTAAAGTAGTGTAGAACCTCATCTTTGGTATTTAACAGATACACATAGCAATATCTAGTGAAATCAGCTATCAAAGTCATGAAATATTTCTTTCCACCTTTAGTCAACACACCATTCATCTCACAAAGATCAGAATGTATGAGTTCCAGTGGCGCCAAGTGTCTCTCCTCTGCTGCCTTGTGAGGCTTGCGAGGTTGCTTAGATTGCACACACGAATGGCACTTAGAACCTTTGGCTAAAGTGAAACTCGGGATTAAATTTGATTTTGCTAGCCGCGTCATAACGCCGAAACTAATGTGACAAAGACGTGAATGCCAGACTTCAGATTCATTAACACTCAAATGAATATTGTTCACGACTTTATTACATAGATCTGCAAGAGAAAGGCGGAACATGCCTCCGCATTCATAACCCTTCCAACAAATAGTCCATATTTCGTAACAACTAATTTATTAGACTCGAATACCAACTTAAACCCTTCTCTACATAGAAGGGAGCCACTAACAAGGTTCTTCTTGATGGCGGAGACATGCTGCACGTTCTTCAGCTCCACGATCCTTCTTGAAGTAAACTTCAGATCGACCGTGCCAACCCAAGAACAGAAGCACTCGTGCCATTCCCCATCAGTACGGACCCGTGACCTGTGGCCTGGTAAGAAGAAAACAATGAAACACTAGTAGAAAACAAGGCATTTGTCCCAGTTGGTGAGGGCCTTTTGTCCCGGTTCTTGAACCGGGACTAAAGGGTTGTTACTAATGCCTCCCCCCTTTAGTCCACGTGGCCACTGCGAGCAGCCCATGCAAGGGGGCCTTTGGTCCCGGTTGGTGACATGAACCAGGACCAAAAGGCTTCCACGTGTCAGCAGCTGGCTGGAGCTGAGATTTTTCTTTTTTCTTTTTAAAAAAAGTGGCTGGTTTAGGGGTTTTGGGGGTTAATTTTAGGTTGTTATTAGCTAGCTAATAGAGAGAAGTGTCCTCTCTTATATCTTCGTCCTTGGTTTACCAACACTACTGCTATGTTCATTTCACCCGCTGATATATAATAACCCATGCATGCTCGCATCATACATCATCATATATAATAACAAGTCCTACTAATCATGCATCATCATACAACATCTACTCGTTATTAATAACAAGTCATACGATCCTCATCCTTATAGTCATCGAACCCAACCCTACATAATTGTTCTTAGCACATGATCATCAATATCAGGTAGGACCTAAACACCCTTAAGGTAAAATAGCATAAAACAATATAGACCCTGACTCTCCATTATGAAGAATGGAGATCATCCTGTCTCCAATTCTTGCGCTTCGCCTCCTTTTGCTTCTAAGAAGCTCCTTACGAACGTCCATACATTTTTTCCATTCTTTGATTGTCATGTCTCCACTTCTTTTAGACATCCGGTATGGACAGTTGAGATTCGTAGGACGACCTGGTTGTAAGTTCAAAACATCAACGCGGTCGTGCGTATACATCAGATGAGGCACACAATCATTCGGGATTATCTATTAAAAAACATAGTAATAACTTCGTAGTTAGCAATGATGTACTAGTTTTAAAAGTATTTAAAAAGATGCAGGAATGTCGTAATAGTAAAAAATCTTACCAGGGTATCTCCATGGAAGTTACCGTAGTTCAACACATGCACTAGTGGCACGTATTGACCATAATGCTGAGGAGCTTGATTGTAGACATTGTAATTCTCAAGATCAGTACAAAATGCGATCAGATGATTTTTCTCCTTATAAGTTAATTCGGAGTCATCGGTGTAGTGGGTTTTGTCTACCATCTTCCGCACATTCTTTGAAGAATGAAAATAAGCTTTCAATTATTTTGAAATAAACAATATAAATTACTTAATAACTATGTTAAGCTCACATGGGGAAGAATTGGAGGTGTATCCACAAGGACTCAAATGTCCATATTGTCTTGCTGGATTGTAGGATCACCAAGATCCATGGTGACAAGCATACCCTCATCAAAACCATACATCTTGCAAAGTGCTTCCCAATTTTTGCAACCAAAATGGGTTACACTCTCAGCATTGTACAACTTTACTTTAAAATCCACACCATGATGGGTCCTTTCATGGTTTCCATACTTTCATGGTCTTCAAAACCCATCATCTCCAAGACATAGCGTCTTGCATAACATGGCACCAGTCGCACTCCCCCGGGCGGTTTTCATCGTCCGAGTACGACATTTCCGGCCTAAGTTCATAATTCAAATATTAAACTTGTACAATTAAATATATGTACTAAAAAACCTAAATTAGATCATTATTATTAATCACGGGTTGACTATCGGTGATGGTACGTAGCTCCTCCTTTCAATCCCGAGTGCATTATTACACCAATTTATCTAGCACACGGGAATGAAGGAGAAGCTACCCCCACGACGGCGTGGATGATGGAGGGGGCTCCTAGATTTCTGCATAGATTGCTCTTCAATTTTAGCATTCAAAGTAGGAGTACTTTTCGAATATGAGCATTCAATAAGCAAAACCAAATCGTAAAATAAAGTAGTATTCAAATTAGCATGCATTCAATTATAACCAAAAGTACATCATCTCTTGTGTCCGTACATCGTCGAATATTATCACTAATACTCCTCGAATACTATCATATATAGCGTCGCTAATTAATACAACTAGAACCGTAGCATCCGACGGGTATCGTCACGGGCGGTGGACACCCAAAGATAAGGAACGATCACAGGATCATAGCTCCAGTGAGATCCCTGAAGAACCTGCCAGGTATTGTCGAACCTGCCCTCCAATGCAACCATGTAGCGACGGACGTGCTCGTCCTCCTCGCTGACACAGTGACGTACCACCTCCACGGTGTCCGGAAGCCTTGGCACCGTGACTGGCCCACGTGACCGCCACCAAACAAGGATCGGGTCAACAACGGGTTGCCTCCTCACCAACCTAGGTCCCCCAGAAGGTAGCACCTCCCAATACCAGCCCGGCGGAGCCCAGTCCCGAACATGACCCTGATCAAGAAGGCCTCCACCGCCGAGTCGACGACGACGAGGATGCGGGATAGGCATCATCGACGTCGATGCGGGAACTACTTCTATATATAGTTAAATAAAGTAGTTTTATTAATTAAATCAACTAGTTCAACTACTAAGCACTTACTATAAATAAATAAAGTAGTACTTACTAAAAACAAACTACTTCTACATATAGTAAAATAAAGTAGTTTGTTAAATCAACTAGCTAGTTCAACTATATATGAAGCACTTACTATAAATAAAATAAACCAGTACTTACTAAAAATAAACTAGTTTAACTATATAGTTCTATTATTTTTCTAACTAATTATATTAAACACTTTCTCTTTTTTTTTCCTTTTTCCACTATTCTAAATATGAACATATTCATAAATCACTTCTATCATTCACAATTTTCCTATACATACACAATATGAACATATACATAAATTGACAAAGAAAATACTGTGAACAAAAAATTTATTAAAATTCTTTGAACAGAAAAAGATCATAAAAATTTGACCTATTCGATCTTTGCATATATTTGAACATACAAACATGCATATTCAACAATAATATCACCAAAAAAATCTATTAACAGAAAATAAATCTAACACAATATGAGTAAATTAATTACACAATATGAAAAAAATATGCATTATTGCATCTGGTGCGCTATGTAAGTGCACTAGAGGATCTGTTCGATCAAATCACTCTTGATCTGATCGCAGCTCGTGGAGAACTGATACGCCGAGCCCCGGCAAGAGGAGAACATGAGCCCAACGCCGACAACCCAGTCGTGCTGTTCGGACAACCGATCGAGTCCCTGAGGTCTGCCCCAGTCATTGACCAAAGCACCTTGATGACCCCAGAAGTGCTTCGTCGCTTTTTGGGAACACGCTCCAACAGGATTGTGGCCAACAATCGCCGAGAAGGTCATCATCGCTACCCCGACCCTGCAGCCCCTCAACCCCCTCCAGCTAATCCCGACGGTGAAAACCGTGGAGAAGCCTCGATGCCCACAAGGCACGCTCGCTTAGATATAAACAAAGTAGATTAAGTCACTCGAGTAGTACAGAGTCTTAGTATGTCCACGCCCTATTATTATGTGACCCTATTAAATGCTATTTACTTGTGCACCCCTATTTTAATAGTAGCCATGCATAAGTATGTTGGTGTGCGATTGCATTTTTAACCCGGGCGTAGTTGCCAACCCCGACGACACAAAATTTGTGCTGTGAGTAAACTTTTTAGTTTCAACTAACAGGAAAGATATTTTTTTGAAAGCAACTCTTAACAAATCTTGAGGACGAGATTTTTTGAGGGGGGTAGTGTTGTAACACCCCAAAAATTTAACCATGTTTTGTTTGTTAAAATTTTGCCAGGGAATTAAATTTTTATTTTTTGGATTTATCTTTTGATTTCAAAACCTTTCTTTCTTTAGTATTATGGAGTTTTTACCCTAAGTGGAAACTTTCCAATTTTATTATTGGACTTGTTTACCCTCTCAAGAAAAACATTTCTATTATCAGTGGATTTATTTGCATAATTATTGCTCTCTGAACTTTATTCCTTAAAGTGATTTTTCATTAGTTTTGGAGCTCTATTTGAACTACAACCATTTGATAAATTTACTTAAAATTCCAAGCAAAATTTGGAGATGTCATGTGATGTTTTTAAATCACTTTTATGCAAAAATATCTTCTGTTCATTGGAGATTTTGAGCTCTAGACCAAGTTTTCAAATCTGGTCCAGTGGGCAATTTTGCACTACAACCTATTTAAATATTTCTTTAAAACTTCCACCAAAATTATGGGATGTAAATAGGAGTATATCACTCAACTTTATGAAAAAACCGAGTGATGTTCTTTGAAAAATTTGAGTAAATCAACCTCATTTTCATTCTGGCCCAGTTGGGTGTTTTCTACTGCATCCCTAATTATTTGTGCTCTAGTGACCATGAGCTTTCTCCTACTTGTAGTACACCTTACCAAACCCTTAAGTCCAGGAGAGTGGACCCATTGGAGGAATTTAAGTGCATGCAATCATGCCATTTTCTTTCTGTCCAAAACTGGAGATTTGCAAAACTTGCACAAGCAAGTTTCTGGTTTTGCCCAAATGACCTTGCCACCATCACCTACACCTAGGGAGAATCTGATCTGGAGATTTTGGCCCCTCCAAGAGTTTCCTAGATGCTCTTGGCATTCTGTCAAACACCTTGAGTGCATGGACAATTTTGGCATGATTTTAGTTTTGCACTCAGATCTTGCCCCTCTGGACATACTGGCATGTCCACTAAGCCTCTAGACTGCCCTAACCTAATCCTGTTAAACCCCCGCTTCACCCTAGCCTCCTAACAAGCCCTGGAATTTCGCCGAACACCTGGTGGGCGTGCTCTGGGCGCGGCCAGAGCGCGCGTTTTGCACGTGCGTGCACCCGAGCCACCGCGTCCCGCTGCCGCCTACCCGTGCTCGTTCTGGCCACTCCCCTCTCGTAGCCAGCACGGCCGCCCCTCCCTTGCTGCAGAGCCGCCCCTGGAGCTCCATAGTGCCGCCGTCAGGTCGGCCGTGGCCACTAGCGGCCGGCCACATCAGGCCCCTGCTCTGGACAGCGCCGCCCGAGCCACCCGCGCTCGCCAGCTCGCACATGGGGCAGTGCCCGCTCGTCCGCTAGCTCCTGCCGCCATCCCTAGCCCCGACACGTCGCCCTGCTAGCTACAGCGAGGCGGACCGTCGAGCTTATCTCCGGCCGCCGTCGAACTGACCTATTCACGCTATAAAAGGAGCCCCAAGCCTCTACGAACCCTCAAGCAACCTCCTATCGCCCCACTAGTGCACCCCACGGCCAGCAAGCAACGGCGGGAAGCGATCTTCCCCATCTCCGGCCAGTACAGCTGTCGCCGCTCTCCGGTCCATTCAGTCGCAACCCGAGCCCCTCCCGTCCATCTAGCACCACCATCCCCTTCCCCTCGATCTCGCGGAGCCATCCAACACCTCAAATTCGCTCGCAAACCGTCATAGCACGAACCCCCAAACTCACCTGAAGCTGCCGTCCACCGCGGAGCTCACCGCCGGTGACTCCCTTCGCCCGCACCACCCTAGCGACCACCCGGAGGACCGCCCCAGGCTGGCGGATCCATCCTTGCCCTCGGGAGCCCGCGAGGGGCCGCCAATCGCCGGCGACGATCGCCGGAGCCCCGCCTCCGCGCGGCCAGAGGAGGAAGGAGGCGGGGGATGACTGGTCAAACCTGACCAGTGGCCCCCCTGGACCCACTGTCAGTGACCCACGTCGGTCCACGTGGTTTAAGTGGAAGCGTAAAACCAAAGTACACCTTCGACGTGTTCAGTTTTCGAAACATTTTTTTTCTTTTTCTGTTTTATTTTTAAAAACAAAGTTTGACCAAAGCTTTGACTGGCTATGTCTTTTAAAATAAAACTCCAAATAAGTTGATTCTTTTTCCTACCTCTCTCAAATTTAGTCTAGTTTATTTTAAGATTTATTTGAAAAAAATTCAGACAACTTTTTTGCACTGTTTTGAAACTACGTGTTAATTTGAATAATTTCAAAAATAGGTTTTTAAAGAAGAAGTCAACTTTCAAAAGGCACACCCCACTTGCATACTCTTGAAGGCAAGCGTTCTAAACCCTGGCATAATATCTTTGTGGGTTATTTGATACGGTTACAACACCACCGTGATACGGAGAACTCGTTATTTTATGTGGTGACACGAACATACGCATGAGTGCATATTGGAGATTTCCTTGCTGTTGGAAATGGACATGCTTGTGATAGTGATCATCCTCGTATGCCTTTCGTGCCTGCCGGAAGGAAAACGGGAAAGTCTCTGTCTTGGGTAGACCCGAGCTTGTCCCTAGTTCCTTGTCGAGACGAGTGTGTCCGGTATGGCATGATGGGGTATGATGAGTGGTGATTCCGTCTGTTGGATGAAATATTTTCGTTGTGCTAATCATGCAGGGAATACTTAAACCTCCTGAGTCGACCATAGATCGAGTCTTGTTCCAGTAACCCCCATACTTGTTTCGTACTACCACTTGTCCCTGCCGCAGGTAGGGTACGGTTCAGTAATTTGTCAACCCCTTTCTTGGCACACACCGTACAGAGAGGCCAGGGTGGAAGATATCGGCTGCATCCGGTAGGCAGGCCACCTGGTCCGGGGGCATGGGTGTTTCCGGTTGGGACCGAGAGGGGGGCACCCCTTAGAGCGCGCGATAGAAATTTGATCCCATGCTACTCGAGGTTGTGGCCTCCCCACTTAGAGTTTTGCTTGACAGGTGTCGTGGGTGATTCCAGACACCGGTAAGTTAAGCTGGTGTGTGCGAGTCATGTGTGTTTTCAATTAAAATACCGTAGACGGAATTAGTCCCGATGGACTGAAGGAATCCGTTACTCGTGGGTAAAGAGTACACCCTCTACAGAGATTATATCTATTCGAATAGCCGAGTCCATGGTTAAGGACTACAGTCTTGGTTGGGTCAAGTGTCGGTCTTAGTGTCGGTCTTCGGAGGAGAAACTACTAAACCAGAACATGGATCATGACGTGTGACTTATGATTATGATTATTATTATTATTATTATTATGGACTAACCTCTTTATATTATTTGAAGTATTGAGTATCCCTGGGACGGTTCTACCTCCTGGATATTTACTGTGATTATTTGTTTATAAGCCCTTTATGTGGAGTCGCTGAGATGCCCGACTGTGGCCTGCTTGTTAATTTTTACTTTATAAGTCCTTTATGTGGTGTCGCTCAGACGCCCGACTGTGGCATGCTGTTATCTATTTACCTTATGAGCCCTTTATGCGGTGTCGCTCAGACGTCCGATTGAGGCATGCTCGTTATTTACTATCCTTTCGAGGCGTCGCTTCAGACACCCGATCGGTGCATTTTATTACTACTCTGTTATTACATATCCATGTTGTATATAAATAACCTGCGTGCATGCATCAGGGATTTTATTTTATGACTGACGTTGTGATCATAGAATATTTCAGAGCATGATTATCGTTTGTTATATTATACCCGTGTTCATAATGTTTGCGAGTACATTCAAAGTACTCACTGGCTTGTCCCTGGCTATTGTCTTGGCCAGATTTCTTGCATGGAGAGGAGCGTTGCGATGAAAGCCCCGGAACCTAAGCAACAGTGATAGCAGCCTCGCGAAGATAGGAGTTAACCTGGTCAGCTGTTCTTGTGGGAAATGGAGTCCCATAGACGCTGATGTACCACAAACCGCTTCCGCCATCAGCCACTAGTAACCTTATGTTGTACTCATAGGCCAGAATGGTCTTGTACTACATATTATGTATTTTCTTGGAGTTTCTATATCAACTTGGTGCGTCATCAGCTAACAATAATCCTGGGGCTGGTGAGCACAAGGGCCATTTTCTGGAAAATTAATACCTGGAAAATCGGTCGTGACAAACTTGGTATCAGAGTCAGGCTGACCATTGGCTAATCCTATCTTAGCCAGGTTGAAAAACCTAGACTAACCATCCCACCAGACCTTAACCTAGCCCCGACCAAGCTTCCCGTGCAAGATAGCCACTCAGTGACCCGACACCTTTTGGCAGTCGGTGCCCAACCTATCCGCCTAGCCTGTCGATCACGCGCCAGTGACCGACACCTAAATTGTCCCATTTGCAAGCGTGCGAAGGAAGACTCCTTCCCCTTTTCCTATAAAAAGGACACGCTAGCCTCAACCCAGCACAGCACAACCTCTTTCCCAAACCTAGCCATAATGCCTGGCCCCGTCGTGCACAATGAGACCACAGCAAACAACCTTGAAGGTTTTGTGACCGTGCTAGCAAACCTCACCCGCTATGCCTTTGCATTAGAAGAGCCCCCAGAATATATTGTGTACCAAGGACCCATGGGCGGTGAAAGCCGTCAATTCTGGGCCACTGTACATGTCTATGGTAGGGGTCTGTCGCCAGAATGCCCCTACAGGCTCACCAGAAGGACAACTTCCTTTAAGCCACAAGCCATCCAACTAGCGGCTCGAGAGGCTATAGTGCAACTCCGGCACTTGTCGCCCAGAGTTAACTGTCGCTCGTTCTACTACTACCCCAGCCGTGACGGGTATGGTAGGCCACCCCAAGTTGCCAACGGAGATCACGAGACAGATCCTGCATTATTGCATCTGGTGCGCTATGTAAGTGCACTAGAGGATCTGTTCAATCAAATCACTCTTGATCTGATCGCAGCTCGTGGAGAACTGATACGCCGAGCCCCGGCAAGAGGAGAACATGAGCCCAACGCTGACAACCCAGTCGTGCTGTTCGGACAACCGATCGAGTCCCTGAGGTCTGCCCCAGTCATTGACCAAAGCACCTTGATGACCCCAGAAGTGCTTCGTCGCCTTTTGGGAACACGCTCCAACGGGATTGTGGCCAACAATCCCCGAGAAGGTCATCATCGCTACCCCGACCTTGCAGCCCCTCAACCCCCTCCAGCTAATCCCGACGGTGAAAACTGTGGAGAAGCCTCGATGCCCACAAGGCACGCTCGCTTAGGTATAAACAAAGTAGATTAAGTCACTCGAGTAGTACCGAGTCTTGGTATGTCCACGCCCTGTAATTATGTGACCCTATTAAATGCTATTTACTTGTGCACCCCTATTTTAATAGTAGCCATGCATAAGTATGTTGGTGTGCGATTGCATTTTTAACCCGGGCGTAGTTGCCAACCCTGACGACACAAAATTTGTGCTGTGAGTAAACTTTTTAGTTTCAACTAACAGGAAAGATATTTTTTTTAAAGCAACTCTTAACAAATCTCGAGGACGAGATTTTTCTTAAGGGGTCTAGTGTTAATTTAACCATGTTTTGTTTGTTAAATTTTGCCAGGGAATTAAATTTTTATTTTTTGGATTTATCTTTTGATTTCATAACCTTTCTTTCTTTGATATTATGGAGTTTTTACCCCAAGTGGAAACTTTCCAATTTTATTATTGGACTTGTTTACCCTCTCAAGAAAAACATTTCTATTATCAGTGGATTTATTTGCATAATTATTGCTCTCTGAACTTTAT
The DNA here is from genome assembly GCF_002162155.2 of Triticum dicoccoides. Taxonomy (NCBI): domain Eukaryota; kingdom Viridiplantae; phylum Streptophyta; class Magnoliopsida; order Poales; family Poaceae; genus Triticum; species Triticum dicoccoides. The sequence continues at coordinate 11,078,987 of NC_041381.1, forward strand.
TCCTTAAAGTGATTTTTCATTAGTTTTGGAGCTCTATTTGAACTACAACCATTTGATAACGTTACTTAAAATTCCAACCAAAATTTGGAGATGTCATGTGATGTTTTTAAATCAGTTTTATGCAAAAATATCTTCTATTCATTGGATATTTTGAGCTCTACACCAAGTTTTCAAATCTGGTCCAGTGGGCAATTTTGCACTACAACCTATTTAAATATTTCTTTAAAACATCCACCAAAATTATGGGATGTCAATAGGAGTATATCACTCAACTTTATGCAAAAACCCAGTGATGTTCTTTGAAAAAATTGAGTAAACCAACCTCATTTTCAGTCTGGCCCAGTTGGGTGTTTTCTACTGCATCCCTAATTATTTGTGCTCTAGTGACCATGAGCTTTCTCCTACTTGTTGTACACCTTACCAAACCCTTAAGTCCAGGAGAGTGGACCCATTGGAGGAATTTAAGTGCATGCAATCATGGCTTTTTCTTTCTGTCCAAAACTGGAGATTTGCAAAACTTGCACTAGCAAGTTTCTGGTTTTGCCCAAATGACCTTGCCACCATCACCTACACCTAGGGAGAATCTGATCTGGAGATTTTGGCCCCTCCAAGAGTTTCCTAGATGCTCTTGGCATTCTGTCAAACACCTTGAGTGCATGGACAATTTTGGCATGATTTTAGTTTTGCACTGAGATCTTGCCCCTCTGGACATACTCGCATGTCCACTAAGCCTCTAGACTGCCCTAACCTAATCATGTTAAACCCCCGCTCCACCCTAGCCTCCTAGCAAGCCCTGGCATTTCGCCGAACACCTAGTGGGCGTGATCTGGGCGCGGCCAGAGCGCGCGTTTTGCACGTGCGTGCACCCGAGCCGCCGCGTCCCGCTGCCGCCTACCCGTGCTCGTTCTGGCCACTCCCCTCTCGCAGCCAGCACGGCCGCCCCCTCCCTCGCCGCAGAGCCGCCCCTGGAGCTCCACAGTGCCGCCGTCAGGTCGACCGTGGCCACTAGCGGCCGGCCACAGCAGGCCCCTGCTCTGGACAGCGCCGCCCGAGCAACCCGCGCTCGCCAGCTCGCACCTGGGGCAGTGCCCGCTCGTCCGCTAGCTCCTGCGGCCATCCCCAGCCCCGACACGTCGCCCTGCTAGCTACAGCGAGGCGGTCCGTCGAGCTTATCTCTGGCCGCCGCCGAACTGACCTATTCAAGCTATAAAAGGAGCCCCGAGCCTCTCCGAACCCTCAAGCAACCTCCTATCGCCCCACTAGTGCACCCCACGGCCAGCAAGCAACGGCGGGAAGCGGTCTTCCCCATCTCCGGCCAGTACAACCGCCGCCGCTCTCCGGTCCATTCAGTCGCAACCCCAGTCCCTCCCGTCTATCTAGCACCACCATCCCCTTCCCCTCGATCTCGCGGAGCCATCCAACACCTCAAATTCGCTCGGGAACAGTCGTAGCACGAAACCCCAAACTCACCTGAAGCTGTCGTCCGCCACGGAGCTCACCACCGGCGACTCCCTTCGCCCCCACCACCCTAGCGACCACCCAGAGGACCGCCCCAGGCTGGCGGATCCATCCCTGCCCTCGGGAGCCCGCGAGGGGCCGCCAATCGCCAGTGACGATCGCCGGAGCCCCGCCTCCGCGCGGCCAGAGGAGGAAGGAGGCGGGGGATGACTGGTCAAACCTGACCAGTGGGCCCCCTGGACCCACTGTCAGTGACCCACGCCGGTCCACGTGGTTTAAGTGGAAGAGTAAAAGCAAAGTACGCCTTCGACGTGTTCAGTTTTCGAAACATTTTTTTTCTATTTCTGTTTTATTTTTAAAAACAGAGTTTGACAAAGCTTTGACTGGCTATATCTTTTAAAATAAAACTCCAAATAAGTTGCTTTTTCCTACCTCTCTCAAATTTAGTCTAGTTTATTTAAGATTTATTTGAAAAAAATTCAGACAACTTTTTTGCACTGTTTTGAAACTACGTGTTAATTTGAATAATTTCAAAAATAGGTTTTTGAAGAAGAAGTCAACTTTCAAAAGGCACACCCCACTTGCATACTCTTGAAGGCAAGCATTCTAAACTCTGGCATAAATCTTTGTGGGTTATTTGATACGGTTACAACACCACCGTGATACGGAGAACTCGTTATTTTATGTGGTGACACGAACATACGCATGAGTGTATATTCGAGATTTCCTTGCTTTTGGAAATGGACATGCTTGTGATTGTGATCATCCTCGTATGCCTTTCGTGCCTGCCGGAAGGAAAATGGGAAAGTCCCTGTCTTGGGTAGACCCAAGCTTGTCCCTAGTTCCTCGTCGAGACGAGTGTGTCCGGTATGGCATGATGGGGTATGATGAGTGGTGATTCTGTCTGTTGGATGAAATATTTTCGTTGTGCTAATCATGCAGGGAATACTTAAACCTTCTGAATCGACCATAGATCGAGTCTTGTTCCAGTAACCCCCATACTTGTTTCGTACTACCACTTGTCCCTGCCGCAGGTAGGGTACGGTTCAGTTAATTGTCAACCCCTTTCTTGGCACACACCGTACAGAGAGGCCAGGGTGGAAGATACCGGTTGCATCCGGTAGGCAGGCCACCTAGTCCGGTGGCATGGGTGTTTCCGGTTGGGACCGAGAGGGGGGCACCCCTTAGAGCGCGCGATAGAAATTTGATCCCATGCTACTCGAGGTTGTAGCCTCCCCACTTAGAGTTTTGCTTGACATGTGTCGTGGGTGATTCCAGACACCGGTAAGTTAAGTTGGTGTGTGCGAGTCAGGTGTGTTTTCAATTAAAAGACCGTAGACGGAATTAGTCCCAATGGGCTGAATGAATCCGTTACTCGTGGGTAAAGAGTACACCCTCTACAGAGATTATATCTATTCGAATAGCCGTGTCCATGGTTAAGGACTACGGTCTGGGTTGGGTCAAGTGTCGGTCTTAGTGTCGGTCTTCGGAGGAGAAACTACTAAACCAGAACATGGATCATGACGTGTGACTTATGATGACTAACCTCTTTATATTATTTGAAGTATTGAGTATGTCTGGGACGGTTCTACCTCCTGGATATTTACTTTGAATGTTTGTTTATAAGCCCTTTATGTGGTGTCGCTGAGACGCCTGACTGTGGCCTGCTTGTTAATTTTTACTTTATAAGTCCTTTATGTGGTGTCGCTCAGACGCCCGACTGTGGCATGCTGTTATTTATTTACCTTATGATCCCTTTATGCGGTGTCGCTCAGACGCCCGACTGAGGCATGCTCGTTATTTACTATCCTTTCGAGGCATCACTTCAGACACCCGATCAGTGCATTTTATTACTACTCTGTTATTACATATCCATGTTGTATATAAATAACCTGCGTGCATGCATCAGGGATTTTATTTTTTGAATAACGTTGTGATCATAGAATATTTCAGAGCATGATTATCGTTTGTTATATTATACCCGTGTTCATAATGTTTGCGAGTACATTCAAAGTACTCACTGGCTTGTCCCTGGCTATTGTCTTGGCCAGATTTCTTGCATGGAGAGGAGAGTTGCGATGACAGCCCCGGAACCTAAGCAACGGTGATAGCAGCCTCGCGAAGATAGGAGTTAACCTGGTCAGCTGTTCCTGTGGGAAATGGAGTCCCATAAACGCTGATGTACCACAAACCGCTTCCGCCATCAGCCACTAGCAACCTTATGTTGTACTCATAAGCCAGAATGGTCTTGTACTAAATATTATGTATTTTTGCTTGGAGTTTCTGTATCAAGTTGGTGCCTCATCAGCTAACAGTAATCCTGGGGCTAGTGAGCACAAGGGCCATTTTCTGGGAAATTAATACCCGGAAAATCGGTCGTGACATTTTGTTTTTTTGTTTTCTTTCTTGCTTTATTTATTTTATTTTGTTTCTACTTACAACAAAATACTTATTGTTGCTATTTTTACTTTTTTTTCAGTTTTTTATTTTGTTTTCTGCATTATTTAGCGGTTGGTCCCGGTTCGAGCCACGAACCGGGACCAATGGTGGTGGGCCAGGAGCGAGGCCCATTGGTCCCGGTTCGTCCCACCAACCCGGACCAAAAGGTCCAAACGAACCAGGTCCAATGGCCCACGTGGCCCGGCCGGCCCCCGGGGCTCACGAACCGGGTCCAATGCCCCAATGGGTCCAAGTTCTGGACTGAACTGGGACTAATGGGCTGACCCGGCCTGGACCTTTGCCCCCTTTTCTACTAGTGAAATGTCAGCACACACATGAACACCTGTACATGTGTTAACCCACCAATCGGTGGATGATCAAACTGAAAATACAGCAAAAAAATTACCGTACCCATATGCACCACTCTCATTGTTGCTCACAATCATATTGACAGACTTGGAGTCCTGCCCTGGCTTCTTGTACTTGTTCGGGCACTTGTTGGCCCAATGTTCAATCGAACCACAAGTAAAGCAGCCCTCATCCTTCTTGTTCTTGTTGAAGGTCTTCTTACCCTTCTTCTTAAAGTCGGCATTCTGTTGGACACCATTCTTTCCCTTGGGCTTGTGGGAATTGGAGTTCTTCTGATGTACCATATTGGCCACAGAAGTTCCTTCGACCCCTTTTCCGTGTGCGTCCTTTGCCCTTGAATTCTGCTCAACACTCAGATGGCCAATGACATCCTCCACAGAGAATTCACGCCTCTGATGTTTCAGAGTGGTGGCAAAGTTCCTCCAGGAATTGGGGAGCTTAGCGATTATGCAGCCCACGACAAACTTGCCCGGTAACTCGCACTTAAGAAGCTCAAGCTCCTTAACAATGCATACAATCTCATGAGCCTGCTCCAATACAGGACGATTTTCAACCATCTTGTAATCATGGAACTGCTCTATACTATACATCTCGCTCCCTGCATCGGCAGCCCCGAACTTAGATTCGAGCGCCTCCCACAAGTCCTTGGCAGACCGCATATGCAAATATGTGTCAACCAGCTTATCTCCAATCACGCTCAGAACTGCCCCGAGGAACACGACAGTGGCCTCCTTGAACGCCTTCTCCTGTTCAGGAGAGATCGTTCCTATGGAGTCACACCGGCGATCCAGAACACGTTCATGGACGCGAGTCATAAGGTGGTTTTAGTCTGCCAATGCTTAAAGTACGTCCCCGTAAACAGGGATGGTTTCAGTGCAGCAGCAAATCCAGAATTCGAAAAACTCCTACACACATTAGGTTTTTGGATTGATGAATAAATAGGCAATTTTTCGATTAAATTAATCCATGAATAAATCATGAGCATGACATGGACAGCATTGATAACACACTAATTATGATCTAACAGAGCATGTACTACGCACATAGTAGAAACATCTACGCATATCGCTAGTACTGCTACAACAGAAAGAAACATGCGAGGGATAAGCGATGTATACCCTCCAATCGGCCACGCAGCGGCGGTGACGGTGGCAGCAGCCGCGGCATCCTCGGCGGCCTTCTTGTCGGCCTCGGCCTTCTCAATGGCGGCACGGTCGGCGTCGGTCCACATGGTAATGACAAAGGTGATGTGGACGTAGATGAACAGAAGCGAGCAGTCGCGTAGTCGCTACCCAAAAACCTAATCGCCCCTCTCCTGTACAGGATCCGAAGAGGCGGGATTTCGAAGGCCTGCTCTCCCGTCAACCATGTACGCGGAGAACGGGATGGAGTCGGCGGCGGCAGCAGCAGCAGAGGAACGACGTGGGCGTGGAGGCGGAGATGGAGATGCGTTCTATTTCGCGGCGGCTAGGGTTGGCAGCGCCCCACATATATATGTGCGGCCGCATGTGGAGAGACGTGGGCTGAACCCACGTCCAAGTCGGTAGCCCATGATCCGACGTCTCAGATCGTGGCCCTACCTGTCAAAGACTCTCCGTTCCTGACCGGCAAAAAGAAGCGCATAGGAGTGAGCTCGGCTCGGCTCAATCCTGCAACCCGCGGCGCGGCGCGGCGCGGCGTGAAAGTAATTTCGCGAGAGGGCAATCTATGAATAGATGTTGTATTGTTTCGTCATGATCACAAAAACAACATCTTGCGCTACCTACCCAACGTCGCAGTAAATTATCTTTGGTAAGGATCACTTGCTTGTGGACAAACCACATGAAAATCTTGATACGCAAGGGAACCTTAACTTTTAAAATATGTATTGATCTTGGGATTGTGCTAGAGTTGATAAGATCCACGTACATAGATTTGACAGTAAACACTCCGCTTCTGATTAATTTTCAATGAAAGGAATCAGGTTGGTCAGAAAGTTGAATTTCCATCAACCTCTGCACCAAGTGTAGCCAGGAGTTCCATCGCTCTCCAACTAAAGATCGTCTAAACAGTATATTTAAGGGCACCTCATGTAGTACATTCACCACGTAATCCTCCTTAAGTTGTATGATATTATATAAGGTGGGGTATTGTAGAGCTAGGGGCGTCTCCCCTTACCACGTATCCTCCCAAAATCTTGTTGTCATCCTATTGCCAACAATAAATTTGGCCCTACGAAAGAACATATCTTTCGCTCTCAAAGTCCTTTCCAAATGGAGAATCGTTAGGTCTTGTGGTAACTTGGGCTAGAGATTTTGTTTGTAAATATTTGTTTCATAATATTTGAGCCCACATACCATCAGTCTCTACTGATAGCCTATATAGCAATTTACTAATTAGGCATTTATATCTCTAGATTCTCAATGCCGAGACCTCCCTGGTCCTTGGGCCGGCAAATGATATCCCATCTGGCCAGGCGATATTTTGTCTTAACATCATCTGATTGCCAAAAAAATCTAGATCGATAAAAATCAAGTCTCTTTTGTACCCCTTTAGGTACTTCAAAGAATGATAACATGAACATCGGCATACTAGTTAGTACTCAATTAATGAGCACCAACCGACCTCCATAAGACATTAGCTTGCCCTTCTAGCAACTTAGTTTTTTTCCAAATCGATCTTTGATGCATTTTAATTCTTTATTAGTAAGTTTTCGATGATGAATCGGTATGCCTAGATAACTGAAAGGCAGAGATCCCAATTCACATCCGAACAATTGTCTATATGCATCTTGTTCCTCTTCGGCCCACCCAAAGCAGAACAATTCGCTCTTATGAAAATTTATTTTTAATCCAGACAATTGTTCAAACAAACACAACATTAGTTTCATATTCCAGGCCTTTGCGATATCATGCTCCATGAAAAGAATAGTGTCGTCGTCATATTGTAAGATGGATACTCCCCCATCAACCAGATGAGGAACAAGTCCACCAACCTGGCCATTCTCCTTGGCCCGGCCAATAAGAATGGTCAACATATCGGCAACTATATTGAATAAGAGAGGAGACATCGAATCGCCTTGTCTCAAGCCCTTATGAGTTTGAATATAGTGTTCCTTGATCCAGCTAGCACGTACGTGTCCATGGGCAAGTTTGTACTTTCTAGTCTTGTTGGGCCCTCGTTTGCAAATTTGAACACTTCAGTAAGATTAACATATTTTTGTTGAATGACACTAGGGAACATTTTAATAGCAATAAATAAATAAATATCAACTAATGGTTCACTAGCTTCGTGTACATTTCGGTGTCAAGTCTCCGATCTTTTTTGATGGATATTGTATCTGTCTTTACATACAAGTAAGCAGCTAGTATGGGTGTGAGTGTCGTTGGTGTCCATGGCGATGGAATAGTAGATACTCTAATAGTGTCTGGCACATTTCGGTGTCGTTGGTGTTGTCTGGCACGAAATATCTGGCACATTTCGGTGTCGTTGGTGTCCAGATATGCTATAGTAGATACTCTAATAGTGAGATCCTCCATATTTCGTGGTCTCTTTGGCATATCAATACTAATATGGTTTTTGGTATGATCAAAGTATTTTCTTAAAAGAAAAAGATCAGGTGCGAAGTGTAAGCTAACGGTTCAGTAGCTTGCGGGCTCACTTTCATTTCTTCAAGAACACAGTATGTTTCGGTGCCAAGTCCGTGGCCTTTCCAGATGGGCAATGTATCTGTCTTGGCATACAAGTTGTCTTTATCAACATGTTATAAACTATCTGTATATTATACGTCAGCTTCATTGTCTACATGAAAAGTCAATAATCAGCTAGGTGGCAAACAGGCAATTAGTTGTGTTGTTTAAGTTGTCAACTGCTGTCTCTGTCCCAAATTAGCTCACATCAGGTATCCTCGATCGCAATAATTAATGTGCTTAGTTATCAAGTAATTAGGCATGACAAGTCACTGGTGATGTGTATTACTTAGTTGCTAGGTAGAGTAGCTTCAAACTGTTTTTAGAACCTCAATGAGTTGACCAATAGCTAGTTATATGAAGTAATGAAACCCTATAAAAACTACCACACCTTTTTTGTCCAATAATATGTGCACCGCAAAATCCAGGGATATCATTCGCCTTCGTCTTGGACTCCAGACCTGATAGTAAGGAACCAAATGGTGCCGTTGAAGGTGTACGGCCTCTGGCGTGCCTGGAGGAGGTGGGCGCCGAGTACGAGGTCGTGGCCATCGACTTGCACAGCGGCGAGCACAAGACGCTGCCGCATCTTGCGCGCAATGTACGTATGCCGCCCCGTTTCTAGTAGATTACATTCTCTGTATTTTTCTGGCTCGTAATATCTATGGGCTGTCCCGTCTCTCTTTGATTACATAGTATATACTCTGTATTATCTTCTTGTACATAAAAAAAGTTGCGCGAATCAAGAGACTGATAGCGATGTTCATTTTTTTTTTCCTTCTGTCGGTTAACAGCCCATCGGTCAGGTGCCAGCTTTTCAGGATGGAGACCTGATGCTGTTTGGTGAGTAGCTTATAATGTCTAGCGTCGTGGTAGGTGTGTAGATCGAGATAATTAATCTAGATTATGCATTGTAGGCTGTAAAAATTCAAACTCATGTCTCATTTTCAACTAGTTAAGGACATCCTCCGAGTCACTAGGCTATTTACTTAGGACGTTTTCCTAGTTATATTGCTAGGAAGATAATAAATAACTAGAAAATCATCAGTAAAAAGGGTACAGCCTCATCGTGTACCACTGAATTATTCCAAATGTATTAAAATTTGAAACAAGCTATGTGCAATGACAACAACAAAAACTTGCATTACAAAGGATTGAGTACGTGGCAAATAATTTACTTGGAAATTGATGCAAAAATCATAATTAAAAACATGAACTCCTATATATAATTTTAATATCTTTCTTGTTTGTTTGCACATATAACTTTTTTCGATAAAGGACATTTTTATTGACTCAAAATGTAGCATCAAGCGGATACAAAACATGATGAGCATCGCCCGGCCTCTGCATAGCTGAGATGCACACAGCCAAACAAAAACAAATTGAAAGAAGATTATAAAAAAAGGAACATATCAGCAATAGTAGGATCATATAGGACCGATGGTATGCCTATGTCAAAGGAGTTGGTGCATGAATTCGAAGATTATGCTGCCACCCATGCTGGGTGAAGACCTCCCTGGCCATCCGCGCCAACCGCGTACACACCGCCTGGAATAGTGGTTGATACCCCGTTCGGTGTAGCATAGACCACGTACGAAGCGAGCGCGTACAACGGAAAAAAACCTGCAAAGGAGAGGTGTTTTTTCCCTCGAAAACCAAATCATTTCTACATAGTCAGAGTGCCCATAATAAGGCATATGCTCCCATCCGAATTAGCAGTTTGAACCTATTTGAAATTTCGGCCAACCAATGACCAAAAATATTGGCAACATTTATGGGCGGATACAAATTGGACGCTATTTGGATGACTGACCATGTAGAACGCCCAAACTTGCATTGGAAAAAGAGGTGTTCGATTGTCTCGTCATGAGTACAAAAACTATACTTCTTACTTCCATGCCAATTGCGACGGGCGAGATTGTCTTTGGTTAGCACAACTCCCCTTCAAAGATACCACATAAAGATTTTATCTTTTAGTGGAAACTTCGACATCCAAATTTTCTTGTTATTATCCACTGGGACCTCTGAATGCGTGAGTGCACGGTACATAGAGTCAACTGTGAAGGACCTAGATGTCGTGAGGTTCCAGCGGAACACGTCCCGTCCTTGTGTCAGGTTAATCAACTCCAATTGAGATAACAGATTTTGCCATGACATAAGACGGGGCTAATAAAATCCCCCCTGAAAGAAATATTCGGCGGGATTGAACTGAGCACCTGCGCTAGAGTATCATTCTTATCGCGAACAATGAGGTACAGAGGTGGATATTGTTCTCGGAGGCTGGCGTTGCCTAGCCAGTTGTCCTTTCAGAAACGAATCTCTGACCCACCTTTTATCATGAAGGACCCAAAACGGAGAAGATGTTTCTTCGCCGCCATTAGACCAGCCCAAAAGTGTGAGTCACCAGGTTTCCAATAGGCCTATGACACAACTTTTTGGCCTAGATACATATTGTGCAGGAGGGTTTGCCAAACGTCATCCTCAGTAAGTAGTTTGAACAATCATTTACTAAGTAAGGCATCATTCTTGACCTGAAGATCAAGAATGCCAAGTCCACCTTGGTCTTTCGGCCTACAAACTACACTCCATTTGGCTAGTCTGTATTTTTTCTTTTCACTATCCCCTTGCTAAAAGAATCTGGATGTGAAATAATCCAGCCTCTGTAAGACCCCTTTTGGGAGTTGAGAAAAAAAAAGAGCATATAGAGAACCATATTTGTGAGGACCAAGTTGACTAAGACCAGTCGTCCTCAAACAGAGAGCAACTTGCCTTTCCAACTACTCAATCGTTTTTCTAAGCGCTCCTCTACATGTTTCCACTCCGCACTAGTGAGGTGCCTATAATGAATCGGAATTTCCAAATATTTAATCGGGAATTGGCCTTGCGCAGAACCAAACAGGTCGGCATACTCAGCCGCTGCCTTATTGGCTTCTCCAAAGCAGAACAATTCACTTTTATGGAAGTTAATTTTAAGGCTTGACATCCGCTCAAATGCTGAAAGCAATAATTTCATGTTTCGAGCCTTATTCAGGTCGTGTTCCATAAAAAGAATTGTATCATCGGCATATTGCAAAATAGAGAGGCCACCATCCACAAGGTGGGGCACTACTCCGGCAATTTGGCCGTCCTGCGTGGCACGGTCAATCAGAATAGACAACATGTCAGCCACAATGACTAGCTGAGTTTTGACAGAGTCACGAGCAATCTCAAAGTATATACTTCGGAAAGGATCATCAAACTTACTAAGGAAAAGCAACATTTCCGAGTCTGCCATGGTTGACACATGGCTTGATCTTGAGTCCCAGTGACAGTGTCATGCTGCCAATCATCTTCCAAGGTCTCTATGTCCCGGTTTACATGGGAGGAACTAGTGATCTTAAAGTTCTTGGAGAAAATCATGCTTGTCCAAGTTTAACTACTTAGCAGGAGATTTCATCAGCTTAGCTAGCGGACATCAGCCATTTTCCAATGATTCACCTCTTGCAGGAAACTCCCTACGGATCGGTGCTTGATGCATATCCGCATGTGAAAGCATGGATGGCTGGCATAATGGACCGGCCTGCTGTGAAGGAGGTCATGGGGCTTATGGAGACATTTGGTCAAAAAAGTACTATACAGTTGTATGTGTATTGGAGATGAATGTTATTGGAACATGATGTATGGTTGTGGTTGCAGAATCTTATGATCAAGAAATGGGACAAAAGATGTACTCCCTCCATTCCGTAATGTAAGTGTGTTTTTAACACTACATTATTTTTGCGGGGAGAAAAATTGTAGGGTTAAGAACACTCTTATATTATGGGACTGAGGGAGTAATAGCTACCTCTTTCTCCGAGCTATTGCAACTGTCATTTATTGGTCATATTTGATTGGTTGAGCTGCCGTTCGTGATGATCTCGTTCATCTCGACGTCGATGCTGCTGAACTGTGTCCGAGCTTGGTGCGAAGGGTAAGGGTCCACGGCGCAGAATCGGCGCAGGCGAGCATGGGTACATTGACGAGTAGCTGTATTGGGTGTTGAGGCCAGCGGTGAATGCGGAGGGCGCGCGCGAGTCGGGGCTGATGAAGACGGAGGGGGCGCGCGGCACAGAGCAGTGCAGGAAGGTGATGTTGGGGTTGAAGCCGCCAAGTACCCCCACACTGGCGGCGAGAAGTTGGTCGGCGATGTGACGCTCTACTGGCTACCCCACGCATCTTGTGGGTACTAGTCTGCCTATTGATGCGGAAGGAGCTAGCCCTCGTTCGTCATGGCCGCGCGAGACGCCTTCTCCTGCTCCGCTGCCGCGTCCCTGGCCTTCTTGATGTTGAGCCTATTTCGCCGATCGTTGGTGATCATCGCTCGGCGATCAACGTCGGCCTTCCACTGGGCGTTCGTCAAGCCCCGGGGCCTTGGCATCGGTGCCCTCAGCTTCCTCGGCTTTGGCTAGGCGGGATCAGTGGCTAGGCGAGGGGCCGCGTACTTCTTCGACGGCATGGTGGGCGGATCTGGGGAGAATGACGGGAGCTGCGGGGGAGATGGGGATTGGGGGGGAGGAATAGGGAGGGAAAAGCGAAAAACGGCGGGAAAATCGGCCGGTGTTGCCGACATATGTTGCTAATTAAACTATTTAATGTTAATATTTATGATTAAGTAAAACTTACTTAAATAAATACAAATTATATTATTTTTATTTTTATTGAAAAATATATTAAACAAATCTATATTATTTTGTGTATTTTACAGGATCTTTAAGGGGCTGGCGAGGCTAACAATTTGACCGACGGTGTGTACAGTGGTGTAATATCCTACTCAGTACTCACTACCCATGCACATCTCCTTCTCCATGGCGCGAAAAGAGGCCACCGGCGTCCCGGAGCTCGCCGGTCTTCCTCGCATCTCCATGCCACCACACCGGAGCACCTCACCATCGGCGACCAACCCCGCTGCTACCTCCATTTCCTTCCTCTCTCCCTTGTTTTTCTTTTTGTCTCTCTCCCTCTGGTTTGACTCACCCTCCCATGTCCTTCCCGTGCAGGTCGTCGTCATGGATGACCGGGAGCTCGCTACATTTGCTGCGAAGAGGAGCCCAACGCCGCCGCCTTGATCGGCCATGGATCTGGGCCCTCTACAGCAGCCATCGCTGGATCTGGTCTGCCGCTTCCCTTGCGCACCTCCGGCGACCACTGTCGTCGCTGGATCAAACCATTGCTGCCATTGACAGCATGCAGGGGATCGAGAAATTTTTTGTTTTTGAAATTAATAATAGTAGTGCGAGTGGCAACTACGCTACAACTAACAGACGTAGTAGTAGCGCTGGTGCGCCCGCGCTACTACTACAAGTTAGCTGTAGCACCGTAGTAGTAGCGTGTATACCCGTGCTACTACTAGCTGTTTAACCCGCGCTATTACTAGGCTTTTCCCTAGCAGTGAGCAATGTGGTGGTCGGCGGCTAATGCGGCAGTAAAGAAAGAAGCAGAAGTTGTTGTTGTTGGTTAATCGTGTGCCGGGTGCATGATTAATCATCGCCAAATGCAGGCTCGCTGCTAAGTCGCCTATATATAAAGCTAGCGTAGGGATTTCCCATCACATCACCAAGAAACTCAAACATCGAACGAATAGAAGAGATAGACCGGCCATGCAATATTGCTACTTGTGTTTTTCTTGACTTGCCTACGCGCATAGCTTTGCTCTTACATGCCTTGCTACTTGTCTTAAACACTGCAATTTTAAGGAGTTCATGTTGATAATTAAAAGCGGCCCAAGTACTAGGTATATTGTTATGATGCAAGCTACAATGCCCACACTACCGAATGAACGCAACACCAATGAATTCATAAACAACAGTTGTATTACGTCTACCCTCGGGATAATTTAAGCATGTAAAAAGTTGTTCAATCTCAACCTCCCATGTTACATCAATAACAGGACTGTATCTACCCTCAAACTATGAAGTTTTAATTTTTCGTTTGGCACATGCTCATTGTAGGATTTCTTTGGTTTTCTCATTTTTTTTTGTATTATTTCATGTTCTCTTCCTAAGATATGTGCCGAATATTTTGTAATACGTGTTCAGCAATTTTCGTTTACATGTCGTACATTTTTCAGATACATGTTCAACATTATACAAATACATGTTGAACATTATACAAATACATGTTGAATATTTTTTTAAATATATTGTGAACATTGCTGAACACATGTTCAACATTTTTTTAATGCCAAAAATATTTTTATGTACTTTTTGTTGTTTTCTAATATTATTTTTACTATCAATTTTTCATAAATAATTTGTATTCATTTTTTCACCTTTTTAATAAACCTTGAACATTTTTTTATACATGTTGAACCTTTTCTAGCTCCATAATTGAACATTTTTAGAATAGATATTCAACATTTTTATACGCGACAAAACTTTTTTTCAAAACACACAGTGCAAATACAAAACAGCATTTGTTGGTTAATTATGTTGACTTTTTTTAAGATACACATTGGGCCATTTTGTTAATAAAGGTGAACAATGATTAACATTTGTTAAATATGAGATGATTTTTTCAACATAATAGTAAATTATAAAAATCGTATTTAACTTTTTTACATTACAAAAAAATAATTCAACTCATGATGAACATTTTTTATATCCATGATGTGATTATTTTGGTACTCCCGGAATTTGGCTAGTAGACAATGAATATTTTAGAAAACTAGTAAAACAACCAAATATATATTTTCAGAAATTAATTAGATATTCTTTTACTATAAACAGCTAACCCAATAACATATTTTTCTCAACATGCAAGCATGACACTTGAGCATTAACATGCATTAAAAAGTCCGACACAACATGAAACATGCATAAGCAAAAACCACCTCAACATGCAAACATGTATGAGATTCCCATCTAATTTGGTATTTATATTATATAATAATCAAACACAATAAATCACGTGTATTTTTAGTTTTAGTTCTCAAATGATTACGCCAAATATTCATGTTCCATACAAATTATTCTTATTGAAATATATTGCAAAAAAATCACATAAACGTGCAGTGGATTAGCAGAAAACTAAATACTAGAAAACCATGCTTTTTTTTGGAGGACATACATAAAGTGCAGTAACTCTGGTTCACATCAATTAGAAAAACATGTGCGCCTATGCAGCGCGCCTCCGATCGTTGGCTGGGTCTGGCCAATTTGCGGATGCTACAAGCGATGCCTCTTGTCTCAACTTCACGTGACTCTTATTTGCTGCGTATGTTGGGGAATGGTAACAAAATAAGCACCCTCGATCACTCGGTAATATATGCGCCACCCATATTAGCGATTTTCACGCGTATTTCACCCAGCAGTTTTGGGAAGGTTCTACAACATTCATAGAACAGTTTTTCTATTTTATGCGTTTTTCTTTCTTTTTTTTAGTTTTGTTCTTCTTTTTTCCATTCAGTTTTTTCCATTTTCAAATTAGGATTAGTTTTTAAAAATTCAGATTTTTCTAAATTTGGGAAAATTTAGAACAAGAAAATAATTTTTGAATCAATGAAAATTATTACCAATCAGAAATAATTTTCAAAATTTGAACAATTTTTGAATTATTGATTTTTCTAAAACTTTAATTTATTTTTGAAATTAGTCATCATTCTTTGTAGCAGTATATATTTTTTGAAATTCATGATGATTTTTCTATATTTTGTTATCTAAATGTGAAATTCATGAACATTTTTTTAACAGCATATTTTTGAATTTTGAAAATATTTTTTAAAATGTCGATTTATATTAAAAACACTAACAATTTTTTGGATTCAAAATATTTTTGAAATTTGTGAACAATATTTCAAATTTATGAAGATTCCTTGAAATCTAGAAACATTGAACCAAATAAAAAAATGAGGGAAAATGAACAATGAAAAAAAGAAAAGAAAAAAACAAAATAAATGAAAAAAATAAAGAAACCAATGAAAGAAGAAAAGAAAAGGGCAAAACGGACAAGCCAAAACAGAAACAGGAGAAAACCAGGAAAAAAAGTAGTTCAGAAAAACAAATGCTGCAGGGAAACCAGGAATCAAACAACACCCCAGTTGGGCTGACCAAACTCGCCTCGCATGCTGGTGTCGCTCCATCCATTTGATGCCTCCAAATAAACGACATGCTCAAAACATCAGAGCAAACCACAGGATAAAACCAGACCAGCTACACATGCTGGCAAAACTTATAACTTCAACCTACACCAATTCTTCTTCGGATCAAGCCATGACTTGTAGCATAAATTTCTTCAGCAACATGCTTGATATGCATCTCTCCTTGGTCAATTAATTCTTTCCCTATCCTATGGAAGGATTTGCTGCTATTACGGACCTAGTACCTGCAGAGGATGGATTAGTATTGTTTTCTGCTTAATATTAGCGAATATCACGTACGTAGATGGTTTGGAGCACATCATATCTATTGCATATGCACAACCGTTGGAGCAGACCATGCACTAGTGATTCGGAGCGAGTGCGATCCGCCAATGGCCACATGCCCACAGCTGACGGGGTGGCAATCTTATCCAGGTGTATCTGCTTGTCGTGCTGCCGATCGACAATCTCAGCAGGGTCCCAATGGGTCTGCTGGCTCTGGCCGCTCATAGCAAGAAGTGACTAGGCGTGTAAAAAATAAGCAAAGTTGGCAGAAAGCAATGAATCCAGCGCAGGCAAAAGCATCGCCATTCACTGCTCTGCCGACGAGCTCCACTCACCCTCAGCCGTAGCCCGGCCGTAGGCCCCTGGCCGGCCTGAGCAGCACATGTCGACATCGAGTGAATTATTGGAGACCCCTGCTGCCATGGCATTATGGCAACGTACATAGAATTGATATCCCCCACCCACCACCACTAATATCTACCTCTCTGTGGCTATATAAACCCCTGGCTCGTCTCGTATCTACACCACCTTCGCATTGCTAGACATATAGACGCAGCAGCAGCAGCGAGCTCTGTTCTATTCTCTAGCATCTCCGGTTAAGTAAAGCAAGCAGAGAGATGGCGTCCCCTCGTCGCATGGCTGCTGTGCCCACCGTCCTCCTCCTGCTGCTCCTCCTCGTCGCCACGGGTACGTCGGTCCGTCCATGGATAGTAGTGAGCATCTGTACTCACCGGCCGGCACTTACTTATTGGACTGTGGTTGTATTGCAGAGATGGGGACGATGAAGACGGCGGAGGCCCGGACGTGCCTGTCGCAGAGCCACAAGTTCAAGGGCACCTGCCTCAGCAACAGCAACTGCGCCGGCGTGTGCCGCACCGAGAACTTCCCCGACGGCGAGTGCAACTCCCACCGCCTCGAGCGCAAGTGCTTCTGCAAGCGCACCTGCTAAGCAAGCCCAGTCCGCGCGACGCCCTCCCATGGATGATGCTTGCTGCTGGCTCTGGCTAGCTAGACTGCTAGATCAGCATCCATGCCGGCAGTTAGATCTGTTCGTCCCTACGTTTGTTTCCGCATCCTTTACGTTGCTCTTAGGGATGACTGAAAATAAAGTAGCTACCTGCATCCTCTGCATTGGCTGTTCCTCTGCATGTTGTTTAAGTGTTTGTGGCTTTAGTTTGTGATGTTGATGTAATAACGATGCCACTGACAATTTGGCTTCTATGTGTTGTGTTGGAACTTGGAATCAGCCGGTTAGTTCGCTTGTCTGTTAAACCGAGCAAACATTTTTTTTTCTTTTGGCGAGAGAAATGGCGCAAGCATTTTTCATGTAGTGAAACGAATTTCCCAAGTTTCACAGCCATTTTAACTTTACCTGCATGAACGGATCTGCTTTTTAACATACAATACAAGTTAAACATTTGTCAAATACATCTATGATTTTTTTCTCAAATACGCATAGGGTATTGTTTAATGGTACGATTTTTTTTACAATGTATAATTATTTTTTCCAAATACATGTTTCAATTGTTTTTCAAATACATGTAAATAATTTTTTAGATACACGTTGAACATATTTTCCAAATACATGCTAAAAACTTTGAATACACCTTGAATTTTTTCTAATGGTACAAAATACTTTTTGTAAACATTGTTTCCAGTGTACACACATTTTTTATAAAATTTCCTTAACATATTTTTGAAATCGTGAGAACAATTTTTCAAATGTCACAAACATTTTCTTTTGAATTTTATGAAATAAAGTTTTAAAATTATGCAAAAAATTAAATTATATAAATGTTATTTAAAATTTTGATGAACATTATTTGAACACCTGAACATTTTAAATGTTATGGATTTTTTTTGAATAGTACAAACATTTTATGATAGTTCACCAGTGATGTTGCACATGTCCAGAGTATACATAATTCTTCTGATACATATATTTATGACAAGAGGAAATATTTACAGGAAAGAAGAAGCAATTTTTTTCTGAGCAAACTGAAAAGAAGAAGCAACTAAATGGATAATAGCACTAAAACCATATATGGACCACCAATTAGTGCGGCCCAATTCATGTTTTCAGGTTATTTTCAAGATTTTTTTAAATTCCAAATAATATGTTAATATTCCTCTTTAGCTTTATTCATATTCTTTTTTCCCGGAAAAGCTTTATTCATATTCTGTGAAGGGTATCTTTCGTAAACCATTGGGGACTTTGTGTGGAAGTACTATATATATATGTAAAATGATAAAGGAGATTAGAGAAGTCCCCACATAATCAGTATAAACCCTAAGTTCAAGGATTTCTTTTGATGTTTCTTAATCAGTAAAGTTTCCGCCTTCGTTGCAAAAAAATGTTTTTCTGTCCTCTTTATTTCTTTCGGTGTTTAGGTACAACACACTCCAGAAACTAATGCTAGCAGTTTTCTTTAAGAAAATAAAAGGGTTATGTTTGGACATTTGACTTGACCATCCACATAAATATCCTCTTCATTTACCCCGCAAAACAATATATCTTCATGTGACTTGTACGATCATTCAAAATGTTTAACATTGTTTTTTTTGAAATGCGGTCCCTTAGGGCCTGATTCATTAAAAAAGGTCGAAGAGAATTGCCCGGTTAATTAACGAAAAACCGAGCAAAAACCGTTAATCTAAACCCTAAACCCCTAAACCCCTAATCCCTAAACCCTAAAATGCCAATATTGAGGCCTCTGAAGCACCGATACAACCATAGTTGCGTCTTGCCGTGTCGGACGGTTCTGATACACAGAACCTAACCCTAAACCATTAACCCTAACATACAAAATGACTATACAAAAATTTTCACCCTAACCACTAATAACTTAATAACAACTAATTACTAACTTATGCTAACCTAGGAACAGGCCAATAATTAGACATAACTAGGAAAAAAATTAAAATAATTGATAACAATAATTAGTATACATTCTTTACTCTTACTTTTCTTTCTTCTTTTTATTTTTTATCATTTTAAACTTGATCCAAATGAATTTCTCTTCCTTTATAATTAATCTAAGCATCCACATTGATGAACAAGCATTTCCACAAATACCTAGTGAGCAAACATATAGCAAGAAAAATTGATAGACAATATGAGGAAAAGGGAGGGATGGGAGAGTGATAACCCACAAGTGTAGGGGATCAGTTGTAGCCTTTTCGATAAATATGATTGTCGAACCCAACGAGGAGCTAAAGGGTAGAACCAATATTCTCCCAAGTTCTATCTACCACTGATACACTTTATAACCTTCCTTTAGTCCAGACGACCTTACAAAGGCGGTCTTGCCCTCGCAGAAGCTATGTAAGTCATGCGCGTTGCCATCATGCGAAATTGCCACCGAGACGGCATGTCACTTAAGATTTTGCGACCTTGAGGCGGTGACTAAGAACTTTGCAAACATGATAGGGTTCCAGAGGTTTTGGGATAGTGTATCATGGGAGGCTGTAGAACGGAAGGGAGATCGCGGTGAAAGTGCTGACAAATGACTCGTACAAAGGAAAAAAATCAGTTCACAAATGAGGTATGTTGGTTAACTTGTAAATAATAGGTATAACATAGGTGTTAAATACTATTAGTAATTCTTGACAAAAATTCATGCCATTTTGTATGTTCTGGTGTCTTTGTCCTAAAGAGT
>NC_041381.1:11099504-11184603 GCF_002162155.2 Triticum dicoccoides
GAGAGAGAGAGAGAGAGAGGGAGAGGGAGGGAGAGAGAGAGAGAGACTTGCAGATCGAGAGAAGCGCGTTACCTGGATGTATCGACTCCATATTGAAGAGGATTCGGCAAAAGGTTTAAATTTTCAAATTAATCTATAAATTCAGACACATGCATATATACTCTGTTAAGTCATTATGTATATAGTACTCCACCATTTCGAGTCTATAGAAACTAATTGAATCCAACATATGTACTATGTTACGCATTCAGATATATGCAAGCGTACATACACTGTTAATGCATGCAAAGGATTGAGTACCTGCACACAGCCGGTGCACACCATGGATCATCCACCGGGACATCAAGATGAGCAACATTGTGCCGGACAAGCAGATGAGAGCGAAGGTCCCTGACTTTGGGTTGTCGAAGTTGGTAGTGGAGGAGTCCCACTCATCCTCCAATGTATGTGGCACACTTGGTTACCTGGATCCATAGTTAGTGCTCACATTCAGTTGTAGTTTCTGTTTGCTATTATAGTACAAACTACAACATACACAAGAAGATTCAGAGTAACATATGCACGTGGTGCATGTGTGCACTAGGGAAAAACATGTACTGTATCTCTCAGCAGCTGACGGAGAAGAGCGGTCAATATATATACAAATCATCATAGTTCATATATAACTAATATATATACAAATTAATTAAAACATGTGATGATCACCATATGCCTGCTTATATAAATATACCTCGCCGGTCTTTGTTATTTGAAGATCATCATAGTTCTGGACTTCATCCCTTCGTTCGTCTTCACTGAATAACATATCACCCTGCCCGGTATTGTTCAGATATTGTGAGCCGTCATCTTCTTCATTCTCATCTGGCCGGCTCGGGGAGCGTATGATCTCGAACATGGTCTTTTCTCCTTCTCTGCCGATATTGTCCGCCATAGCTTTTATTTAACTAATCTAGAAGAAATATAAAACAATTTAGTACGCATCTCGAATAATCTTATATCTTATCTTATCTTATCTTATATTTACTAATTGGAGGCACTAATCGAGGCTCCACGTTAATCCTCATAATACTAAGTTAATTAACCGCACGATCTCCCACATGGGCATGTTTGCATACTCCTCACAACCAGGTTTAAGAAAGAACTCTTCACGTGCAGAAAAGAAACTCTTCCACGGCCTGTCAAGAAGAAAATCTCTCTCAATACATGAGTCACGTCCGATCCCAGCCCACCGACGCATCACCATGCCCGTCCACGAGAGAACCCTAGCGCCACTTCTCATGTTCCTCCTCGCCTATCACCTATGAAATTTCCATGTATCATCTAAACCTCCAGGTTTGTATACCCATCTAACAAATATTCCCGATCTCTTCCTCTCCAGCCATTGAATTTCCTCTCTGTCCCAAGCATGTTGCAATCCATGTTGGCTGATGAAGTTGAGGAGGTTCTATCTATCCCAGTTTCCATGTCCCGATGAGACTGCAATTGGCGATGTTGTGGAGACAGATGTGTACTGACGCCGCCGCTGTTGGTCAGGATGCGGTGGAGGAACTACAGTCTACGACAGGTTTGTGGCTTCGTGCAGCTCCTCAACATTGTTGGAGTTCTTCACCCATTACTCCCTATCCCCACGAATCTATGATGAAGGAAAGCAAGCCATTATCATTAATTGCCGACAAATCAGATTAATTCTGGATATCCGATCAAGAAAATTTGGTATCTTACATATTCATCTCTCCATACTATGCATGGCTGATTTCTAAAAGAGGGAATAATAACATAAAATTCGTGTTTTGTGGGATCTTGAAGAATACCAAGCAAAGTAGGGTACTGTCTACTGTGCCATGGCCTGATTCAACAAATACGTGGTTGGTTCAAGGGGGGTTTAGGGAGATCTTCATCGAGGTTCCTAAAAGCTTGAGGCTCTCGAAGAAAGAGGTTTGTTTTATCGTTGTCCTGAGTATTGTATATTTTTGTAGTTTTTACCGAGTTGTTCAGTTACAATATGATAGTTAAGTGTTGATACTTTCTTTCAGCTTCACATGGCTCTAAGTTTGAGGAAAGGTGCAGGTCTAAGTGTTCTGTAGGGGTGGACTGCATTTCCTCCAGCAGCACCTTGCAATGCCTACAACATGGCTGAGCATTAACTACATGAACTAGGCAAACACCAACAGATCCTTTACAGATTTTTCCATATTTCGACTAGCAGAATTAACTAATTTAGCAAGTGTAATCAGTCATCCGTCCAGAAGGCCACAAGCAACAACCTCGCACGTTCAACTAATGATGGGTGGATGATGGCTATAAATTGGCGTTCTCTGCCAACGTACGCCACAACTGAAAAGAATTATTGCGGATACACCGGAAAAGAGATCACAGTAAGGCCTGCACATAGCGGGTTAGATTCAGGTCAGTTTACTTTTCCATCACCCGGTATTGCTTTGGTGCTTCTCATTGGATCATCGATTTATTGTTTCTATGGATCGAAGCAACCTGATGGCAGAAGCTACTCGATTGGTGGGTTTTACTGCCGGACATGGCCTGATTTTGCTAAGACGTCGGGGTCTTCTAGGCTTGACAGGAAGGGGGATCTGGGAGAGGTTGGATTGGACTATGAACGTTTGTAGAGAGGAAGCGTCAAGGCAGGACATTAGGAAGCCGATGACTGGCGCTAGGATCGCTAAATGACGAGCCGGTCGGTGGCAGTTCCTCCAATCTGCAACCTTCAACAATGTTCGCTTCTAAAACTGAACCAAATTGGGGAGGTCAATCATGGTGATGTGAGTTTGGAGTGTTCCTCCAATCAGCTGCCTCACGAACAATGGCCGCCAAACTGATTCAGATTGTTGTTGATGCATCATCTTCCTACTGTATCGTTCATCATTGATTGCAGTATGAAATCACTATTCCGTGCATGCATTACCTGGCCTCGCCTCGGGATTGACAGACTTGGTGAAGCAAAGTCATCAAACTTGGTGAACAATACATCTACATCTTCTCTTCTCTTTTGATCTGACGGTCCAGGCAGGCCAAGTCATGTAAAGTCAGGCAATCTGAGCCCCCCGGCCTTATAGTGCTGCTTGCATAACTATTATATGCATGCATTAGAAGTTTAGAACCAAATAGCTATCATGATGGTGCTCCTACTAGGTACCTGCCTAGAGAATTAAACAACCTTAACAGCTTATTTGAAGAATTTAATCCTTACTTTTGAAAAGCTGTCGGAATATCGTGTTGTGCCTTACTTTTCAATAGTTGTCGAAATATCCTGACATGCCTTACTTTTCAATAGGTGTCTAAATAATCCTACCGTGCCTTAGTAGCTAATTTGCGTATTCAAGGACGAGCAAGAATTAAGCTTGGGGATGCTGATACGTCTCCAACGTATCTATAATTATGAAGTATTCATGCCATGTTTATAATATTTCCACATGATTTTGGTATGATTTGATTAGAACTAACCTGGACAGACGTTGTTTTCAGCAGAACTACCGTGGTGTTGTTTTTGTGCAGAAATAGAAGTTCTCGAAATGCGCTGAAAATCAACAGAGATTTTTTCTGGAAAATATAAAAATTACTAGAACAAAAGGTTACAGGAGGGGAGTCCCATGGGGCCCATGAGGGTGGGGGGGTGGCCCACCCCCCGGGGCGCGCCCCTGTGCCTCGTGGACTCCCCGTGGGGCCCCCTGACTTGTTCTCGCCACCAACCTCTCATATAAATGCCCAAACCTCCAGAAAATAACCTAGATAGGAACTTCTGCCGCCGCAAGCCTCTATAGCTGCGAGAAACAATCTAGGCCCTCTCTGGCACCCTGCCGGAGGGGGCCATCATCACTGGAGGCCATGGGGAAGGATCTCGGAGGGGTCATCATCGCCATGAAGGCCAAGGACCAGAGGGGGAACCTCTCCCCATCCAAGGGGAGGCCATGGAGGAGGAAGCACAAGGGGGAGGACCTCTCCTCCTCTCTCTCTCTCTCCGTTATGCCGGAGTGCCATCGAGAGGGGAATCATCGCCGCGGTGATCGTCTTCATCATCATCACCATCCTCATCTCTTTTATGCGGTCCACTCTCCCGCACCCGTTGTAATTCCTACTTGAACATGGTGCTTTATGCCACATATTATGATCCAATGATGTGTTGCCATCCTATGATGTTTTGAGTAGATATCTTCTGTCTTTGGGTTGATTGATGATCTAGATTGGTATGATGATCTAGATTGTCTTGTTTGTTGTCCTCCAGGTCACTATCGAGATGTATTCGATGCCCAACGGGGCTCAAGAACAGACCGAGGAGGAGGAAGGGAGCGGGGGTGAAAGTCAGGAGGAGTGGGAATCCGATGGCGAGGAGGATGAAGAAGATGCCGACGCTGGTGAGGAAGAGGAGGAGGAAGAGGAGGAGGAAGTTGAGCCTCCCCGTACTGAAAGACGATCCAAGCTCACCCATGACCCCGCAGTCGAGCGTGGCAAGGCGGCCGTGCCTGTTGGGCAGTCGACCAAACATCCTCGGATGACCTCTCCGGCGCCGACCGAGAAAGTGTCGAAGCAGCCCCGAGCAGCGTCATCAAAACCGACGAAGGCCCTGCCGAAGATGAGGATGGTGATTCCCACTATTTCCGGGTAATGACAGAACTTGTATTTTCTTGTTTGGCATGAGTAAACTCTTGGCCGACTCGTTAGCTAACCGACTGATTTCTGGGATCTGCAGTGCTGCTACCTCCGAGACCTCAGCCAGGAATGAGGACCATGAAATGGAAGATGCTGCTACCTCCAACCTTGGTATGATCTCTGTGGTTTTGCTTTAAGTCGATTGGATCTTCATTTTTAACTTTGAATATTTCTTGTAGCCCCACCTCATGTCATTGATCTCCCCGATGATGACGATGAGGAGCCGCTGAGGCAAAGGAGGAACAGGAAGACGTCAGCCGGCAAGACTGCTCAGGTTGTATTAGCACCTGAGACGCTGGTTCCAGAGGGAGGCAACGTCACTCGGGCTACCGTGTCCTTTGCGGTGCCGCTGACGAGTGCCCGCCCTTCCTCGTCGAGTGCTGATCTGCCTTCCCTCTTCTCCACACACCACGTCCCAGAGGACCAAGCAGGTGCTGCTAAGGAAGCTATACGCCGGGCGGGGGTCATGATGGAGCAGGTGAAGGCGATCCGAAACGCCAGCCAAGCAGCTTATGATGCAAGCTCAGCTCTTTAGAGCAATGTCCAGGTTAGCTGATCACCGCTTGTTCTGTTAGGATATGGTACCTGAAAACTTTTCTTTCTGAAGATCTTAGTATCTGTACGCCCACTGGGTGCGTCGATTGAATTTTTGGATTGGTGGGGGCACGCTGAGTGCACCCACTGGGTGTAGTCCCCGAGACTATGGTGGACTGCTGGCAGTCGACTGTAGTCTTTATACTTTGAACTTCCTCACTTTACTTTTCCCACTCGGTCTGGTCGAATGGAATCATGGAACCAGTGGGGGCACGCTGAGTGCACCCACTGGGTGTAGTCCCCGAGACCATGGTCGACTGCTGGCAGTCGACTATGGTCTGAAGAACATATATATATTTTTGATGACACCATGGCTGACTGCTGGCAGTTAGCTATGGTTTAGGATCATAACTTTCTGTCTCTTTCGGTCGACTGATCGATCCGAGTCGGTAGTACAAGTGGGGGCACGCTGAGTGCACCCACTGGGTGTAGTCTCCGAGACTACTGTTGAATATTTTGATTCGGTTGTAGTCTTAGAAATGCTACGATTTTTTCTCTTAGTCACTCAGAAGTGACCTATTTTTGATGTCTGTTGACTGATCTTTCACAAAAATCTTGCGAGCTTGTGGCTCGTTACACCGAGTTGGAGAACAAGCATATCCAACTCGAACTTGATCTGAAGCTTGTCCAGGAGAACTTCACGAAGGCGAAGGAGGAGGCAAAAGGTATGTTTGGTGAGAACCTTGACGACTGCCCTTATTTTTTGACCATTCCCGAGTCTGATCTCACTGTCATTTTGCAGATAAACTGAAGGATGCTCTGAAGAAGAAGGACCTTGACCTCGCCGAGGCACAGAAAGCGGCTTCGGACAAGACGAAACTCGCAGAAGAAAAGTTGGCTTCAATCAGCAAACTTGAAGAGGAGAATACCAATCTGAAAGCTGCTCTCGACGCGGCCAACAAGGAGGTCAGTCGACAAGAATGACAAGATAGCCCTGAGTGACAAGGCTAGCGAACTGGTGGGAAAGAAGAACGACTTAGAGGCTTATCTGGGAGGGCTCACCAAGAATTTATTCCTCATGCTCGAAGGTAACCCCTTATATCCGACTGACTTGTAATCATTGACTTATTGTAGGACTGCTAGCTTATCTTTGGGTTGTGTTTACAGAATTCTGCCAAGACTTTGAAGAGGAGACTAGTCGAGTGGAGACAGGCTTGGATCCCATCAACTCTCCTGTGAAGGATGAAGCTGCCATGAACGTGCTCCGACTGGAGTCTCGTGTTGCTGTTGTGGTCGACTATCTTGCTAGACTGAAGGTTGCAACGTCGCGCATCGACACAGCACTCTGGCCGGGGGAAACACTTTAGAATGACCTCGAGTGTCTGATGACTCGACTGAACGAAGTTCCAAGTCGAGTGCAAGAATGGAAGAAGTCTTCTGCCAGGTGTGGTGCTAATGTTGCTCTGTCTCTGGTCCGTGTTCACTGCAAGGATGCGCGAGAGGACAAGCTGGCGTCTCTCAAGGTGGCCAATACCAAGAAGCATGACTTCCGATCTTTCATGGAGACCTTCATTGCTGTTGCCACTCGGATTGCAGATGGAATTGACCTGGACGAGTTTGTCGCGCCTTCCAGTCCTCCACCGGAGGAGTAAAAAACTTCTATGCTTGATGCCTTAAAATTGCCTCGGAATGCCGAGTGGTTTTTGTAACCGATAAACTTTAACAGGCTCGATGCCTGAGCACTTCTGGATCTGTAGGATGCTATCTGAACTTGGGTTTACCGTTGAATATGTTTGCATTTGTCTACGAACGAACATTGTTCTTCGCTCGGAATATATGCTAGTGCGTGTGATGCACTCTTGCAGGTAGGAATGAAGCACAGATTGCAGTCGACTTGCATCCTTGCGGATCGGGATGGAGCGCACATTGTATTTGTGGCGGAGCTCTGAAGGGGAATGCAGCAGTCAACTTGCACCTCGTCATCCTTGCAGAGCGGAACGAATCTCATACTTAGGCGAGTACTGGACTACAGCTAAGCCCCTGAGTGGGAGGTTTGCTCTCCACTTGGTAGGATTTTTCAAACTTAGGCGAGTACTGGACTGCAGCTAAGCCCCCGAGTGGGAGGTTTTCTCTCCACTTGGTAGGATTTTCAGATACTTAGGCGAGCGCTGGGCTGCAGCTAAGCCCCCGAGTGGGAGGTTTGCTCCCCACTCGGTAGGATTTTTAAATACTTAGGCGAGTACTGGACTGCAGCTAAGCCCCCGAGTGGGAGGTTTGCTCTCCACTCGGTAGGATTTTTAAACACTTAGGCGAGTACTGGACTGCAGCCAAGCCCCCGAGTGGGAGGTTTGCTCTCCACTCGGTAGGATTTTCGTATTTGTGGTGTAGCTCCGAAGGAGAAGGTGGCAGTCGACCTGCACCTCGTCATCCTTGCAGAGTGCACATTGTCTTTGATACTTAGGCGAGTACTTGGACTGCAGCTAAGCCTCCGAGTGGGAGGCTGGCTCACCACTCAGTAGGATTTTAAACACTTAGGCGAGTACTTGGACTGCAGCTAAGCCTCCGAGTGGGAGGCTGGCTCACCACTCGGTAGGATTTTAAACACTTAGGCGAGTACTTGGACTGCAGCCAAGCCTCCGAGTGGGAGGCTGGCTCACCACTCGGTAGGATTTTAAACACTTAGGCGAGTACTTGGACTGCAGCTAAGCCCCCGAGTGGGAGGATTGCTCTCCACTCGGTGGGATTTTTAAATACTTAGGCGAGTACTGGACTGCAACCAAGCCCCCGAGTGGGAGGTTTGCTCTCCACTCGATAGGATTTTTAAACACTTAGGCGAGTACTGGACTGCAGCCAAGCCCCCGAGTGGGAGGTTTGCTCTCCACTCGGTAGGATTTATGTATTTGTGGTGTAGCTCCGAAGGAGAAGGTGGCAGTCGACCTGCACCTCGTCATCCTTGTAGAGCGCACATTGTATTTGATACTTAGGCGAGTACTTGGACTGCAGCTAAGCCTCCAAGTGGGAGGCTGGCTCACCACTCAGTAGGATTTTAAACACTTAGGCGAGTACTTGGACTGCAGCTAAGCCTCCGAGTGGGAGGCTGGCTCACCACTCGGTAGGATTTTAAACACTTAGGCGAGTACTTGGACTGCAGCTAAGCCTCCGAGTGGGAGGCTGGCTCACCACTCGGTAGGATTTTAAACACTTAGGCGAGTACTTGGACTGCAGCTAAGCCCCCGAGTGGGAGGATTGCTCTCCACTCGGTGGGATTTTTAAATACTTAGGCGAGTACTTGGACTGCAGCTAAGCCTCCGAGTGGGAGTCTGGCTCACCACTCGGTAGGATTTTAAAGTACTTAGGCGAAACGGATTCGCAGCTAAGCCTCCGAGTGAGAGGCTTGCTCTCCACTCGGTAGGATTTTTGAGTACTTAGGCGAAACGGATTTGCAGCTAAGTCTCCGAGTAGAGGCCAGCTCGTCACTCGGTAGAATTTTTTTTACAAACTTAGGCGGAACGGATTCGCGGCTAAGCCACCCACTGGGGGATTTCTCTTATAAACAAAAGCAACAACAATCAATGAGAAAATTATAAAACTTTTGTCTTTGATAAGCAAACTACAGCAGTACTTTTATTACAACTCATCCGAGTGAATACTTTAAGTGTAAAAGGGGTGGAGCAGGTCCGCATTCCAAGCTCGAGGCTCATCAACCTGGCGACCGACATCGTAAAGACGGTATGCTCCATTGTGGAGAACTTTGGTGACGATGAAAGGACCTTCCCAAGTAGGGGCATGTTTGTGCGGCTTCTGTTGATCCACTCGGAGGACCAAGTCTCCTTCTTGGAAGGCCCGACTCTTCACATTTCTGGCGTAGAATCGACGCAAGTCTTGCTGATAGATGGTCGATCGGATCATGGCCATCTCTCTTTCTTCTTCTAGAAGGTCGACTGCGTCCTGCCGGGCTTGCTCTGCTTCAACTTCAGAGCAGAGCTCGACTCGTGGTGCATTGTGAAGCAGATCACTCGGCAGAACCGCTTCAGCACCATAGACCAGAAAGAATGGAGTTCTCCCAGTCGACCGATTTGGAGTAGTCCTCGATCCCCAAAGAACTGATGGAAGTTCGTTGACCCATGTGCCTGCTGCGTGTTTGAGGTCACGCATCAAACGGGGTTTCAGTCCTTTGGGAATTAGGCCGTTGGCTCTTTCTGCTTGTCCATTCGACTGGGGGTGGGCGACTGAAGTGTAGTCGACTCGTGTGCCTTGAGAAGCGCAGAAGGCTTTGAATTGGTCAGAATTGAAGTTCGACCCATTATCGGTGATGATGCTATGCGGAACTCCATATCTGAATATCAATTCTCTGATGAAGCCGATGGCAGTGCCGGCATCAAGATTTTTAATAGGCTTGGCTTTGATCCACTTGGTGAACTTGTCGACTGCCACCAATACATGGGCGAAGCCGCTCCTGCCGGTTCTCAATGGCCCAACCATATCTAACCCCCAAACAGCGAAGGGCCAGACGATTGGAATGGTCTTCAAGGCTGAGGCGGGCTTGTGCGACATACTGGAGTAGAACTGACATCCTTCACACATGTTGACTATCTCTTTCGCCATTTCATTTGCTCTGGGCCAGTAAAAACCCGCTCGGTATGCTTTAGCCACAATAGTTCGAGAGGACGCATTATGGCCACAAGTCCCCGAGTGGATGTTGTTGAGAATTATCCGGCCCTCTTCCGGCGTTATGCACTTCTGACTGGCTCCAGTCACGCTTTCTCTGTACAACTGTCCCTTCATGACAGTAAAGGCCTGGGATCGACGGACAATCTGCCGAGCCTCTTCTTCATTCTCTGGGAGCTCTTTCCTTAGGATATATGCGATGTAAGGTACTGTCCAATCGGGAATGATAACCAAAACTTCCATGATCAGGTCGACCACGGCTGGGACCTCGACTTCAGTCGGATCCGTGGTACTTTTTGGCTGCGGGGCTTCTTCGGTGAAAGGGTCCTCTTTAACTGACAGCGCGTGGATATGTTCCAAAAACACACCACTGGGAATGGCTTCTCTCTTGGAACCTATCTTTGCGAAATCATCGGCTGCTTGATTCTTCAGTCGGGGTATATGATGAAGCTCTAACCCCTCGAATTTCTTCTCCAGCTTTCTTACTGCATTGCAGTAACCAGTCATAGCTAGGCTTCTGACGTCCCACTCCTTTATCACTTGGTTAACCACCAAATCTGAGTCGCCGTAGACCATGAGGCGCCGGACGCCGAGTGAAATGGCCATACGCAACCCATACAAAAGTGCTTCGTATTCTGCTTCGTTGTTGGAGGAATCAAAGTGAATTTGGAGTACATATCTAAGCTTGTCTCCTCGGGGGGAAACCAACACTACCCCAGCACCAGAACCATTCAGCATCTTAGAACCATCAAAAAACATGGTCCAATGCTCCGAGTGAACTTGAGTCGGCAGTTGCTGTTCAGTCCACTCGGCGAGGAAATCTGCTATTGCTTGGGACTTGATAGCTTTCTTTGCCTCAAATCGGATATCCAGGGGAAGGAGTTCAATCGCCCATTTTGCCACTCGACCAGTTGCATCTCTGTTGTGCAGAATCTCTGATAATGGGGCGTCGCTGACGACTGTGATGGTATGGTCAGAGAAGTAGTGAGCAACTTTCTTCGTGGTCATATAGATCCCATATACAAGCTTCTGATAATGAGGGTATCTTTGCTTTGACGGGGTCAAAACTTCAGAAATATAATATACTGGGCGCTGAACTTTAAAGGCTTTTCCTTCTTCTTTTCGCTCGACTATAAGTACTGTACTGACAACTTGTCCTGTGGCTGCAATGTAAAGCAGCAAAGGCTCTTTGCTGATCGGGGCAGCAAGCACCGGCTGGGTGGAAAGCAGGGCTTTTAGCTCTGCAAACGCTGCATCAGCTTCAGGAGTCCACTCGAACTTGTCTGACTTCTTCATCAGTCGGTAAAGAGGCAATGCCTTTTCACCGAGATGAGAGATGAATCGACTTAAAGCGGCCAAGCAACCAGTAAGCTTCTGAACATCGTGCACACACACAAGTCTTTTCATTCGGAGTATAGTGCCCACTTTCTCTGGATTTGCGTCGATTCCTCGTTCGGAAACGAGAAAACTGAGTAATTTTTCGCCAGGAACTCTGAATGTGCACTTTGATGGATTAAGCTTGATATCATACCTCCTGAGGTTGGCAAATGTTTCAGCAAGGTCAGTCAGCAGGTCGGAACCTTTTCGTGACTTGACCACAATATCATCCATGTGAGCTTCCACATTCCGACTGATTTGAGTGAGCAAACACTTCTAAATCATCCTCATGAACGTGGCTCCGGCATTTTTGAGGCCGAATGGCATGGTGACATAACAGAAGCACCCGAATAGGGTGATGAAAGCTGTTTTGATCTCATCGGGTCCATATAGACGGATCTGATGGTACCCGGAATAGGCGTCTAAGAAAGACAGTCGCTCACATCCCGCTGTCGAGTCGACTATTTGGTCGATGCGGGGGAGAGGAAAATGATCTTTCAGGCAGGCCCGATTGATATCTTTAAAGTCAATGCACATGCGAAGTGACTTGTCCTTCTTGAGGACCATGACAACATTGGCGAGCCACTCGGAGTGGTAAATCTCTTGGATAAACTCTGCTGCTAAGAGCCGAGCCACCTCTTCGCCAATGGCTTTCCTTTTCTGGATGGCGGACTGCCGCAGATGTTCCTTGATAGGTTTCGCCTTTGAGTCGACTCGCAGACGGTTCTCAGCCAGCCCCCTGGGCACACCTGGCACGTCAGGAGGTTTCCATGCAAAGATGTCCCAGTTCTCACGGAGGAACTGGATGGGCGCTTCTTCCTATTTGGGGTCGAGTATTGTGGAGATATTAGTCGGAGCAGCGTTGGGGTCGGTCGGGTGGATGTGAACTGGCTTTGTCTCACCGGACGACTGAAACGCTGATTCTGTAGCAGGCTTCTTAGCTCACAACAAATCACTCGGGTCTACATTTTTTTGGTGTTCCTGCCACTCTTCTGCTACCATCTGAGCATCGGCAATCTTTGAGCCTTTCTGAAAGCACTCTTCCGCCTTCTTGCGATTACCAGTAACAGTGATCACACCTTTGGGGCCAGGCATCTTCAATTTGAGGTACACGTAACATGGTCGAGCCATAAAACGTGCGTAAGCTGGCCTGCCCAAAATAGCGTGATAGGCACTCTGGAAATCCACAACCTCAAATGTCAACTTTTCCTTGCGGAAATGTTTGGAATCTCCGAAAACCACATCAAGAGCAATCTGGCCGAGTGACGCAACCTTCTTGCCAGGAATGACTCCATAGAAACTCATGTTGCTGGTACTGAGTCTGGACATCAGAATGCCCATCCCTTTCAGCGTCTCTGCGTACAATATATTCAAGCTACTGCCATCATCCATCAACACTTTAGTCAGTCGAGTGCCTTCAACGACTGGGTCGACCACCAGAGCTTGCCTCCCAGGGGTGGCTATGTGTGTCGGGTGATCGGACTGGTCGAAGGTGATGGCAGTCTGAGACCATTTCAGATAATTGGGAGTCTCCGGAGCAACCATATTCACTTCTCAGTTGATAACTTTCAATCGACTTTTGCTCACTATGTCAGCAAAAATCACCAGAGTGGAATTCACCTGGGGATATTCCTCATCACTATCCCCCTTGTCCTCAATTTTGTCCGACTCCTTTTCCTTATCTTTGGGCTGTTTCCCTTGGAATTGTTGTATGAAGAGCCGACACTGTCGAGTGGTATGCTTTGGGTAAATGAAGTTACCCTCCTCATCTTTCTTCGTGTGGATGTGGCATGGAAAATCCATCACATCATTTCCCTCCTTGTCTTTCACCTTCTTAGGGTTCCAAGGTCCTTTGGGCTTTCCTTTAAACTTTCCTTGAGTCACAGCCAAGGCTTCTCCAGGAGCAGCTGACTCGGATTTCCGCATCTGCTTCCGACTGGAGTTTCCTCCCCGGGTTTCATGAGCGGTTGGCTTGTACTTGCCACTTTGGAGTCGATCCTCTTCTTCACCATTGGCATATCTGGTGGCAATTTCCATCATTCGACTCAATGTCATGTCTCCGGTCCAGCCGAATTTCAAACTTAACTCCCTGTTCCTAACGCCTTCCTTGAAGGCACAGACTGCCTGGCGATCAGATACATTCTCCACCTTATGGTGCAACGTGATCCACCTCTGGATGTAGTCCCTCAGAGTCTCAATCGACTTTTCCACACAAACTTGCAGCTATGTCAACCCTGCTGGTCGCATGCAAGTTCCTTCAAACGTTCTGACAAACACTTGGGCAAGATCTTCCCAAGTGTAAATACTGCTAGGCGCCAACTGATTCAGCCATGCTCTGGCCAAGCCCTCCAACATAATAGGCAGGTGCTTCATGGCTACCTCATCATTGCCGCGGCCAATCTGAACAGCCACTCGGTAGTATTCAAGCCAAGTATCGGGCTTGGACTCACCGGTGAACTTACTGACTCTAGTCGCCAACCTGAAATTGGGAAGAATCACCGCGGCCCTGATGGCTCTGCTAAAACACTCTAGTCCTGAGACGTGAACTCTGCTGCTGGTGGGCACATCTCTGTCATGGCCTTCTCGGTGAGCTCTGTTCCGATCGACCAAACCTTGAACGATGATGGATCTCACATCAAAGCCTGGTTCTCTGGGGTCGACTGGAACCCTTCGCCCAACACTGAGTTGGCGTCTGTCATTTTGCTGTCGAGGGGCGTACGGCCCACCTCTTGGGGGTGCAGTGGGCACTCGACGCCGATCATCGCTATCGAATCGGTCATCATACTGATCACGCCGACCTCCACGTCCCTCACGCCTCGGGGGCGATCTAGGGCTATGGGCCGACTGGACTATATTCGCAGCGACGGATCTGCTGTGAATCCTGTTCCGCGACTGTGATATGGCTGAATTTTGATCTCCTGCTGCCCGGAGCAAATCTCTGATCTGCATCAAGCCTCTGCCAGCCTCTGACTGGGAAGGCTGAATTTACTCTGCTATACGGGCTGCAGCTGCTAAATTATGAATCGGAGTTCGATATACCTGAGTCGATGGTGGAAAGAGCTGACGTCGACTGGAGTCCGGGACACATTGCCGTGCACGCTCGTCGAGTGCTTGCTGGAGGTTCTCCAGTTGAGTGCGCTCAGCCAGGTTGGCCAAACGCGCGTCCTCTAAGGCGCGAGCCTCGGGGGTTTCTCCAACGATAGGAGTATGCAGCGCATCCATGTTCCGGCGGTGAAGATCTTCCCTTTGCAGCGAAGTGAGTGGCTCGGGTTGATACTCTTCGTGGACCTGCGCTGGGTCGCCTCCACCGCGTCGGCGCGGGGGAAGCCGGGAGGACTGCGCGGTCCATTGACCATCAGAACCTCCACCGCTGGATCACTGCTGTCGCACTCGGATGCAGTCTCTGCGGAGCCAGTCGAACATGCCGTAGAGAGATTCGTCGGGCTCGATTGCCGTGACTTGGGGGGTGGCCGACTGGCAGGCCACCGCGTGCCTCACCCACCGCTGAAGCCTCGACCGACCGGAGTGTTTGCGCCGGTGGGAAGCGGGGAGGGAGGATGACACAACGACCGACCGATACTGGGTCGATGGTTGCCACAGGAGGACGCCGTCGACACATGCGTGAAAGTGCGTCGCTCCATGGACTGGGAGCGCATCGATGTCGAGTGGAGCCTCCTGAAGCCAAGCAGAGTCATCGGCGATGAACGTGAGCGCGCCGAGACGGATCTCGCGGCCCTCGACCAAAACTCCGCCTAAAACCATGGTGAAGGCGATCGGAAAAAATTGCAGCTTCTCCAATAAGTCGCTAAGACACCTGCCCTAAGGTGGGCGCCAACTGTCGTGGTTCTAAGTCTGACAGTAGAAAGGGGGGTAGGTATGGAGAGGCAAGATCTTAGCTATGGAGTAGTTGTATACGCAAGGGATTTACGAGTTCAGGCCCTTCTCGGAGGAAGTAACAGCCCTACGTCTCGGAGCCCGGAGGCGGTCGACTGAATTATATGCATATGAGTTACAGGGGTGCGAACCCTTTACACTGAGGAGGGGGTGGCTTATATAGAGTCTGCCAGACCCTTCCGGCCCTCATTTATGCAGGGTTTAAAGTACATTAAGGCCTGGCGTTACTAGTAACGCCCTACATAAAGTGCTATCATGACCATAAAGACTACTTAATAACAGACCGTTTGTGTGCAGAGTGACTCTAGATCTCCTGGCGGTCGAGTGAGTGGCTTCATGGTCGAGTGTCTTCGAGTCCGTCGAGTGGAATCCTTCCAGGTCGACTGAAAGGTAGTTTCTTCTAGAGATGTCCTTGGGGAGGGTACCTTGGATAGGTCCATGACCCTACCCTAGGTACATGGCTTCATCACCCTCCCCCTGTAGGGCGTGCCCCCCTGTCTCGTGGGCCCCTGGTGGCTCCCCTCCACTTATGCCAGCACCCACACTTCATCTTCTACCCAAAAAAATCCCCATCCAGCTCAAGCTCGAGTTCTAGCTCGTTTTGCTGCGATTTTCGATCTCTTAGCTCAAAGCTCCATTCGTAAAACTGCTTTGGGAGATTGTTGCTTGGTATGTGACTCCTCCGTTGGTCCAATTAGTTTTTGTTCCAGTACTTTGTTCATTGCAAATTTTTGCTGCATAGGTGACCATGTTCTTGAGCTTGCATGTTAAATTTTTGAGGTCCCAAGCAATTCCAATGCATGATTTAGGCTCTAGGCACTTGTAGGAGTAGTTGCTATCAATCTTTTTAGTTTTATCCACTTTTATTTTGAAGTTACTAAAATTTCAGAATTTTTCAGAAAATGTTAAGGAGGTTCTTTAAAGGCTCTTCTAGCCAAAGCTCTAAGGAAAAACAAGACAAAGAGAAGGAAAACCCCAAGTATAATCTTCCTCGCTTAGCAGAAGTACGGTCATGTGAATGGCCATGTGAGGATTTCTTGAAGGAAGCCGGAATTTATGAAGACTTTTATGCTTTAATCGGGACTG
Source organism: Triticum dicoccoides (assembly GCF_002162155.2). Classification (NCBI taxonomy): domain Eukaryota; kingdom Viridiplantae; phylum Streptophyta; class Magnoliopsida; order Poales; family Poaceae; genus Triticum; species Triticum dicoccoides. The sequence goes on from NC_041381.1 coordinate 11,115,726, forward strand.
CAGGCCTCACCGGTTTCATGAACGACCGAATCGATCAGTATCTCTTACTTACCAATACTTTCGTGCAAAACTTTTATTATTATCCTAAGAAGTCACCGCCTGCAGTATCATTCCATTTATATGATGAATTCAAAGAAATGTCTTTACGTCATTTTTGTGCGGTATGTAGGATACCTTATGAGGGAGAATTAGATGAACCCCATCGTGATTATGTGGGTGGCTTTGTTAACACTATTGCTATAGAAGAGCCAAAGAAGGGCTCTGAGGCAAAAGTCTCTAGCATACACTTTCCTGTTTTACGCTACTTTGCCATATTTGCTAGTAGATGCTTGATTGGTCGTGGGAATAGTGGAAATTTGAGCATTTCAGATATTATTATTCTTCAACATGCTTTGCTGGGAGACAATACTTTTAGTATGGGTGTCGTCGTTGCTAAACGGCTAGCCCTGAATCGTACAAAAGGCCCCATATTTGGAGGTATCTATGCTGCATGTCTTGCTGAACATTTTCAGATACCCATTAGGTACATTGAGGAGGAGGAGACAAAATTACCTCCTCACATTTTAGATTACAAGAGCATGGTAGCACACAAGTTTATAGTTGACAACGAAGAAAAGATGCTTTTGTATAAACTTAGATTTAACAAGAAACACATTGAGATTATTATTTTGCATGCACCTCTGTTGTTTGATTTGCTTGCAGAAAATTTTCTTGTCACACTGGAGGTTCTGGAGTAAAACCATCGAGCCCAAGCTTTTACTCCAGAACCTGAACCTGAGTTGGACCCTTATCGCGCATCATCTGTCCAGTGGGATCCGGAGATGACCAGCCAGTATTATCCTGATTATACCTCTCCTTACACCGGAGAGAGTAGCGGCGGTCCTTGGTATTAGACCAACTTAGGCCAAAAGCCTAAGCTTGGGGGAGTATGTATTTCTCACCGGCTTTACATTCACGTTCACACACTAGGCGTTGGTGCTCATACTCTTCCATTGTATTATCCTTGTTAGTTTAAATTTCTTTTTCTAGTTTTCTTCTTGTGTGTTTGATAAACCTTAAGAAAAACCAAAAAAATTAGTTAGTTTAATTTCCTTGCTTGTAGTAGAAATTAAAATAAAAACCCAAAAATTCTTCTTTTACATGTTGGGAGCTTTCCCGTGTAAATAGTTTTATTTTCTTTTCTTTCTTTTGGGGGTCGAGAAGACCATATTGAAAATGCTTAGTGGCTCTTATATGCTTGATTGTTTATTTAATTTAGAGCCCATATTACTTGTCTTCTCTCTTGAGTTGAATGCTTGCAGATTCCAGCTTAGTCCAATGCACGTGCACTCATATTATTATACACATCGTTCGGTCGTGTGAGTGAAAGGAAATAATGACAATATATGATGGACTTATTGGGATGAGAAAAGCTGGTATGAACTCGACCTCTTTTGTTTTTGTAAATATGATGATTCTGTTGGAAATATGCCCTAGAGGCAATAATAAAAGGATTATTATTATATTTCCTTGTTCATGATAATTGTCTTTTATTCATGCTATAATTGCATTATCCGGAAATCGTAATACACGTGTGAATACATAGACCACAACATGTCCCTAGTGAGCCTCTAGTTGACTAGCTCGTTAATCAACAGATAGTCATGGTTTCCTGACTATGGATTGGATGTCATTAATAACGGGATCACATCATTAGGAGAATGATGTGATGGACAAGACCCAATCGTAAGCATAGCACAAGATCGTGTAGTTCGTTTGCTAGAGCTTTTCCAATGTCAAGTATCTTTTCCTTAGACCATGAGATCGTGTAACTCCCTCATACCGTAGGAGTGCTTTGGGTGTACCAAACGTCACAACGTAACTGGGTAACTATAAAGGTATACTACGGTATCTCCGAAAGTGTCTGTTGGGTTGACACGGATCGAGACTAGGATTTGTCACTCCGTATAACGGAGAGGTATCTCTGGGCCCACTCGGTAATGCATCATCATAATGATCTCAAAGTGACCAAGTGTCTGGTCATGGGATCATGCATTACGGTACGAGTAAAGTGACTTGCCGGTAACGAGATTGAACGAGGTATTGGGATACCGACGATCGAATCTCGGGCAAGTAATATACCGATTGACAAAGGGAATTGTATACGGGGTTGCTTGAATCCTCAACATCGTGGTTCATCCGATGAGATCATCGAGGAGCATGTGGGAGCCAACATGGGTATCCAGATCCCGCTGTTGACCGGAGAGTCGTCTCGGTCATGTCTACGTGTCTCCCGAACCCGTAGGGTCTACACACTTAAGGTTCGGTGATGCTAGGGTTGTAGAGATATTAGTATGCAGCAAACCAAAAGTTGTTCAGAGTCCCGGATGAGATCTCGGACGTCACGAGGAGTTCCGAAATGGTCCAGAGGTAAAGAATTATATATGGGAAGTCGAGTTTCGGCCATCGGGAAAGTTTCGGGGGTCACCGGTATTGTACCGGGACCACCGAAAGGGTCCCGGGGGTCCATCGGGTGGGGCCACCTATCGTGGAGGGCCACATGGGCTGAAGTGGGAGGGGAACCAGCACCTGGTGGGCTGGTGCGCCCCCCCTGGGCCCCCCTACGCCTAGGGTTGGGAACCCTAGGGGAGGGGGCGCCTCCACTTGCCTTGGGGGGCAAGGCACCCCCCTTGGCCGTCGCCCCCCCTAGGAGATCCCATCTCCTAGGGCCGGTGCCCCCCCTGGGGACCCTATATATAGAGGGGGGGAGGGCAGCCGCCCCCTTGCACTTGGCGCCTCCCTTCCCCCTTGCTACACCTCTCCCTCCCGCAGACGCTTGGCGAAGCCCTGCCGGGATCCCTGCTGCATCCACCACCACGCCGTCGTGCTACTGGATCTTCATCAACCTCTCCTTCCCCCTTGCTGGATCAAGAAGGAGGAGACGTCACGCTGACCATACGTGTGTTGAACGCGGAGGTGCCTTCTGTTCGGCGCTAGGATCTCCGGTGATTTGGATCACGACGAGTACGACTCCCTCAACCTCGTTCTCTTGAACGCTTCCGCTCGCGATCTACAAGGGTATGTAGATGCACTCCCCTCTCTCGTTGCTAGATGAACTCATAGATTGATCTTGGTGAACGTACGAAAAAATTTATTTTATGCAACATTCCCCAACAGTGGCATCATGAGCTAGGTCTATGCGTAGTTCTCTTTGCACGAGTAGAACACAAATCTGTTGTGGGCGTAGATGTTGTCAACTTTCTTGCCACTACTAGTCTTATTTTGCTTCAGCGGTATTGTGGGATGAAGCGGCCCGGACCGACCTTACACGTACGCTTACGTGAGACAGGTTCCACCGACTAACATGCACTAGTTGCATAAGGTGGCTAGCGGGTGTCTGTCTCTCCCACTTTAGTTGGAGCGGATTCGATGAAAAGGGTCCTTATGAAGGGTAAATAGAAGTTGACAAATCACGTTGTGGCTTTTTTGTAGGTAAGAAAACGTTCTTGCTAGAACCCTATTGCAGCCACGTAAAAGATGCAACAACAATTAGAGGATGTCTAACTTGTTTTTGCAGCAATTGCTTTGTGATGTGATATGGCCAAAAGTTTGTGATGAATGATGAATGATATATTGTGATGTAAGAGATCATGTTCTTGTAATAGGAATCACGACTTGCATGTCGATGAGTATGACAACCGGCAGGAGCCATAGGAGTTGTCTTAATTATTGTATGACCTGCGTGTCAATGATTTAACGCCATGTAATTACTTCACTTTATTGTTAAACCATTAGCTATAGTAGTAGAAGTAATAGTTGGCCAGCAACTTCATGGAGACACGATGATGGAGACACGATGATGGAGATCATGATGATCGAGATCATGGTGTCATGCCGGTGACGAAGATGATCATGGAGCCCCGAAGATGGAGATCAAAGGAGCTATATGATATTGGCCATATCATGTCACTAATATTTGATTGCATGTGATGTTTATCATGTTTTTGCATCTTGTTTACTTAGAACGACGACAGTAAATAAGATGATCCCTCATAATAATTTCAAGAAAGTGTTCCCCCTAACTGTGCGCCGTTGCGACAGTTCGTTGTTTCGAAGCACCACGTGATGATCGGGTGTGATAGATTCTAACGTTCACATACAACGGGTGTAAGACAGATTTACACATGCAAAACACTTAGGTTAACTTGACGAGCCTATGTAACAACCCAAAATTCTAAATTTTAGAATGTTATAATAAATAGATAGATTTGATTGATTGTTTGATTGATTGAGTGAAATTCGAAACTTTTTGAAAGTTAAATGAGAGGGAATCAAATGACTTTCCCAAAACTTTCATCTTGCTTTTATGATCTCCACAAATTCAAATTCTTTTCATAACAAAACCCTGGAGAGAAGATGACATGACTTCTTCCATTTATTTATTTTTAAATGAAAATGGTTTTTGAAAATATTTGAATTCCATTTGAAAATATTTCAAATTTAGAAAACTTTAAGCAACTCAATGATTTTCACGAGCAATGATAAAATGACTTCTTCAAATTATATGAAATATGAGTTGGGAGTTTTAAAAGAATTAAATTCAAAGTTATTTTGAATTTATTTTTCAATTTGGAGTTATTGGAGTTTTATTGAAATTATTTTTCTCCAAAAATAAAATATACAAAAATTAGGGTAACATGATTCCCTACAATAGAAAATTGGAGAGAAATAAATTTGAATTCATTTTGGTTTTTTTCTTAAAATGATTTTCGTTGGATTTTATTAGAGCAGAAGCACTCTTTGCTTTATTTGAATTTGTGTGTATTTTATTTGACTCTAGAAAAATGTTCAGCTTGTAGAATTTTTTTTCTCAAAATTTTGATATATAATATGCTTATATTATATTTTGTGTTTATCTCTTTTGTTTTAATTCTTTGTCTGTTTAAAAAAAAGAATCCTCCCGCCGACTGGGCCGGCCCAGCTCCTCAGCCAGGCCGAGCCGAGCTCGCCAACCGCCTCCGTCACCGAGCTCGGGACGTGGCCGACTCCGCCGCCATCACCGAGTCCCGATCGGGCATGCCTCCCCTTGCCCCTCCTCCACGCCTCCCGAGGCTGCCCCTCCCCCTATAAAGCCGCCCCGGGGCCCGTCTCTCTCTCTCCTTGCTTCCTCTCCTCCCTCGCACCTCCCGCGCCGCCGCCGCGCCTCCCGCTGCTACCTCCTGCTGTCGCGCCGTCCCGCCGATCCGCCGCTGCCGCCAGAGCCCCTAGCCACCCTCCTCAGCCGCACCCAAGACGCAGCCGGAGCCGCCGCCGCCGATCCCGCCTCGCCGTTGACCTTGCCGCCGTCGACGAAGAAAACCGTCGAAAACCGTCGGTAAAACCGCCGAGCCAGCCCGGTTTATTTTGGTTTTCTTTGGTTTTGCCCAAACATTTTTTTATTAGTGGACGTTCGCTCATTTAGGATCTGGAGCAGACAGATTCGTTAGTTAGCGTTCGGCAGCGAACGTCTGTTGTTCAGTATTTTTTCTTTTTCCTTTTAATTTCAGTCAAGGACCTATCTATGATGATTTTATTTATAGATTAGTCCCTGATTTTCAAACGATCACTACTTTTCAACTGTTTATCCAAATCCAACAAAACCAATGCCCGCTTCTTTGTTACGATCTCCTCTATCCAGTAATCCAACACAAACAAGTTTTGAAGGTTTAAAATTTGAATTAGATCAGATTTGAATTTGAACTTCATTTGATCGTAACTTGAGTTTTATAACTCCGATTTGAGTGATTCTTTTTGCAAATCGAAGCTCTTGACCTAAACTTTCTAATAAGGCCAAATTCACATAGTTTTGGTACTGTTAGAAATTGTTTTATGTTGCAAGAGTTATTTGCTTGGTTTTGATGTTTTCCAAATTCTTTTCTTCGTTCTCTCCGATCTTTTGAGTGATTGCTTATTTGTGGTTACTATTGTTTGCTTACGATAGATTGACCGGAGTGTGACGAGTAGAACTATCAAGAGTTTTGAGTGTGAATCATCTTCATCAACATTGCAGGCAAGTTCACACTTTGATCATATCCTTTTCATACCCAGTTTTTATGCATTAGTTTCAACCCTCAAACATTGCATGGCTAGGAGTTGACAACATATGGGTATTGGGAAGTAGTTGATGAGGTAGAACCTATTGCCCTGTTTTATATCAAACCCTTGGGAGTTACTTCTACACGTTGCTTATATTGCCATGCTATGCTCGTAGACGTGGATTGGGTTTGAGTGTATCCATGATAGATGTGAGATTATTACTTAATGGTTTACTTAAGGTGGCAACTTAAATACACATCTGGGTGGATTGAGGCACCTAGGGTATCCAGTGATTGCCTGTTTTTTTTGGAAATCCCAGGGTTACCGTGTGATTTTCCTATGGACCGCCACCCAGGCTCAAAGGGAACTGAGATTATTCATGCTAGAAACTTCCGTGTGCAGCCACAAGCTATTATGGGCTCTAGCATAGTTGAGTAAGCTACGTGAAGCTCTTGAAGAGGTAGATCAACAGGTAGTGGGTTTTGTAGGTTTGGTATGATCTACCCGGAGTAGAGAGTTAATGTTTCTGAAAGACTGTGTCTCGGTCATCCGTTTCTCAAACATCATGTAGTGTGAGAAATCCAACGGAGGCGATCGAGTCTTGTGGGGAAAAGTGCGCAAACCTCTGCAGAGTGTACAATCTAATCATGGTTAGCCGTGTCCCCGGTTATGGACAATCTTGAGTATCTAGTACTTGGAGTATCTTAAGTATCTCATCATATTACTTAAATTAATTTATTGGGATAATGATTACTTTTAATTGGGATTGAGAGGGGGTTTACCTTCTCAATGTTTTCAACAAACTTTGTAGTTAAATAAAATATATTCCTTTGCAGTAGGGAAAAATTGGCTTTTTGCAAAAACTATAACCATAGAGATTTCCACCAGCCAAATATGCATGTAGTGATAGCCTTTATTCATCATTGCTCTATGGTGTGAATTTGCCAGTACATTCAATGTACTGACCCTTTGTGGCTGCAACGTCTCATGTTGTAGGATCTTACGACGAGTAAGTGATACGTTAGGGTTATGATTTCTACACTAAACTTTTCCGTTGGTGTTGATGGGAATCCACAACCTTGTTACTTCCGCTATTTTGGATTGAGGTAATGGTGTTTACGCTACTTCACACATGTGATTTACCTCTGTTATAAATCCTCGAGTATTGTATGTGTCAGCATACCAATCCAGGGATGACACTTAAGCACAGAGACTTGATCCATTAGGGTCGGGTCGCTACAAGATGGTATCAGAGCACATGTTGACTATAGGACGTGACCCTAGAAACTGGCAAGCCCATAAGAAGGTTTTTCTCTAAAAATTTTCTTTTTCAAAAAGATCTTTTACCTCTCTTCTCTTCTGAGCTTATTCAAATATTCCCTTTTAGCGAGACCATACCCCTTCCCTTTTGACCACTCAAAGATTCAACTGATGAGACCACTCCAAGGAGTACAAGATATCAGCACAACCACGACCACTACAAAATGAAGGAGATCTTACCGTGCATTTGAATTATGGAAACTACAACTGATGAAGACTCCGAAGACTAGGAGAATTTGAAGGCTTGAAGAATTTCCAGATTTGTATGACCTAGGAAGGCACCCCTTATGAAACTTGGCAGACTAAGGAAGCTGTCACTACCAAGATCAAGGTGTATTGGAGAAAGACTGGAACAAAGAGCATTAGAACTCAAAGTTTTTGTCAAAAAAACCCTAAGACAGGAGATATCAACTATGGAATGATACCTCATGGAAATGACCAGGGCAGAAATATGGATATCCAAGATGTTATCGCTCTCTTATGCTATTATTACTGTGTTGAGTTAAGCATGCATTCCTTCGGAAGTATTGGATGGTAGAAAGCTGATGGAGCGCCCATCAGCAAAGGATGCAGGTTTTAGCTGGTGTATCGCCAGGATCTAGAGTATTACATCAAGGATTTTAAGATGGACTTTAGGAAGTCATATTTGACAAGGAGGCAATTCGTGAAGAACTCAGGAACCAGAAGCTGAAGTAGCCAAACTGGAGGAACAAAACCTCGAGATACCGGAGATTTGTCAGGAACTGGAGGACATTAGGACCATGGTTCATGCCAAGGATGTTGAAACCCAGAAGTTTGGAATGCAACCCTAGAAATATTAAAGGATGTCATGAGAGACTTCGCGTCAACAGAGATGATTTGGCAAAAGAACTTGAGAAGGACAAGCAGGATCAGAAGGAGCCATCGGAGACATGACCAAGACTTGAAGAGTTTGATGATGTTGAGATCTATAGACCATTAGAAGACCCAACCCCTGTTATATATTTACGTTAGATGCGACGATTGTGAGCTGTCATTTGTTTGTTGTTTTTCCGACAGCCACAATAAAATCTGCCTCTTCAAAACTTTTGTTTGTATTGTGTGCATCCCTCTCTCTCTCTCCTATCCCACCCCAAAACCCATGGACCCAATAGAGGATGTATGGAGATGAGCTTGTAATTTTCTGGACCGATGAGTCAATTGGACGGACCGATGGATTCAGAACATGGAGGATCAAATGGAGGATAACCCTAAAGCCAGAAAGGATATAACCCAGCATGCTCTTCAGTGCTTTGTAAGAATTGCTGCTACTTGGTGGAGGATGTACTAAACTATCAAAGGATGACAAAGAGATTGCCGAGATAAAAGAGAGGATGAGCAAAGGAAGGGCCAAATGTTTTCGTAAGGATGAGCATGACACCTTATGGTTCGAGGACTGTGTATATGTGCCCAATAATGCAGAGATCAGGAAGTTAATACTTCAGGAGGCTCATGACTCACCATACTCAATTCGCCCTGGAAACACCAAGATGTATTTGGATTGAAGGAGTGTTTTTGGTGGACTGGTATGAAGAAGGATATTGCGGAGTATGTAGTCGTAGGTGATGTATGCCAGAGAGAGTAAAATTAGAGCATTAGAAGCCAGCAGGATTACTACAGCCTATGCCGATACCCGAATGGAAGTGGGATAAGCTTGGCATGGATTTCATTACCGGATTTCCCAGAACCCGATCGGGATATGACTCTATCTGGGTAGTAGTTGATTCGCTTGACCAAAGTGGCTCACTTTATCCCAGTGAAAACCACCTATACAAGTGCGAAGTTGGCCAAGATATATTTGACCAGGATCGTATGTCTGCATGGATTTCCGAGGACCATCGTATCAGATAGAGGAACACGGTTTACCTCAAAGTTTTGGAATCAGCTGCACCACACTTTGGGTACTAGGCTAGAGTTCAGTACAGCCTTTCATCCGCAGATAGATGCATAGACCGAGAGAGACAATCAGATTCTGGAGGACATGTTGAGAGCGTGCCTGCTAGATTATGGATCTAGTAGGGATGATAATCTACCTTACCCGAAGTTCTCATACAACAACAGTTACCAAGCCAGTTTGAAGATGACCCCTTTTAAAGCTTTGTATGGGAGAAGGAGCCAGGCACCTTTGATGTGGGATGAAGTTGGAGACCGTCAGTTGTTAGGATCAAATGTGATCAAGGATTCAGAAGAGAATGTTAAGTTGATTCGAGATAGACTGAAGGTAGCTCAGTCCAGGCAGAAGAGTTATGCAGACTCAAAAACGCAAGGAGGTATTCTATGAAATTGGAGATAGAACATGTCTTTGTGTGTCCCCTCTGCGAGGAGTTAAACGATCTAGGGTTAAGGGAAAGTTAGCCCCGAGATTTGTAGGACCATACCGAGTTTGGACCGTATGGGAGAAGAGGCCAACAAGTTGGAGTCACCCGAAGGACTGTCAGAAGTTCATGATGTGTCTCACGTTTCCCAGTTGAAGAAGTGCCATGCAGAGATGGCCAATATTCCCATGTAAGGACGCTTGACCCTGGAAAGGATAATGATGTTCCACGAAGTGGAGTATGGACTTCATAAGTATAAGTTTTTATCTCGGTATGTGGGATATCCCACGAGGATGAAGAGATGAATTACTATTGGATATAAAGGAGGTATGATGTTGGAAATATGGATCAATGGAAATTCCATGATGAGTCTGAGTAATCATGTCCTAGTTTGGTTCCAATAGAAGGAAGGAAGACAGTACAATTGGATGGATTTAAGAATACTAGGAAGTTGAATGTTGGAATAACGATCAGTTGCCCAGAGGATGAGTTCAAGGTTTACAAGTGATGAGATGGGCCATAACCCACAGGCCCCAGGACCTGCCAAGAAGCAAGCACATTCTTGCTGAAGGAAAAACCCTGGAAGAAGTTACGATTTTATCGATAGACGATCTTATAGGAGTAACGCAAACCTGAGAGTTGTGAAGGACCGATAGATGTTTGTTTGGCTTGCAGAATCAATGGACTTATCCGAACTTGGTTCGTCGACAAGAGAAATTCTGCAATGCTTGTGAGGATGACCGAGTGTTAGAATGCGAGATTCGCTAAACCATATACAAGATAATGATTTGGGTGCGGGATGGATTGATCACCATACCGACTTACTCTTATTATTCGCCTTGCTATATGGGATGGTAAATCTGAGTGACTTACCTATAGTAGAGAGACGATGATCATAACCTTGTTTGAACCTTAGAATGGTATAAGTATTTTCCCTTGTACACGGCAGCTGTTGCCAATCGTAGGATATACGGTGAGGTTCAACCCAGACCCGTTTTCTGCAGGAGAAACCATAAATTGTTGACCACCATGAGATATCGATAGCTAATTAGTAATGGCGCCAGACCCGTCAGCTAAGAAGACCCAGTCTCGGAATAACCGTACCAAGATGAAAGGACAGAAGAATTGCGGTAAAGGTTATGCCACCACCAAAAGAGCCCAGAGAAGGAATTTCCCGAGATCTGGGAAGACCGACACTGTCAACAATAAGGATGGAGTATATGAGTTTTGATGGAACCGTAACAATGCTTTTAAGGGTGGTAGCACCGAGACCCCGGAGACGATCAATGGATTCTGAAAACCCCCTACCCTAACCTATTTCTTTCTAGCCTCTCCGAATCTCGAGGACGAGATCCATTTTAAGGGTGGTAGGTTTGAAACATGCCAAAATTCTAAATTTTGGAATGTTATAATAAATAGATAGATTTGATTGATTGTTTGATTGATTGAGTGAAATTCGAAACTTTTTGAAAGTTAAATGAGAGGGAATAAAATGACTTTCCCAAAACTTTCATCTTGCTTTTATGATCTCCACGAATTCAAATTCTTTTCATCACAAAACCCTGGAGAGAAGATGACATGACTTCTTCCATTTATTTTATTTTAAATGAAAAGGGTTGTTGAAAATATTTGAATTCCATTTGAAAATATTTCAAATTCAGAAAACTTTAAGCAACTCAATGATTTTCACGAGCGATGATAAAATGACTTCTTCAAATTATATGAAATGTGAGTTGGGAGTTTTAAAAGAATTAAATTCAAAGTTCTTTTGAATTTATTTTTCAATTTGGAGTTATTGGAGTTTTATTCAAATTATTTTTCTCCAAAAATAAGATATACAGAAATTAGGGTAACATGGTTCCCTACAATAGAAAATTGGAGAGAAATAAATTTGAATTCATTTTGGTTTTTTTCTTAAAATGATTTTCGTTGGATTTTATTAGAGCAGAAGCACTCTTTGCTTTATTTGAATTTGTGTGTATTTTATTTGACTCTAGAAAAATGTTCAGCTTGTAGAAAAAAAATCTGAAAATTTTGATATATAATATGCTTATATTATATTTTGTATTTATCTCTTTTGTTTTAGTTCTTTGTCTGTTTAAAAAAAAGAATCATCCCGCCGACTTGGCCGGCCCAGCTCCTCAGCCAGGCCCAGCCCAGCTCGCCAACCGGCTCCGTCACCGAGCTCGGGACGTGGCCGACTCCGCCGCCGCCGCCGAGTCCCGGTCGGGCACGCCTCCCCTTGCCCCTCCTCCACGCCTCCCGAGGCCGCTGTTGGAAATATGCCCTAGAGGCAATAATAAATGGATTATTATTATATTTCCTTGTTCATGATAATTGTCTTTTATTCATGCTATAATTGTATTATCCGGAAATCGTAATACACGTGTGAATACATAGACCACAATATGTCCCTAGTAAGCCTCTAGTTGACTAGCTCGTTGGTCAACAGATAGTCATGGTTTCCTGACTATGGACATTAGATGTCATTGACAATGGTAGTTCGTTTTGCTAGAGCTTTTACAATGTCAAGTATCTCTTCCTTAGACCATGAGATCGTGTAACTCCCGGATACCGTAGAAGTGCTTTGGGTGTACCAAACGTCACAACGTAACTGGGTGACTATAAAGGTGCACTACAGGTATCTCCAAAAGTGTCTGTTGGGTTGACACGGATCGAGACTGGGATTTGTCACTCCGGATTACAGAGAGGTATCACTGGGCCCACTCGGTAGGGCATCATCATAATGAGCTCAAGGTGACCAAGTGTCTGGTCATGGGATCATGCATTACGGTACGAGTAAAGTGACTTGCCGGTAACGAGACTGAACGAGGTATTGGGATACCGACGATCGAGTCTCGGGCAAGTAACATACCGTCTGACAAAGGGAATAGTATACAGGGTTGTTTGAATCCTCGACATCGTGGTTCATCCGATGAGATCATCGAGGAGCATGTGGGAGCCAACATGGGTATCCAGATTCCGTTGTTGGTTATTGACCGGAGAACCGTCTCGGTCATGTCTGCATGTCTCCCGAACCCGTAGGGTCTACACACTTAAGGTTCGGTGACGCTAGGGTTATAAGGAAGACTTGTATGTGATTACCGAATGTTGTTTGGAGTCCTGGATGAGATCCCGGACGTCACGAGGAGTTTCGGAAGGGTCCGGAGGTGAAGATTTATATATGGGAAGTTGTCATACGGACACCGGAAAGTTTCGGGGACATATCGGTATTGTACCGGGGCCACCGGAAGGGTTCCGGGGGTCCACCGGGAGGGGCCACCCCTCTTGGTGGGCCACATGTGCCGCGTGGGGCAGGGCACCAGCCCCTGGAGGGCTGGGCGCACCCCCCCCCCCCTTGGGCCCATGCGCCTAGGGTTGGGGGGAACCCTAGTGGGGGTGCACCCCCCTTGCTTGGGGGGCAAGCCCCCCTCCCTGGCCGCCGCCCCCCCTCTAGATCTCATCTAGAGGGGGCCGGCCCCCTTCCCCCTTCCCCTATAAATAGAGGGGCGAGGGGAGGGATGAACACCAAATCCAAGGCGCAGCCCCTCCCCTCCCCAACACCCGTTGAGCGCTTGGTGAAGCCCTGTCGGAGTACTGCCTCTCCACCATCATCACGCCGTCGTGCTGCTGCTGGAGCCTTCTTCCTCAACCTCTCCTTCCCCCTTGCTGGATCAAGAAGGAGGAGACGCCGTCCGTACCATACGTGTGTTGAACGCGGAGGTGCTGTCCGTTCAGCACTTGGTCATCGGTGATTTGAATCACGGCGAGTACGACTCCATCATCACCATTCCCTCGAACGCTTCCGTACATGATCTACAAAGTGGTATGTAGATGCAATCTCTCTCCCATGACTCATTGCTTAGATGAACTCATAGATGGATCTTGGTGAAACCGTAGGAAAAATTTTAATTTTCTGCAACGTTCCCCAACAGTGGCATCATGAGCTAGGTCTATTCGTAGTTCTCTATTGCACGAGTAGAACACAATTTTGTTGTGGGCGTAGATCTTGTCAACTTTCTTGCCGCTACTAGTCTTTTCTTGCTTCAGCGGTATTGTGGGATGAAGCGGCCCGGACCGACCTTACACGTACGCTTACGTGAGACAGGTTCCACCGACTAACATGCACTAGTTGCATAAGGTGGCTAGCGGGTGTCTGTCTCTCCTACTTTAGTTGGAGCGGATTAGATGAAAAGGGTCCTTATGAAGGGTAAATAGAAGTTGACAAAATCACGTTGTGGTTATTCGTAGGTAAGAAAACGTTCTTGCTAGAACCCAATTGCAGCCACGTAAAAGATGCAACAACAATTAGAGGATGTCTAACTTGTTTTTGCAGCAATTGTCATGTGATGTGATATGGCCAGAAGTTGTGATGAATGATGAATGATATATTGTGATGTATGAGATCATGTTCTTGTAATAGGAATCACGAGTTGCATGTCAATGAGTATGACAACCGGCAGGAGCCATAGGAGTTGTCTTTATTTTTTGTATGACCTGCGTGTCATTGAAGAACGCCATGTAAATTACTTTACTTTATTGCTAAACGTGTTAGCCATAGAAGTAGAAGTAGTCGTTGGTGTGACAACTTCATGAAGACACAATGATGGAGATCATGATGATGGAGATCATGGTGTCATGCCGGTGACGAAGAGGATCATGGAGCCCCGAAGATGGAGATCAAAGGAGCTATATGATATTGGCCATATCATGTCACTACTATATAATTGCATGTGATGTTTATTATGTTTTATGCATCTTGTTTACTTACAACGGCGGTAGTAAATAAGATGATCCCTTATAATAATTTCAAGAAAGTGTTCCCCCTAACTGTGCACCGTTGCTAAAGTTCGTCGTTTCAAAGCACCACGTGATGATCGGGTGTGATAGATCCTTACATTCACGTACAACGGGTGTAAGACAGATTTACACATGCAGAACACTTAGGGTTAACTTGACAAGCCTAGCATGTACAGACATGGCCTCGGAACACAGAGACCAAAAGGTCGAACATGAGTCGTATGGAAGATACGATCAACATGGAGATGTTCACCGATGATGACTAGTCCGTCTCACGTGATGATCGGACACGGCCTAGTCAACTCGGATCGTGTAACACTTAGATGACTAGAGGGATGTCTAATCTGAGTGGGAGTTCATTAAATAATTTGATTAGATGAACTTAATTATCATGAACTTAGTCTAAAACTTTTGCAAAAATATGTCTTGTAGATCAAACGGCCAATGCTCATGTCAACATGAACTTCAACGCGCTCCTAGAGAAAACCAAGCTGAAAGATGATGGCAGCAACTATTCGGACTGGGTCCGGAACCTGAGGATCATCCTCATAGCAGCCAAGAAAGACTATGTCCTAGATGCACCGCTAGGTGAAGCACCCGTCCCAGAGAACCAAGACGTTATGAACACTTGGCAATCACGTGCTGATGATTACTCCCTCGTTCAGTGCGGCATGCTTTACAGCTTAGAACCGAGGCTCCAAAAGTGTTTTGAGAAGCACGGAGCATATGAGATGTTCGAGGAGCTGAAAATGGTTTTCCAAGCTCATGCCCAGGTCGAGAGATATGATGTCTCCGACAAGTTCTATAGTTGTAAGATGGAGGAAAACAGTTCTGTCAATGAGCACATACTCAAAATGTCTGCGTTGCACAACCGCCTATCCCAGTTGGAGATCAACCTCCCGGAAGAGGCGGTCATTGACAGAATCCTTCGGTCGCTCCCACCGAGCTACAAGAGCTTCGTGTTGAACTACAATATGCAGGGGATGGTGAAGACCATTCCTGAAGTATTCTCAATGCTGAAGTCAGCAGAGGTTGAAATCAAGAAAGAACATCAAGTGTTGATGGTCAATAAGACCACTAAGTTCAAGAAGGGATAGGGTAAGAAGAACTTCAAGAAGGACGGCAAAGATGTTGCCGCGCCCGGTAAGCTAGTTGCCGGGAAGAAGTCAAAGAATGGACCCAAGCCTGAGACTGAGTGCTTTTATTGCAAAGGGAAGGGTCACTGGAAGCGGAACTGCCCCAAATACTTAGCGGACAAGAAGGCCGGCAACACTAAAGGTATATTTGATATACATGTAATTGATGTGTACCTTACCAGTACTCGTAGTAACTCCTGGGTATTTGATACCGGTGTCGTTGCTCACATTTGTAACTCACAGCAGGAGCTGCAGAATAAGCGGAGACTGGCGAAGGACGAGGTGACGATGCGCGTCGGGAATGGTACCAAGGTCGATGTGATCGCCGTCGGCACGCTACCTCTACATTTACCTATGGGATTAGTTTTAAACCTCAATAATTGTTATTTAATGCCAAGTTTGAGCATGAACATTGTATCTGGATCTCGTTTGATACGAGATGGCTACTCATTTAAATCCGAGAATAATGGTTGTTCTATTTATATGAGAGATATGTTTTATGGTCATGCCCCGATGGTCAATGGTTTATTCTTAATGAATCTCGAACGTAATGTTACACATATTCATAGTGTGAATACCAAAAGATGTAAAGTTGATAATGATACTCCCACATATTTGTGGCACTGCCGCTTTGGTCACATTGGTGTCAAGCGCATGAAGAAGCTCCATGCTGATGGACTTTTAGAGTCTCTAGATTATGAATCATTTGACACATGCGAACCATGCCTCATGGGCAAAATGACCAAGACCCCGTTCTCCAGAACAATGGAGCGAGCAACCAACCTGTTGGAAATCATACATACCGATGTGTGCGGTCCAATGAGCGTTGAGGCTCGCGGAGGATATCGTTATGTTCTCACTCTCACTGATGACTTGAGTAGATATGGGTATGTCTACTTGATGAAACACAAGTCTGAGACCTTTAAAAAGTTCAAGGAATTTCAGAATGAAGTAGAGAATCAACGTGACCGAAAGATAAAGTTCTTACGATCGGATCATGGAGGAGAATATTTAAGTCGTGAATTTGGTACACACTTAAGAAAATGTGGAATCGTTTCACAACTCACGCCGCCTGGAACACCTCAGCGTAACGGTGTGTCCGAACGTCGTAATCGCACTCTATTGGATATGGTGCGATCTATGATGTCTCTTACCGATTTACCGCTATCATTTTGCGGATACGCTCTAGAGACAGCTACATTCACTTTAAATAGGGCACCGTCTAAATCCGTTGAGACGACACCGTATGAATTATGGTTTGGGAAGAAACCTAAGCTGTTGTTTCTAAAAGTTTGGGGATGCGATGCTTATGTCAAGAAACTTCAACCTGAAAAGCTCGAACCCAAGTCGGAAAAATGCGTCTTCATAGGATACCCTAAGGAAACCATTGGGTATACCTTCTACTTAAGATCCGAGGGCAAGATCTTTGTTGCCAAGAACGGATCCTTTCTGGAAAAAGAGTTTCTCTCGAAAGGAGTAAGTGGGAGGAAAGTAGAACTCGATGAAGTACTACCTCTTGAACCGGAAAGTAGTGCAGCTCAGGAAAACGTTCCTGTAGTGCCTACACCAACTGGAGAGGAAATTAATGATGATGATCAAGGTACTTCTGATCAAGTTGCTACTGAACTTCGTAGGTCCACAAGGACACGTTCCACACCAGAGTGGTATGGCAACCCTGTCCTGGAAATTATGTTGTTAGACAACGATGAACCTTCGAACTATGAAGAAGCAATGGCGGGCCCAGATTCCAACAAATGGCTTGAAGCCATGCAATCCGAGATAGGATCCATGTATGAAAACGAAGTATGGACTTTGACAGACTTGCCCGATGATCGGCGAGCGATAGAAAACAAATGGATCTTTAAGAAGAAGACGGACGCGGATGGTAATGTTACCATCTTTAAAGCTCGACTTGTCGCTAAGGGTTATCGACAAGTTCAAGGGGTTGACTACGATGAGACATTCTCTCCCGTAGCAAAGCTAAAGTCCGTCCGAATCATGTTATCAATTGCCGCATACTATGATTATGAGATATGGCAGATGGACGTCAAAACGGCATTCCTTAACGGGCATCTTAAGGAGGAACTGTATATGATGCAGCCGGAGGGTTTTGGCGATCCTAAGAATGCTAACAAAGTATGCAAGCTCCAGCGATCCATTTATGGGCTGGTGCAAGCATCTCGGAGTTGGAACATTCGTTTTGATGAGATGATCAAAGCGTTTGGGTTTATGCAGACTTACGGAGAAGCCTGCGTTTACAAGAAAGTGAGTGGGAGCTCTGTAGCATTTCTCGTATTATATGTAGATGACATACTTTTGATGGGAAATGATATAGAATTCTTGGACAGCATTAAGGCTTACTTGAATAAGTGTTTTTCAATGAAGGACCTTGGAGAAGCTGCTTACATATTAGGCATCAAGATCTATAGGGATAGATCGAGACGCCTCATAGGTCTTTCACAAAGCACATACCTTGATAAGATTTTGAAGAAGTTCAAAATGGATCAGTCCAAGAAAGGGTTCTTGCCTGTACTACAAGGTGTGAGATTGAGCTCGGCTCAATGCCCGACCACGGCAAAAGATAAAGAAGAGATGAGCGTCATCCCCTATGCCTCAGCCATAGGATCTATTATGTATGCCATGCTGTGTACCAGACATGATGTAAACCTTGCCATAAGTTTGTTAGGAAGGTACCAAAGTAATCCCGGAAAGGAACACTGCACAGCGGTCAAGAATATCCTGAAGTACCTGAAAAGGACAAAGGACATGTTTCTCATTTATGAAGGTGACGAAAAGCTCGTCGTAAAGGGTTACGTCGACGCTAGCTTCGATACAGATCTGGATGACCCTAAGTCACAAACCGGATACGTGTATATGTTGAATGGTGGAGCAGTAAGCTGGTGCAGCTGCAAGCAGAGCGTCGTGGCGGGATCTACATGTGAAGCGGAGTACATGGCAGCCTTGGAGGCAGCGCATGAAGCAATTTGGGTGAAGGAGTTCATCACCGACCTAGGAGTCATACCCAATGCGTCGGGGCCGATCAAACTCTTCTGTGACAACACTGGAGCTATTGCCCTTGCCAAGGAGCCCAGGTTTCAAAGAACACCAGGCGCATCAAGCGTCGCTTCAACTCCATCCGTGAAAATGTTCAAAATGGAGACATAGATATTTGCAAAGTACATACGGATCTGAATGTCGCAGATCCGTTGACTAAACCTCTCTCGCGAGCAAAACATGATCAACACCAGAACTCTATGGGTGTTCGATTCATCACAATGTAACTAGATTATTGACTCTAGTGCAAGTGGGAGACTATTGGAAATATGCCCTAGAGGCAATAATAAATGGATTATTATTATATTTCCTTGTTCATGATAATTATCTTTTACTCATGCTATAATTGTATTATCCGGAAATCGTAATACACGTGTGAATACATAGACCACAATACGTCCCTAGTAAGCCTCTAGTTGACTAGCTCGTTGGTCAACAGATAGTCATGGTTTCCTGACTATGGACATTAGATGTCATTGACAACGGGATCACGTCATTAGGAGAATGACGTGATGGACAAGACCCAATCCTAAGCATAGCACAAGATCGTGTAGTTCGTTTTGCTAGAGCTTTTACAATGTCAAGTATCTCTTCCTTAGACCATGAGATCGTGTAACTCCCGGATACCGTAGAAGTGCTTTGGGTGTACCAAACGTCACAACGTAACTGGGTGACTATAAAGGTGCACTACAGGTATCTCCGAAAGTGTCTGTTGGGTTGACACGGATCGAGACTGGGATTTGTCACTCCGGATTACGGAGAGGTATCACTGGGCCCACTCGGTAGTGCATCATCATAATGAGCTCAAGGTGGCCAAGTGTCTGGTCACGGGATCATGCATTACGGTACGAGTAAAGTGAATTGCCGGTAACGAGACTGAACGAGGTATTGGGATACCGACGATCAAATCTCGGGCAAGTAACATACCGTCTGACAAAGGGAATAGTATACAGGGTTGTTTGAATCCTCGACATCGTGGTTCATCCGATGAGATCATCGAGGAGCATGTGGGAGCCAACATGGGTATCAAGATCCCGCTGTTGGTTATTGACCGGAGAACCGTCTCGGTCATGTCTGCATGTCTCTCGAACCCGTAGGGTCTACACACTTAAGGTTCGGTGACGCTAGGGTTATAAGGAAGACTTGTATGTGATTACCGAATGTTGTTCGGAGTCCCGGATGAGATCCCGGACGTCACGAGGAGTTCCGGAAGGGTCCGGAGGTGAAGATTTATATATGGGAAGTTGTCATACGGACACCGGAAAGTTTCGGGGACATATCGGTATTGTACCGGGGCCACCGGAAGGGTTCCGGGGGTCCACCGGGAGGGGCCACCCCTCTCGGTGGGCCACATGGGCCGCGTGGGGCAGGGCACCAGCCCCTGGAGGGCTGGGCGCCCCCCCCCCCTTGGGCCCATGCGCCTAGGGTTGGGGGGGGAACCCTAGTGGGGGCGCACCCCCCTTGCTTGGGGGGCAAGTCCCCCTCCCTGGCCGCCCCCCCTCTAGATCTCATCTAGAGGGGGCCGGCCCCCTTCCCCCTTCCCCTATAAATAGAGGGGCGAGGGGAGGGCTGAACACAAAATCCAAGGCGCAGCCCCTCCCCTCCCCAACACCTCTCCTCCTCCGTTGAGCGCTTGGCGAAGCCCTGTCGGAGTACTGCCTCTCCACCATCATCACGCTGTCGTGCTACTGCTGGAGCCTTCTTCCTCAACCTCTCATTCCCCCTTGCTGGATCAAGAAGGAGGAGACGTTGTCCGTACCGTACGTGTGTTGAACGCGGAGGTGTTGTCCGTTCAGCACTTGGTCATCGGTGATTTGAATCATGGCGAGTACGACTCCATCATCACCGTTCCCTCGAACGCTTCCGTACGCGATCTACAAAGTGGTATGTAGATGCAATCTCTCTCCCATGACTCGTTGCTTAGATGAACTCATCGATGGATCTTGGTGAAACCGTAGGAAAAATTTTAATTTTCTGCAACGTTCCCCAACAGCCGCCCCTCCCCCTATAAAGCCGCTCCAGGCCCCGTCTCTCTCTCTCTCCTCGCCTCCTCTCCTTCCTCGCACCTCCCGCGCCGCCGCCGCGCCTCCCGCTGCTACCTCCTGCTGCCGCGCCGATCCGCCGCTGCCGCCGGAGCCCCTAGCCACCCTCCTCAGGCGCGCCCAAGACACAGCCGGAGCCGCCGCCGCCGATCCCGCCTCGCTGTTGACCTCGCCGCCGTCGAAGACCGTCGGTAAAACCGCCGAGCCAGCCCGGTTTATTTTGGTTTTCTTCGGTTTTGCCTGAACATTTTTTTTATTAGTGGACGTTCGCTCGTGTAGGATCTGGAGCGGACAGATTCGTTAGTTAGCGTTCGGCAGCGAACGTCTGTTGTTTAGTATTTTTTTTTCTTTTCCCTTTTAATTTCGATCAGGGACCTATCTGTGATTATTTTATTTATAGATTAGTCCCTGATTTTCAAACGATCACTACTTTTCAACCGTTTATCCAAATCCAACAAAACCAACGCCCGCTTCTTTGTTACGATCTCCTCTATCCAGTAATCAAACTCAAACAAGTTTTGAAGGTTTAAAATTTGAATTAGATCAGATTTGAATTTGAACTTCGTTTGATCGTAACTTGAGTTTTATAACTCCGATTTGAGTGATTCTTTTTGCAAACCGAAGCTCTTGAACTAAACTTTCTAATAAGGCCAAATTCACATAGTTTTGGTACTGTTAGAAATTGTTTTATGTTGCAAGAGTTATTTGCTTGGTTTTGATGTTTTCCAAATTGTTTTATTCGTTCTCTCTGATCTTTTGAGTGATTGCTTATGTGTGGTTACTATTGTTTACTTACGATAGATTGACCGGAGTGTGACGAGGAGAACTATCAAGAGTTTTGAGTGCGAATCATCTTCATCAACGTTGCAGGCAAGTTCACACTTTGATCATATCATTTTCATACCCAGTTTTTATGCATTAATTTCAACCCTCAAACATTGCATGGTTAGGAGTTGACAACATGTGGGTATGGGGAAGTAGTTGCTGAGGTAGAACCTATTGCCCTGTTTTATATCAAACCCTTGGGAGTTACTTCTACGCGTTGCTTATATTGCCATGCTATGCTCGTAGACGTGGATTGGGTTTGAGTGTATCCATGACAGATGTGAGATTATTACTTAATGGTTTACTTAAGGTGGCAACTTAAATACACATCTGGGTGGATTGAGGCACCTGGGGTATCCAGTGATTGCCTGTTTTTTTTGGAAATCCCGGGGTTACCGTGTGATTTTCCTATGGACCGCCACCCAGGCTCAAAGGGAACTGAGATTATTCATGCTAGAAACTTCCGTGTGCAGCCACAGGCTATTATGGGCTCTAGCATAGTTGAGTAAGTATGTGAAGCTCTTGAAGAGGTAGATCAGCAGGTAGTGGGTTTTGTAGGTTTGGTATGGTCTACCCGGACTAGAGAGTTAATGTTTCTGAAAGACTGTGTCTCGGTCATCCGTTTCTCAAACATCATGTAGTGCGAGAAATCCAACGGAGGCGATCGAGTCTTGTGGGGAAAAGTGCGCAAACCTCTGCAGAGTGTACAATCTAATCATGGTTAGCCGTGTCCCCAGTTATGGACAATCTTGAGTATCTAGTACTTGGAGTATCTTAAGTATCTCATCATATTACTTAAATTAATTTATTGGGATAATGATTACTTTTAATCGGGATTGAGAGGGGGTTTACCTTCTCAATGTTTTCAACAAACTTTGTAGTTAAATAAAATATATTCCTTTGCAGTAGGGAAAAATTGGCTTTTCGCAAAAACTATAACCATAGAGCTTTCCACCAGCCAAATATGCATGTAGTGATAGCCTTTATTCATCATTGCTCTATGGTGTGAATTTGCCAGTACATTCAATGTACTGACCCTTTGTGGCTGCAACGTCTCATGTTGCAGGATCTTACGATGAGTAAGTGATACGTTAGGGTTACGATTTCCACACTCAACTTTGCCGTTGGTGTTGATGGGAACCCACAACCTTGTTACATCCGCTATTTTGGATTGAGGTAATAGTATTTACGCTACTTCATACATGTGATTTACCTCTGTTATAAATCCTCGAGTATTGTGTGTGTTAGCATACCGATCCAGCGATGACACTTAAGCACAGAGACTTGATCCATTCGGGTCGGGTCGCTACAGCCTAGCATGTACAGACATGGCCTCGGAACACAAGAGACCGAAAGGTCGAACATGAGTCATATGGAAGATACGATCAACATGGAGATGTTCACTGATGATGACTGGTCCGTCTCACGTGATGATCGGACACGGCCTAGTCGACTCGGATCATGTAACACTTAGATGACTAGAGGGATGTCCAATCTGAGTGGGAGTTCATTAAATAATTTGATTAGATGAACTTAATTATCATGAACTTAGTCTAAAATGTTTGCAAAAATGTCTTGTAGATCAAATGGCCAACGCTCATGTCAACATGAACTTCAACGCGTTCCTAGAGAAAACCAAGCTGAAAGATGATGGCAGCAACTATACGGACTGTGTCCGAAACCTGAGGATCATCCTCATAGCTGCCAAGAAAGCATATGTCCTTGAAGCACCGTTAGGTGACCCACCTGCTCTCCCAGCACTGCAAGACGATTTGAACGTTTGGCAGACACGTGCTGATGATTACTCCCTTGTTCAGTGCGGCATGCTTTACAGCTTAGAACCGGGGCTCCAAAAGCATTTTGAGCAACACGGAGCATATGAGATGTTCGAGGAGCTGAAAATGGTTTTCCAAGCTCACGCCCGGGTCGAGAGATATGAAGTCTCCGACAAGTTCTATAGTTGTAAGATGGAGGAAAATAGTTCTGTCAGTGAACACATACTCAAAATGTCTGGGTTGCACAACCGCCTGTCCCAGTTGGACATTAACCTCCCGGACGAGGCGGTCATTGACAGAATCCTTCAGTCGCTCCCATCGAGCTACAAGAGCTTTGTGATGAACTACAATATGCAGGGGATGGTGAAAACTATTCCTGAAGTATTTTCAATGCTGAAGTTAGCAGAGGTAGAAATCAAAAAGGAACATCAAGTGTTGATGGTCAATAAAACCACTAAGTTCAAGAAAGGCAAGGGTAAGAAGAACTTCAAGAAGGATGGCAAGGATGTTGCCGCGCCTGGTAAGCCAGTTGCCGGGAAGAAGTCAAAGAATGGACCCAAGCCTGAAACTGGGTGCTTTTATTGCAAAGGGAAGGGTCACTGGAAGCGGAACTGCCCCAAATACTTAGCGGACAAGAAGGCCAGCAACACTAAAGGTATATGTGATATACATGTAATTTATGTGTACCTTACCAGTGCTCGTAGTAGCTCCTGGGTATTTGATACCAGTGCCGTTGCTCATATTTGTAACTCAAAGCAGGAGCTGCGGAATAAGCGGAGACTGGCGAAGGACGAGGTGACGATGCGCGCCAGGAATGGTTCCAAGGTCGATGTGATTGTCGTCGGCACGCTACCTCTACATTTACCTACGGGATTAGTTTTAAACCTCAATAATTGTTATTTAGTGCCAAGTTTGAGCATGAACATTGTATCTGGATCTTGTTTAATACGAGATGGCTACTCATTTAAATCCGAGAATAATGGTTGTTCTATTTATATGAGAGATATGTTTTATGGTCATGCCCCGATGGTCAATGGTTTATTCTTAATGAATCTCGAACGTAATGTTACACATATTCATAGTGTGAATACCAAAAGATGTAAAGTTGATAACGATAGTCCCACATACTTGTGGCACTGCCGCCTTGGTCACATTGGTGTCAAGCGCATGAAGAAACTCCATGCTGATGGACTTTTAGAGTCTCTCGATTATGAATCATTTGACACATGCGAACCATGCCTCATGGGCAAAATGACCAAGACTCCATTCTCCGGAACAATGGAGCGAGCAACCAACTTATTGGAAATCATACATACCGATGTGTGCGGTCCAATGAGCGTTGAGGCTCGCGGAGGATATCGTTATGTTCTCACTCTCACTGGTGACTTGAGTAGATATGGGTATGTCTACTTGATGAAACACAAGTCTGAGACCTTTGAAAAGTTCAAGGAATTTTAGAATGAGGTAGAGAATCAACGTGACCGAAAGATAAAGTTCTTACGATCAGATCGTGGAGGAGAATATTTAAGTCACGAATTTGGTATGCACTTAAGGAAATGTGGAATCGTTTCACAACTCACGCCGCCTGGAACACCTCAGCGTAACGGTGTGTCTGTACGTCGTAATCGCACTCTATTGGATATGGTGCGATCTATGATGTCTCTTACCGATTTACCGCTATCATTTTGGGGATACGCTCTAGAGACAGCTACATTCACTTTAAATAGGGCTCTGTCTAAATCCGTTGAGACGACACCGTATGAATTATAGTTTGGGAAGAAACCTAAGCTGTCATTTCTAAAAGTTTGGGGATGCGATGCTTATGTCAAGAAACTTCAACCTGAAAAGCTCGAACCCAAGTCGGAAAAATGCATCTTCATAGGATACCCTAAGGAAACCATTGGGTATACCTTCTACTTATGATCCGAGGGCAAGATCTTTGTTGCCAAGAACGGATCCTTTCTGGAAAAAGAGTTTCTCTCGAAAGGAGCAAGTGGGAGGAAAGTAGAGCTTAATGAAGTACTACCTCTTGAACGAGTGAGTAGCGCAGCTCAGGAAGATGTTCCTGTGGTGCCAGCACCAATTGAAGAGGAAGTTAATGATAATGATCAAGGTACTTCGGATCAAGTTACTACTGAACTTCGTAGGCCCACGAGGACATGTTCCACACCAAAGTGGTATGGAAACCCTGTCCTGGAAATCATGTTGTTAGACAACGGTGAACCTTCGAACTATGAAGAAGCAATGGCGGGCCCAGATTCCAACAAATGGCTTGAAGCCATGCAATCCGAGATAGGATCCATGTATGAAAATGAAGTATGGACTTTGATAGACTTGCCCGATGATCGGCGAGCGATAGAAAACAAATGGATCTTTAAGAAGAAGACGGACGCGGATGGTAATGTTACCATCTATAAAGCTCAACTTGTCGCTAAGGGTTATCGACAAGTTCAAGGGGTTGACTACGATGAGACATTCTCTCCCGTAGCGAAGCTAAAGTCCGTCCGAATCATGTTAGCAATTGCCGCATACTATGATTATGAGATATGGCAGATGGACGTCAAAACGGCATTCCTTAACGGGCATCTTAAGGAGGAACTGTATATGATGCAGCCGGAGGGTTTTGGCGATCCTAAGAATGCTAACAAAGTATGCAAGCTCCAGCGATCCATTTATGGGCTGGTGCAAGCATCTCGGAGTTGGAACATTCGTTTTGATGAGATGATCAAAGCGTTTGGGTTTATGCAGACTTACGGAGAAGCCTGCGTTTACAAGAAAGTGAGTGGGAGCTCTGTAGCATTTCTCATATTATATGTAGATGACATACTTTTGATGGGAAATGATATAGAATTCTTGGACAGCATTAAGGCTTACTTGAATAAGTGTTTTTCAATGAAGGACCTTGGAGAAGCTGCTTACATATTAGGCATCAAGATCTATAGGGATAGATCGAGACGCCTCATAGGTCTTTCACAAAGCACATACCTTGATAAGATTTTGAAGAAGTTCAAAATGGATCAGTCCAAGAAAGGGTTCTTGCCTGTACTACAAGGTGTGAGATTGAGCTCGGCTCAATGCCCGACCACGGCAAAAGATAAAGAAAAGATGAGCGTCATCCCCTATGCCTCAGCCATAGGATCTATTATGTATGCCATGCTGTGTACCAGACATGATGCAAACCTTGCCATAAGTTTGGTAGGAAGGTACCAAAGTAATCCCGGAAAGGAACACTGCACAGCGGTCAAGAATATCCTGAAGTACCTGAAAAGGACAAAGGACATGTTTCTCGTTTATGGAGGTGACGAAAAGCTCGTCGTAAAGGGTTACGTCGACGCTAGCTTCGATACAGATCTGGATGACCCTAAGTCACAAACCGGATACGTGTATATGTTGAATGGTGGAGCAGTAAGCTGGTGCAGCTGCAAGCAGAGCGTCGTGGCGGGATCTACATGTGAAGCGGAGTACATGGCAGCCTTGGAGGCAGCGCATGAAGCAATTTGGGTGAAGGAGTTCATCACCGACCTTGGAGTCATACCCAATGCGTCGGGGCCGATCACTCTCTTCTGTGACAACACTGGAGCTATTGCCCTTGCCAAGGAGCCCAGGTATCACAAGAAGACCAGGCGCATCAAGCGTCGTTTTTTACCTCCATCCGTGAAAATGTTCAAGATGGGGACATAGATATTTGCAAAGTACATACGGATCTGAATGTCGCAGATCCGTTGACTAAACCTCTTCCGCGAGCAAAACATGACCAACACCAGAACTCTATGGGTGTTCGATTCATCACAATGTAAATAGATTATTGACTCTAGTGCAAGTGGGAGACTGTTGGAAATATGCCCTAGAGGCAATAATAAAAGGATTATTATTATATTTCCTTGTTCATGATAATTGTCTTTTATTCGTGCTATAATTGTATTATCTAGAAATCGTAATACACGTGTGAATACATAGACCACAACATGTCCCTAGTGAGCCTCTAGTTGACTAGCTCGTTAATCAACAGATAGTCATGGTTTCCTGACTATGGACATTGGATGTCATTGATAACAGGATCACATCATTAGGAGAATGATGTAATGGACAAGACCCAATCCTAAGCATAGCACAAGATCGTGTAGTTCGTTTGCTAGAGCTTTTCCAATGTCAAGTATCTTTTCCTTAGACCATGAGATCGTGTAACTCCCGGATACTGTAGGAGTGCTTTGGGTGTACCAAACGTCACAAGTAACTGGGTGACTATAAAGGTATAATACGGGTATCTCCGAAAGTGTCTGTTGGGTTGACACGGATCGAGACTTGGATTTGTCACTCCGTATAATGGAGAGGTATCTCTGGGCCCACTCGATAATGCATCATCATAATGAGCTCAAAGTGACCAAGTGTCTGGTCACGGGATAATGCATTACGGTGCGAGTAAAGTGACTTGCCGGTAACGAGATTGAACGAGGTATTGGGATACCGACGATCGAATCTCGGGCAAGTAACATACCGATGGACAAAGGGAATTGTATACGGGGTTGCTTGAATCCTCGACATCGTGGTTCATCCGATGAGATCATCGAGGAGCATGTGGGAGCCAACATGGGTATCCAGATCCCGCTGTTGGTTATTGATCGGAGAGCCGTCTCGGTCATGTCTACGTGTCTCCCGAACCCGTAGGGTCTACACACTTAAGGTTCGGTGATGCTAGGGTTGTAGAGATATTAGTATGCAGCAAACCGAAAGTTGTTCGGAGTCCCGGATGAGATCCCGGACATCACGAGGAGTTCCAGAATGGTCCGGAGGTAAAGAATTATATATGGGAAGTCGAGTTTCGGCCATCGGGAAAGTTTCGGGGTCACTGGTATTGTATCGGGACCACTGGAAGGGTCCCGGGGGTCCACCTGGTGGGGCCACCTATCCCGGAGGGACCCATGGGCTGAAGTGGGAGGGTAACCAGCCCCTGGTGGGCTGGTGCGCCCCCCCCCCCTTGGGCACCCCTGCGCCTAGGGTTGGGAACCCTAGGGGAGGGGGCGCCTCCACTTGCCTTGGGGGGCAAGGCACCCCCTTGGCCGCCACCCCCCCCCAAGGAGATCCCATCTCCTAGGGCCGGCGCCCCCCTGGGCATCCTATATATAGAGGGGGAGGGAGGGCAGCCACACCCTTGCACTTGGCGCCTCCCTTCCCCCTTGCTACACCTCTCCCTCCCGCAGACGCTTGGCGAAGCCCTGCCGGGATCCCTGCTGCATCCACCACCACGCCATCGTGCTGCTGGATCTTCATCAACCTCTCCTTCCCCCTTGCTGGATCAAGAAGGAGGAGACGTCACGCTGACCGTACGTGTGTTGAATGCGGAGGTGCCGTCCGTTCGGCGCTAGGATCTCCGGTGATTTGGATCACGACGAGTACGACTCCCTCAACCTCGTTCCCTTGAACGCTTCCGCTCGCGATCTACAAGGGTATGTAGATGCACTCCCCTCTCTCTTTGCTAGATGAACTCATAGATTTATCTTGGTGAACGTAGGAAAATTTTTATTTTATGCAACGTTCCCCAACAGATTCATCGTTCCTGAGTCAGCTATTATGAAGTAAACATATTTGCAATGACATTTAGAGATTATAGTTACTTGTGCCATGCTTGATTAGCTATGAGCTATAATGGTTTACCTTGCGTGCCAACATGCTATTAGAATGACTATGATGTGGTATGATGGGATGGTATCCTCCTTCGAATGTATTAAGTGACTCGACTTGGCACATGTTCACGCATGTAGTTGAATCAAATCAACATAGCCTTCATGATATTTATGTTCATGGTGGATTATATCCTACTCATGCTTGTATTCGGTGTGAATTAATTTTAATGCATGCTTACGACTGTTGTCGCTCTCTCAGTTGGTCGCTTCCCAGTCTTTTGCTAGCCTTCACCTGTACTAAGCGGGAATACTGCTTGTGCATCCAAACTCGTTAAACCCCAAAGTTGTTCCATATGAGTCCACTATACCTTCCTATATGCGGTATCTACCTACCGTTCCAAGTAAATTTATATGTGCCAAACTCCAAACCTTCAAATGAAATTCTGTTTTGTATGCTCGAGCAGCTCATGTTACAACTAGGGCTGCCTGTATCTTCCATGCTAGGTGGGTTATTCTCAAGAGGAATGGACTCCGCTCCTCATTCACGAGAAAGGGCCGGTAACCGGGATGCCCAGACCCATGATCCAAAAAGATCAAAACAAATCAAAATAATTAAACAAAACTCCCCCAGGGCTGTTGTATGTTGGAGGCACTCGTCGTTTCGAGCAAGCCATGGATTGATGCTTGTTAGTGGTTGGGGGAGTATAAACCTTTACCATTCTGTTTGGGAACTGCCTATAATGCATGTAGTATGGAAGATACAGCCATCGCATAGTTGTTGCATTGACAGTGAAAGTATGCCGCTCAAAATGTTATTCAATCTCTATTTTAAAATCGAGCTCTGGCACCTCTACAAATCCCTGCTTCCCTCTGCGAAGGGCCTATCTATTTACTTTTTATGTTGAGTCATCACCCTTCTTATTAAAAGCACCCGCTGGAGAGCACACTATCATTTGCATTCATTATTACTGGTTTATATTGGGTGTGACTTGATTGGATCTCTTTTACCATGAATTACAATGTTTAGTCAGTCCTTCATCTTTAAAGGTGCTCTGCATTTATGTTTTGCAGTCTCAGAAAGGGCTAGCGAGATACCATTTTGTTATATCATGTTACCATCATTTTGAGAAAGTGTTATCATCCGAGTTTTATTATTATGACTCGCTAGCTGATTATGCTATTGATATGAGTAATTTTGGTACCTATGTGTTATTGTGAGTATTGTTAGTTCATAATATTTGCTGAAACTTGAATGTTGGCTTTTCATGTTTACAACAACAAGAGCAAACAGAGTTTGTAAAAGTTTTTCTTTATCACTTTCAGTTTATCAACTGAATTGCTTGAGGACAAGCAAAGGTTTAAACTTGGGGGAGTTGATACGTCTCCAACGTATCTACTTTTCCAAACACTTTTGCCCTTGTTTTGGACTCTAACTTGCATGATTTGAATGAAACTAACCCAGACTGACGCTGTTTTTAGCAGAACTGCCACGATGTTGTTTTATGTGTAGAGAAGAAAAGTTCTCAAAATGTCCTGGAAATCCACGGAGGCACTTTTCAGAATTAATAAGAATTTTTGGCAAAAGAATCAAGGCCAGGGGGCCCACGGGCTATCCACGAGACAGGGCCCCCCCTAGGGCGCGCCCTCCTATCTCGTGGGCCCCCTGGACCTCCTTCGACCTCAACTCCAACTCCATATATACCGTCTCAGGGAGAAAAAATCAAGGAGAAAGTTTCATCGCGTTTCACAACACGGAGCCGCCGCCAAGCCCTAATCTCTCTCGGGAGGGCTGATCTGGAGTCCGTTCGGGGCTCCGGAGAGGGGGATTCATCGCCGTCGTCATCATCAACCATCCTCCATCACCAATTTCATGATGATCACCGCCGTGCGTGAGTAATTCCATCGTAGGCTTGCTGGACGGTGATGGGTTGGATGAGATTTGCCATGTAATCAAGTTAGTTTTGTTAGGGTTTGATCCCTAGTATCCACTATGTTCTGAGATTGATGTTGCTATGACTTTGCTATGCTTAATGCTTGTCACTAGGGCCCGAGTGCCATGATTTCAGATCTGAACCTATTATGTTCTCATGAATATATGTGTGTTCTTGATCCTATCTTGCAAGTCTATAGTCACCTATTATGTGTTATGATCTGACAACCCCAAAGTGACAATAATTGGGATACTTCTCGGTGATGACCGTAGTTTGAGGAGTTCATGTATTCACTATGTGTTAATGCTTTGGTCCGATTCTCTATTAAAAGGAGGCCTTAATATCCCTTAGTTTCCGTAAGGACCCCGTTGCAACGGGAGGGTAGGACAAAAGATGTCATGCAAGTTCTTTTCCATAAGCATGTATGACTATTTATGGAATACATGCCTACATTACATTGATGAATTGAAGCTAGTTCTATATCACCCTATGTTATAACTATTGCATGAGGAATCGCATCCAGCATAATTATCCATTACTGATCCATTGCCTACGAGCTTTTCATATATTTTTCTTCGCTTATTTACTTTTCCGTTGCTACTGTTACAACTACTACAAAAACCCAAAAACATTTACCTTTACTGTTGCTACTGTTACCATTACTATCATACTACTTTGCTACTAAATACTTTGCTGCAGATACTAAGTTATCCAGGTGTGGTTGAATTGACAACTCAACTGCTAATACTCAAGAATATTCTTTGGCTCCCCTTGTGTCGAATCAATAGATTTGGGTTGTACTTTACCCTTGAAAGCTGTTGCGATCCCCTACACTTGTGGGTTATCATCAACTGTTTTGCAAAGCTTTCCAACAAAGACCAACTGCTTCAAGGAAGGCAAGGATTATTACCAAGCAATGAAATAATTAAGCACATTGTTAGCATTGACGATATGGTGAGAAATGTTTCCTAATAAATTTACGTTTCTAATCAAAATTTTCTTCCAGTAGAATGCACAAGTACTTATTGTTCTTTCACGTAGAACAAGTTCCACGGGAGATGCTTATAAACCCAATGCTAAATCATCCTAATCCTTCTTCCAAAACAATACTTCATGAGAGTCACATTGGCTTCAGCTTACTTAATGCTTCCCTGGTACTTTCTCAATATTTGTCCATACATATATTAACTATTTTTCAAGAAATATACAAACATAATGTGTTACATTTCTGCTCAACTAGTTACACATGGCAGGCTATTTTGATAAACAGCGGATTCTAATTGTTGCAAACTTCATTGACAAAGCATTCGGCATTTTAAATCCTGATTTTGATGGAGACAAATTTATAACAGCCATTAGTACAGTAACTTACAATTTCAAGATGCTTTTTGCTGCAAGTTACACAAATTACAAGTCATTCAACATAAAGAACTTTGAGTGTAGATTTATCCAAGTGTCAAAGTGCATTTTTAGGTGATCTCTAATCTCTTCTGTAGGAGCCTCTACCCTTTATAGCATGTATTTTCCATCGGTAACTAATATCTCTAATTTCTCATCTCAAACTGAAAACTTAGATATGATTCTAGCATTTTTGTCTTACAATATATCACTACATACAAAGGTCATGGAATAGAGGAGTTTTCTAATGTGATCAGTATTTCTTTCGTACTGGTTTCCATTACACAAGAATCATTTGTTTATGGTAAAGAATGTAACAATGTTTTTTCTCCATTCATTCCCTAGGATGATGTTCAAGATCTTCATGAAAAGTTCTTATATGCCATAGTCAACTGTAAAGACAACGAAATTCAACTACCAGCGGTGAAATCATTCCTCGGGCTACATGTAGTTCCTCTTTAACTCTACTTTGTTAACTTTTTGGAGCCTGATTTTTCTATCCATGTAGTTTCTTTGATGTAATTTATTTTTATTCATCAAGGATTCTGCATATTCAAATGAATCTCAAGGAGTATTTTTGCCTTGGAATTTCAACAACTCTTAGTGGTACATAGACATACTTTCCCTCATAATACAAGGAACATATTTTTGCCACTAGGCTTTTTTTTGCACTTGATTATGTTTTTTTCCAACAAGTAATAAACATAAATAAATTTGTTACAGGTAAAGGGAGATATGGATGCATAGATATATTCAAGTGGATCATATTTTCAAGTGCAAGCAGAGAGCGAACAAATAGCCGGCCACGCGATGGAACTACTTTTTGTTTTTGACAACATGTGTTCCATTTTTGCTGCTACTTTGTGGCAGAAGCAATGTTTTTGTTTATACTTCTTGTCTCTGAGTATTATATATATATATATATATATATATATATATATATATATATATATATATATATATATATGGAAAGTGCATCCTACTATCGGGTGTAGCTACACCCATCTCCCATATACTACCATGTGGTAGTATATACTCTGCTTTATTATTTTTAGTATGTCCACATACAATATTTAAGGTACTCCAAAGTGAGTTATATGAAAAAATTGCAAGCGAGCCCATAGTTTTATCGTATTTGTGAAATACGTACATATTTGTACGCAAAATGGAGTATGCACAAAATATGATACATACTACCAAAAAAAGTATATATACTACCTAAACATTTTTATATACTACATACTACACGTACATACTCTTCGATAGGATATATACTACCTAAAACGTATGAAACAAAAGTGGGAGTAGCTACTACCGGGTGTAGTTACTCCCACTTTTGTTTAATATGTTTTAGGTAGTATCTATCATATTGGAGTATATCTACGTGTAGTATGTAGTATATAAACATGTTTTGATAGTATATATACTACTTTTTAGGTAGTATGTATTATATTTTGAGGATACTCTTTTTTACGTACAAATATGTACGTATTTCATAAATATGATAAAAACATAAGCTCACATGCAATTTTTTCACATAACTCGCTTTGGAGTATCTTAGATATAGTATATGAACATACTAAAAATGATAAATTAGTATATATATACTACCACAGGGTAGTATATGATAAATGGGTGTAACTACACCCGGTAGTAGGATGCATTTTCCATATATGATAGAAACGACACCTTTTTTCTTCGTCCGGTGAAGCTTGTTCGCATCCTCGTCCCACAGGACCGGGTCGTCCCCGCGCCTGAGAAAAGCAGGGCCCTTCCTCAACCTCCCGACCTGTCCGCACATACCTCGCGCCGCCGCCGCACTACCTCACGCACGCCGCCGGCTCTCCATCGGCCACCATCGTCACACCACTGCACACCGCCACCGCCTGTCTCGCGCCGCCCCTCCCAGGCTTCGCCGACCCCCGCATCAGCATCGCTTGCTCCTGGGAAGTGGATGCCTAGGGGCTAACACCGTCGGCAGAGCTTCCAGCCCCGTCCCACCCAGTTCCTCAACTCCGGCGACTGCGCAGACGTGCACGGCCTCCACTCTTCACCAACACAGCCTGCCTAGGTGCTTCTCCGCCGAGGACTCCCATCGCCGCCCTCTCTTGTTCCCCAACGTGCATTGACGGCCATGCTCTTCTGCTACGCACCTCACCCACTTCTTCCTCAGCGCCTGGACACTCCCGTACACAGTCGTCGTCCCGTGCTCCCCACCTTCCCCAACCTCAGGGAGCACGGCCTCTCCATCGTCGCCCTAGATTTTCCCCTATGTTTAACATGTTAATTGAGAGAGAGTTGAGCTCATCCTATGAACTGAAACATGCTTACTCTCGGTTGACATGTTTGAGCTCAACTTGTCTCAATCTCCGGGAGGATGTTATCATATCACAACACGCACGTACGTGTACTACTGGTTTGGCAGCCTGGTCGTAGGTTCCACACTAGCTAAATTTGGTCGCTCGATCTGCATTCACTCCGGTCCATCAGGTGGTTCGTTCCAACACTACACACACCTGCTACTGGATTGTTTTTTGGACATGTCAACTGAGAGACATCAACCAGGCTTTGCCTCTCATCGGCGTAGAAGAAGATGCACTGCTGATGCTTGTAGTAGGTTCCAGTTTCAGAGGAAAATCGGGATAAAAGTTCAAGTGCTGCTGACAGACACATGTTGATGTGGACGTCCTCTTCAACCGGTGCAGGCTTCTGCTCTATCTCCATCACCATCTCTCTTTCTCTCTCTCATGTGAATTTTGGACATTGCCTACTTATGCACTTCACCGTTGATGCAAAAAAAGCTACTACCCCGCTTAGAACTACTTTTTTTCTTGCATCAGAATCTCAACATTCTTCTGAACCTCATTTGAACCTATCTCCCATGAAGCAGGTACTCAAGTTGGGACACTCCGGCATGTCTTGATGTTCCATGTAGGCCTACATTTGTTTTAGATTGTGGATTTTTTGCTACTGCCGATAGAGAACAGGAACACAACAACATTTTGTTTCGAACTTCCATCTCTTTTGCTGCATGATATTTAGGATATTGCTAGTTTTAAAGCATTTTTTCTCTGAACTATTTATCCCAGTAAGTCATGTGTTAATAACACGGTAATATATACACGAAAACCCGATAACTTACATACAAACGCAGTGATAGTCTGAGCTAGAATTTTTTTTGTTTGAAACGTACTCCCGATAATGTTTGTGTGAATAACATGGTAATACACCTACAATAGAGTTGATAACCTACGTATAAATATCACGGTAACTTTTTTTATCCGGGAGAAAAGTTGTTGGAAAACATACACCCATTAACTTTTCTGCAAATAATATGGTAATATGCACACAACTGAAGTGATAATTTGTGTACAAA
The DNA here is from genome assembly GCF_002162155.2 of Triticum dicoccoides. Taxonomy (NCBI): domain Eukaryota; kingdom Viridiplantae; phylum Streptophyta; class Magnoliopsida; order Poales; family Poaceae; genus Triticum; species Triticum dicoccoides. The sequence goes on from NC_041381.1 coordinate 11,151,391, forward strand.
CACCACAATCACTTTTTAACCCGAAGAAAGAAGTTGTTGAAAAACATACCCCCTTGTAACTTCAATGCAAATAGCATGGTAATGCGCAAACAACAGACGTGATAACTTATGTACAAACACCGCGGTAACTTTTCGTCTCCGGAGAAACAAGTTTGTTAAAACATACCTCTAGTAACTTCAGTGTAAGTAGCATGATAATATATGAACCACAGACGTAATAACTTACGTACACACCTCGGTAACTTTGATCAGGGGAAGAGTTGTTCAAAAACATACCCTAGATAAATTATGTGTAAATAGCATGGTAATATACAAAGTGCATATCTGATAACATGGATGTAAATACCTCGGTAACATTGACCAAATAAGGAAAAAGTTTGACTAGGTGCAAATTTATTGAGAAAATAATCCCCTTTAATTTCTATGTAAATATAATGGTAATTCACGCACCGCTGATATGATAATTTACGTACAAACACCGTGTTAACTTTTGACTTGGAGAAAAAGATGTTGAAACATATCCCGATAAATTGTGTATAAATAACATAGTAATATACATACCACAATCGTGATAATATTCATACAAACACCACGGTAATTTTGACCCAAGGAAAAAGTTGATAAAAACATATCCCTGATAACCTTTGTGTAAATAGTATGATAATTTACTCATGCAAATCTGATAACTTGTGTATGAACATCATGGTAACTTTCTAATCTGGGGGTGAAAAAATTGTTGAAAACGTACACACAATGCCTTCTATATACCTAGCATGATGATTTACCAAACATGGTAACTTTAGTACGAAACACCATAGTAAATTTGCCCAAGTTATTTTTTTTATGAACACGCGATAAATTCAGCCTAAATAATGTGATAATTTACTCATCGCAGATCTGATAACTTACGTACAAACATCATGATAACATTAACCAGTGGGGGGCATTGTTCTAAACCCCGTACAAGTGAGGTTGCCAGTTTGGATTTTCAGTTACTAGTCACTGTCTTTTTTGTTTATTCTCATCACAGGAAGGTACAATTAGTATGTAAGTTGTATAATCTCAGTTAAGTGGGCTAGCGCAGCTGGATGTTGCATCTTAGTTTTGTATGAGAGGGTCTGGGTTTGATTCCCCTTCAATGCCATTTGTTTTTGCCTATTTTAAACTACAGACCTGAAAAAAACTGGAGAACATGGGATCAAAGGAGGGCGGTCGCTCGGGAGGAGGTGGGGTCGAAGGGAGAAGAGTCGTGTGGTACTTTTAGCAATGTGGCGCACGTGTGCCAAATATCGCTGTCCGTCTTTTGTTTATTTACCTTTCTTACCAATTTTCTTTGTTTTTTCTTATTTTCACTGGTATTTATATTTTTTTCTTCCTTTTTTTCTTTCTTAGTATTCATAAGTGCTTCTTTATTTTTTTATTGGTTTCTTTCTTGACTAGACTGCTTTCATTTTGTTGCACTGATTTTCTTCTAGTTTTTTTCTCTCTGTTTAATTTTCATTACATCTTTGTTTTTCTTTCTATTTTAGTATAAAACAGGAACATCTTTTATACATGTTTAAAGTTATTCAAATCCATGAAGCACGATTTTTCTATACATGTTGAAAAATAAAATAAAATACATAATTAGCATTTTTTCCGAAATTTATATATTCATGTCAACTTTTTTCAACAAACATTCTACCTTTTCTGTATACATTAGGAACATTGGAATACACATTTTTACCTCTTTTAAGTAAATCATTAACATTTTCGTCAAACAAATATTACTGTTTAAAACTTTTTTTCCTACACATTTTACAATTTTTGTATATGTCAGAAACACTTTTTATACACATGCTTACAGTTTTAAATACATGATTAACATTTTATAAAGCATATTTTTATGCCTACTTCTTCTCATACACATTCTACATTTTTTATACATTAGGAACATTTTTAGAGACATTTAACATTTCTAAAATACATTATTAACACTTTCTCATATAGATGTATTGGTTGCTGCATTTTCCCACAGACATTGTACAATTTTTGGTATACGTCAGAAATATTTCTATATACATGATTAAAAAATTTATGTCTACTTTTTTCATTACACATTGTATAATGTTCATATACATTAGAAACATTTTTGTATAAATATTTATCATTTTTCAAATGTAGTTAATTTTTTCGCTATGTGAAGTGATTTCTATAATATATATATTTAGAATATTCGATAATATAGGATTAAAAAAATTAATAACGTGGAAAAACACGCTCAAAGCCTTTGGTCCTGCTGGGCCGTCTCATTCTGGCTGCTGCTTTGATGCGAAGGCCGCGCTACGTCTTGCTATAAGTGAAGCATACTCGCACCCTGCAAGAGATGCTTCTATATATCTCTCAAAATAATTTCTACGAACACCTCCACGACACAACCAAGATTCGCTCTATCGTGAGCTAGTGCACATACCCATGTAATTTTTCTTATTTTCCGTTTTAAAAACTAATTAAGTTACATTTGAAAATATTTAAAATATGCATCACATATTAAAGAAATGTTTGTCAATTTCAAAAACAATATTCACCTGTTTAAAAATTCGGTCACTTAATTAATAATAAGTGTTCTGTTCCAGGAATTTTGTAAAAAATGTTTGTGACATAAAAAATTGTTCACCGTGTATTAAAAATGTTCACTGGGCATTTATAAGATGCTTACTATGTATTTAAGAATTATTCAACATGTATTACAAAAATCAGCACGCATCCAACAAATGTTCAACGCGAATCTATCAATTGTTTAACGTGCATAGAAATATGGTTAACATGTGTTCAGCTTTTTTTAATGTGTATCGCAAAAAAATGTTTAATATGTATTTCAAATATATTTACAGTATACTCTAAAGATGTCCATTGTTCGTGAAAAATATTTCAAGTGTATTTTAAAAATATTCATACACTAAAATTGGGAGTGCTAATAAAACTCATGAATCTGAAAAAATAAAAAAAATAAAGTGGAATGAAAATAAAAATAAAAAGGACAGAGAGAAAACTGAAAGAAAAAAGAAACAGAAAAAAAAGGCGAAACCTTCCTCAAACCATAAAAATCAAAATAGAAGCTTTGCAAAAACCGTGTAAATTGGCCAGCCCACCTCAGCGCTCATAGAAAAATTTACTAGAAAGCTTTGCAAAAACCGTGTAAATTGGCCAGCCCACCTCAGCGCTCATAGAAAAAGTTACAAGTGGGTGAATAGATGGGCCAGGCCTTTGCGGTTTTCTATAAAGACCCAAATGGACTTCGATGGCAGTCTCCATGGGCATCGAATACGAGGCTCTGGTGCACGGTCTTCGGATGGCAGTCTTCATGGGCATCCAACTCCTCGAAGTGCGCAGGGACTCGAACCTCGCAATATCTCAAATAAATGGAGACTTCGATGCCAAAGATCCAAAAATGGCGGCTTATCATAATGTCATCCTCAAAATGTCAGCTCGGTTCGAGGGACTTGACTTCCACCATGTGATCAGAGAAAATAATCAAGCGGCTAACGTCCTCGCCCGCATCGGCGCTAAACGCGACCCCATCCCACCTAATATATTCTTGGAAAAGCTGTTCAAGCCATCCGTGGTATGGGAAGGGGAGTCCGGCAAAATTAGTCTGGCTCCGCATACAACCCCAGATTCCGAACCATCTGACGTAATCGGAGGCTCTGTCACCAAAATAACACCTTCGTCCCACAAAATCATGGTTGTAATCACCCCGTGGACCGAGCCCTTCTTAGCCTACCTAAATAGGCAGGAGCTCCCTGAGGACCAAAATGAGGCACGTTGTATTATGCGACTCTCCAAGGCCTACAAAGTCCATGAAGGAGAGCTCTACAAGAAAAGTACTACCGTAATGCTCCAAAGATGCATCTCCGAAGAGGAAGGGCGGCAGCTCTTATCCGAAATCCATTCCGGACTCGGCGGGCACCACGCTGCAGCTCGGGCACTTGTAAGCAAGGCCTTCCATATAGGTTTTTACTGGCCGACAGCCCGAGCAGATGCGCAGGACCTTGTCCAACATTGCGTTGGTTGCCAACTCTTCGCCAATCAGAGCTATATGCCCCCCTACCGCTCTCCAAACAATCCCCATAACTTGGCCCTTCGCGGTCTAGGGGCTGGATATGGTCGGCCCTCTCAAAGGGGGAAGCCATAAGAAAAAATACTTATTGGTGATGGTGGACAAGTTCACCAAATGGATAGAAGCCAAACCAGTTAAAACGGCCGAATCCGGACCAGTGATAGACTTCATATCAGGGGTCGTACACCGTTATGGCGTCCCCCACAGCATCATCACTGACAATGGCTCAAATTTCTCAGCCGATGAGGTGAAAACTTGGTGCGGCAACCTGGGCATTAAGCTCGATTACACCTCTGCCTATTGATACGTCCATTATGCATCATGCTTTTATGTCAATATTTATTGCATTATGGGCTGTTATTTCATGTTATGTCACAATATTTATGGCTATTCTCTCTTATTTTACAAGGTTTACATGAAGAGGGAGAATGCCGGCAGCTGGAATTCTGGGCTGGAAAAGGAGCAAATATTGGAGGCCCACTCTGCGCAACTCCAAAAGTCCTGAAACTCCACGGAATGTCTTAAAATAAATAAAGAAAAATCGTCGCCAAAGATGAAGGCCAGGGGGCCCACACCTTCTCACGAGGGTGCCCCCCTGGGCGCGCCCCCATACCTCGTGGGCCCCCTGGTGGCTCTCCGATGCCCGTCTTCTCCTATATGAAGTCCTTCGATGGGAAAAAAATAAGAAGCAACTTTTCGGGAGAGACTCCGCCGCCACGAGGCAGAACCTTGGCGGAACCAAACTAGGGCTCCAGCAGAGTTGTTCTGCCAGGGACACTTCCCTCCGGGAGGGGGAAATCATCACCATTGTCATCACCAACGCTCCTCTCATCGGGAGAGGGCAATCTCCATCAACATCTTCACCAGCACCATCTCATCTCCAAACCCTAGTTCATCTCTTGTATCCAATTCTTGTCTCCAAGTCCGGGATTGGTGCTAGTAGGTTGCTAGTAGTGTTGATTACTCCTTGTAGTTGATGCTAGTTGGTTTATTTGGTGGAAGATCATATGTTCAGATCCTATATGCACATTATTACCCCTCTGATTATGAACATGAATATGCTTTGTGAGTAGTTACGTTTGTTCCTGAGGACAAGGGAGAAGTCTTGCTATTAGTAGTCATGTGAATTTGGTATTCGTTCGATATTTTGATAAGATGTATGTTGTCTAACCTCTAGTGGTGTTATGTGAACGTCGACTACATAACACTTCACCATTATTTGGGCCTAGACGAAGGCATTGGGAAGTAATAAGTAGATGATGGGTTGCTAGAGTGACAGAAGCTTAAACCCTAGTTTATGTGTTGCTTCGTAAGGGGTTGATTTGGATCCATATGTTTCAGGCTATGGTTAGGTTTACCTTAATACTTTTGTTGTAGTTGCGGATGCTTGCAATAGAGGTTAATCATAAGTGGGATACTTGTCCAAATAAGGGCAGTACCCAAGCACCGGTCCACCCACATATCAAATTATCAAAGTACCGAACGCGAATCATATGAGCGTGATGAAAACTAGCTTGACAATATTCCCATGTGTCCTCGGGAGCGCTTTTCCTATTATAAGAGTTTGTCCAGGCTTGTCCTTTGCTACAAAAAGGATTGGTCCACCTTGCTGCACTTTATTTACTTTTGTTACTTGTTGCTCGTTACCATTTATCTTATCACAAAACTATTTGTTACCACTTATTTCAGTACTTGCAGAGAATACCTTGCTGAAAACCGCTTATCATTTCCTTCTGCTCCTCGTTGGGTTCAACACTCTTACTTATCGAAAGGACTACAATAGATCCCCTATACTTGTGGGTCATCAAGACTCTTTTCTGGCGCCGTTGCCGGGGAGTGAAGCGCCTTTGGTAGGTGGAATTTGGTAAGGAAAATTTTATTTAGTGTGCTGAAATTTTCTATCACTTGTTACTATGGAAAGTAATTGTTTGAGGGGCTTGTTCGGGGTATCTTCACCCCGTCCAGTTGAGCCAAGAGTTGCTCCTCAACCTACTGAACCTACTGAACCTATTGAAAATGAAACTCCTTTTGGAATTCCTTCGGGTATGATGGAAAAACTGCTAGCTAACACTTTCGCAGGAGATGGAACAAAGCATCCTGACGAACATCTACGCTTTGTGGATGATATTTGTGGACTATTTAAGCTTGCAGGTATACCCGATGATGTTGTTAAGAGGAAGGCTTTCCCTTTATCTTTGGAGGGAGACACATTGACATGGTATAGGCTATGTGATGATACGAGATCATGGAACTATAAAAGATTGAAATTGGAATTTCATCAAAAGTATTACCCTATGCATCTTGTTCATCGTGATCGCAATTATATATATAATTTTTGGCCTCGCGAAGGAGAAAGCATCGCTCAAGCTTGGGGGAGGCTTAAATCAATGTTATATTCATGCCCCAATCATGAGCTCTCAAAATTGACAATTCTCCAGAACTTTTATGCTCGGCTTTCTGATAACAATCACACCATGCTCGATACTTCTTGTGTTGGCTCTTTTATGATCAAGCCTATTGAATTTGGATGGAATTTATTGGATAGAATTAAACGCAACTCTGAAGATTGGGACCTCGGTGAAGGTAAGGAGTCAGGTATGACACCTAAGTTTGATTGTGTTAAATCTTTTATGGATACCTATATTTTCCGTAAGTTTAGCACTAAATATGGACTTGACTCTGAGATAGAGCTTCTTTCTGTGAATCTTTTGCTACTTATGTTGATCTCCCCAAGGAGAAGTGGTTTAAATATCATCCTCCCATAGAAGTAAAAGTAGCTGCACCTATTAAAGTTGAAGAAAAGATTGTCACTTATAATGATCCTATTGTTCCTACTTCTTATGTTGAGAAACCCCCTTTCCCTGTTAGAATGAAGGATCATGCTAAAGCTTCAGCTGTTGTTCGTAAAAGCAATAATAGGACTTATACACCTCCTGAGCAAGTCAAAGTAGAACCCAATATTGCTATTGTTAAAGATCTCTTGTCTGATAATATTGATGGACATGTTATTCAATTCATTGGTGAAACTGCTAGAATTGCTAAACCCTGTGATAGAGATAAACATAGACCTGTGGTAGGCGTGCCTGTTATTTCTGTTAAAATAGGAGATCATTGTTATCATGGCTTATGTGATATGGGTGCTAGTGCTAGTGTTATACCCATTGGCTTATACAAAGAAATTATGCATGAGATTGCACCTGCTGAGTTAGAGGAAATTGATGTTACAATTAAACTTGCCAATAGAGATACTATATCTCCAATGGGAATTGTTAGAGATGTTGAAGTCTTGTGTGGGAAAACCAAATATCCCGCTGATTTTCTTGTTCTTGGTTCTCCACAAGATAGCTTTTGTCCCATTATATTTGATAGACCCTTCTTGCGTACTATTAATGCTACAATAGATTGCGAAAAGAATGTTGTTACTGTTTTCTTGGATGATATGGTTCATGAGTTTAATTTCTCTAAATTTAGTAAACAACATCGTGAGGAAGAATTGCCTAGTAAGGATGAAATTATTGGTCTTGCTTCTATTGTTGTACCTCCTAGTGATCCTTTAGAACACTATTTGCTAGACCATGAAAATGATATGTTCATGAATGAAAGAAGGGAAATAGATGAAGTATTATTTAAACAGGAACCTATTCTGCAACACAATTTGCTTGTTGAAATCCTAGGGGATCCTCCTCCACCCAAGGGTGATCCTGTGTTTGAGCTTAAACCGTTGCCTAATAATCTTAAATATGCTTATCTTGATGAAAAGAAAATATATCCTGTTATTATTAGTGCTAACCTTTCAGAGCATAAATAAGAAAGATTATTGAAAACTCTGAAAAAGCACCGTGCCGCTATTGGATATACTCTGGATGATCTTAAGGGCATCAGTCCCAATCTATGTCAACATAAAATAAATTTGGAAGTTGATGCCAAACCAGTTCTTGATCCTCAACGACGTTTGAATCCTAAAATGAAAGAAGTGGTAAGAAAAAGAAATACTCAAGCTTCTGGAGGCAGGTATAATTTATCCCGTTGCTGATAGTCAATGGGTAAGCCCTGTCCATTGTGTCCCTAAGAAGGGAGGTATTACTGTTGTTCCTAATGATAAAGATGAAATGATTCCGCAAAGAATTATCACAGGTTATAAGATGGTAATTGATTTTCGCAAGTTAAATAAGGCTACTAAGAAAGATCATTACCCCTTAGCTTTTATTAATCAAATGCTAGAAAGATTATGCAAACATACACATTATTGCTTTCTAGATGGTTATTCTGGTTTTTCTCAAATACCTGTGTCGGCTAAGGATCAATAAAGGACTACTTTTACATGTCCTTTTGGTACTTTTGCTTATAGACGTACGCCTTTTGGTTTATGTAATGCACCTGCTACCTTTCAAAGATGCATGATGGCTATATTCTCTGACTTGAGAAAATTTGTGAGGTTTTCATGGATGACTTTTCCGTCTACGGTTCCTCTTTTGATGATTGCTTGAGCAATCTTGCTTGAGTTTTGCAGAGATGTGAAGAAAGTAATCTTGTCTTGAATTGGGAAAAGTGCCACTTTATGGTGAATGAAGGTATTGTCTTGGGGCACAAAGTTTTTGGAAGAGGTATTGAAGTTGATAAAGCCAAGGTTGATGCTATTGAAAAGATGCCATGTCCCAAGGACGTCAAAGGTATAAGAAGTTTCCTTGGTCATGCCGGATTTTATAGGAGGTTCGTTAAGGACTTCTCAAAAATCTCTCGGCCTCTGACTAATTTATTACAAAAAGATGTACCATTTGTCTTTGATAATGATTGTGTAGAAGCATTTGAAATACTTAAGAAAGCATTAGTCTCTGCACCTGTTGTTCAGCCACCTGATTGGAATTTACCCTTCAAAATTATGTGTGATGCTAGTGATTATGTTGTAGGTGTTGTTCTAGGGCAAAGAGTTGATAAGAAATTGAACGTTATCCATTATGCTAGTAAGACTCTAGACAATGCTCAAATAAATTATGCTACTACCGAAAAGGAACTTTTAGCAGTTGTATTTGCTTGTGATAAATTCAGACCCTATATTGTTGATTCTAGAGTAACTATTCACACAGATCATGCTGCTATTAAATATCTTATGGAAAAGAAAGATGCAAAACCTAGACTCATTAGATGGGTTCTCTTGCTTCAAGAATTTGATTTGCATAGTGTTGATAGAAAAGGAGCTGAGAACCCCGTTGCAGACAACTTGTCTAGGCTAGAGAATGTTCTTGATGACCCACTACCTATTGATGATAGATTTCCTGATGAGCAATTAAATGTCATAAGTACTTCTCGTAGCACTCTATGGTATGCTGATTATGCTAATTATATTGTTGCTAAATTTATACCACCTAGCTTCACATACCAACAAAAGAAAAAGTTTTTCTATGACTTGCGACATTACTTTTGGCATGATCCACATCTTTATAAAGAAGGAGTAGATGGTGTTATTAGACGTTGTGTACCTGAGCATGAACAGGAACAGATCCTACGCAAGTGTCACTCCGAAGCTTATGGAGGACACCACGCTGGAGATAGAACTGCACATAAGGTATTGCAATCCGGTTTTTATTGGCCTACTCTCTTCAAGGATGCCCGTAAGTTTGTTTTGTCTTGCGATGAATGTCAAAGAATTGGTAATATTAGTAGACGTCAAGAAATGCCTATGAATTATTCACTTGTTATTGAACCATATGATGTTTGGGGCTTTGATTATATGGGACCTTTTCCTGCCTCTAATGGATATACTCATATTTTAGTTGCTGTTGATTACGTTACTAAGTGGGTAGAAGCTATTCCAACTAGTAGTGTTGATCATAACACCTCTACTAAAATGCTTAAGGACGTTATTTTTCCGAGGTTTGGAGTCCCTAGATATCTTATGACTGATGGTGGTTCACACTTTATTCATGGTGCTTTCCGTAGGATGCTTGCTAAATATGACGTTAATCATAGGATTGCATCTCCATATCACCCGCAGTCTAGTGGTCAAGTAGAGTTGAGCAACAGAGAGCTCAAATTAATTTTGCAAAAGACTATGAATAGGTCTAGAAAGAATTGGTCCAAGAAACTTGATGATGCATTATGGGCCTATAGAACTGCATACAAAAATCCTATGGGTATGTCTCCTTATAAAATGGTTTATGGAAAAGCATGTCATTTACCTCTCGAACTAGAACATAAGGCGTATTGGGCTATTAAAGAGCTCAACTATGATTTCAAACTTGCCGGTGAGAAGAGGTTATTTGATATTAGCTCACTTGATGAATGGAGAACCCAAGCTTATGAAAATGCCAAGTTGTTTAAAGAAAAAGTCAAAAGATGGCATGACAAAAGGATACAAAGCATGAGTTTAATGTAGGTGATTATGTATTGCTATACATCTCTCGTTTAAGATTTTTTGCAGCAAAACTTCTCTCCAAATGGGAAGGTCCTTACGTTATCGAGGAGGTCTATCGTTTTGGTGCCATAAAAATCAACAACTTTGCAGGCACAAATCCGAAGGTGGTAAACGGTCAAAGGATCAAACACTATATCTCAGGTAATCCTATAAATGTTGAAACTAATATTATTGAGACCGTAACCCCGAAGGAATACATAAAGGACACTTTCCAGAATGTCCCAGACTCCGAAAAGGAATATGTATGAGGTACGGTAAGAAAACCGACTCCAAAACAATTTTTAAGGCAATATTTCTCTGTTTTGGAATATTTAGAAAAATAGAAAAATAAGTAGCAGTTCGGGGAGGACATGAGGCCTCCACGAGGGTGGAGGGAGTGCCCTACCCCCTGGGCGTGCCCCCCTACCTCGTGAGCACCTCGTGTGCCCTCCGGACTCCGTTTCCTTGCACGATACGTATTTTCGTCGGTAAAAGTTCATTATATATACTCCCGAAGGTTTTGACTCTCGTATCACGTAAATCTCCCTTGTTCTTGTTCAAGTTGTTTTCTGACAGGCCTAGATCATCATGACGACCCCAAGTGCTTCCAGGGACAAGTTCCTCGAGAAGGTTATCAACCCTTACCTCGCGGAGGTGCTGCGACACCCTCAAACCATTTACATGCGTGATGGGTTGTTGCACATCCGCGATGTTGAGGGACCAAAGGGAACCGGAAGCGTGGAGTTGAGGCTCGAAGCAATGGAGCAACAAGTTTTCAAGTGCCGGGGGATGGTGGAGCGTGGAATCAACGCTACCCACAAGATGCTCACGGAGTTCACCAACAACTATGAGCCGGATGCCAAGAAGACCGAGGAAGCCATCTATAAGCTATATGAGAAGATCGAGCACCTCCAAGCCCAAATCTATGATCTGCAAAACCAAAATTGTGAGTATGAATATAGATTCAAAAGGATGAGTTTGGCTGCAGATTTGAGGATTCCAGAGACTCGATCATCCTTCTATGATGGTGAGCCTATGCCATGGAAGGTGGACGACAAGCTTGCATCATCATCAACACCTCCACCGCCAACAACAAGGAAGGAGACATAATCATCTGGGTATGGGCACTCCCCTTGGCAACTGCAGCTTGGGGGAGGTGCCCTGGTATCGTATCACCATCACAACTCCTATCTTTACCGTTTTTCTTAGTTTGATCCTTTTAGTAGTATCTTGATTTAGTAGAATAAAGCTATGGCATGATCTAGTTTTGAGTTTTGCTTTATGATCCTTCTCTGTAATCGAGTCCGTGAGCTATATAATAAAGATTAGTGTTGAGTCAAGGGCTTGAGCATTTTGCCATGATCTTGGGTGATTAGAAGAAAAAGAATAAAAAGAATCAAAGAGTTCATATTGATCTTAGTGAAAGTAATGACTTCACATAGAAAGAGTTTGATGATTAAAAGTTGTTGGGAGTTGGCAATTATAGCTTTGGTCATCGTTGCAATTAATAGGAAGTAATAAGGAAAGAGAGGTTTCACATATAGATATATTATCATTGACATCTTTTATGATTGGGAGCACTGATTAAAATATGACATGCTAAAGAGTTGATGTTGGACAAGGAAGACAACATGATGAGTTATGTTTTCTTATATCTGAGATAAAGTATGTTGTCATGGATCCTCTAACGTGTTGAGCTTGCCTTTCCCCCTCATGCTAGCCAAATTCTCAGCACTAAGTAGAAATACTACTTGTGCTTCCAAATACCCTTAAAACCAGTTTTGCCATGAGAGTCCACCATATCTACCTATGGATTGAGTAAGATCCTTCAAGTAAGTTGTCATCGGTGCAAGCAATAAAAATTGCTTTCTAAATATGCATGACTTATTAATGCAGAGAAATAAGCTTTGTACGAACTTGTTGTGGACGCAATAAAAGCGACGGACTGCATAATAAAGGTTCACATACAAGGGGCAATATAAAGTGACGTTCTTTTGCATTAAGATTTTGTGCATCAACCCTAAACGCGCATGACAACCTCTGCTTCCCTCTGCGAAGGGCCTATCTTTTATTATTATCTTTTACCTTATGCAAGAGTCACGGTGATCTTCACCTTTCTTTTTATTTTATCCTTTGGCAAGCTCAGCACGTTGGAAAGAACATGATATATATATATATATATATATATATATATATATATATATATATATTTAATTGGGTGTGGGGGAGCATGAATTATTATTGTTGACATTACCCTTGAGGTAAAAGGTTGTGGGGCAAAACTATAAGCCCCTATCTTTCTCTGTGTCCGATTAAAACTCCGTAACCATAAGTATCGCGTGAGTGCTAGCAATTATGAAGGACTAGGTGATAGTTGAGTATGTGGACTTGCTTTTAAGCTCTGACATAGACTCTTTCCGATGTTATGATAAATTGCAATTGCTTCAACGACTGAGGTTATAATTTGTTGGTGCTCAATAAGGTTTCTGATTCATGCTTTTTGCTTTGTGAATTGATCATCACTTGAACATAAGTAATCATATGACAAAATCCTTATATGCTGCTGTTATTAAAATGATCATGATGCCTGCATGTCCGTATTGTATTTTTATCGATGCCTCTACCTCTAAACATGAGGACATATTTATTGTTATCGGCTTTTCGCTTGAGGACAAGCGAGGTCTAAGCTTGGGGGAGTTGATACGTCCATTTTGCATCATACTTTTATATCAATATTTATTGCATTATGGGCTGTTATTTCATGTTATGTCACAATATTTATGGCTATTCTCTCTTATTTTACAAGGTTTACATGAAGAGGGAGAATGCCGGCAGCTGGAATTCTGGGCTGGAAAAGGAGCAAATATTGGAGGCCCACTCTGCGCAACTCCAAAAGTCCTAAAACTTCTATCACCCCCAAACAAACGGTCAAGTCGAACGTGCAAATGGTCTCATCATGAGCGGCATCAAACCCGGACTAGTGCGATCCTTGAAAGAATCAGACATGCATTGGGTCGAGGAGCTCGACTCCGTACTCTGGGGGCTGCGGACCACGCCGAATAGTACCACCGGATACACACCATTTTTTATGGTGTACGGCGCAGAAGTAGTGCTACCCTGCGACATAATCCATGGCTCACCTCGCGTGCACATGTATGAAGAGAAGGAAGCCGAGCTAGATCGGCAGGACAACTTAGATGCTCTGGAGGAGGAGCGTGACATAGCAAAAGCCCGTTCTGCATTCTATCAGCAACAGGCTCGAAGGTATCAAAGCAGAGAAGTACGGGCCAAAACTTATAACATTGGAGAACTAGTTCTATGCCTCCCCGAGAAGAAGAAGGACAAGCTCAAACCCAAGTGGGACGGTCCCTTTATCATTGATAAAGTCCTCACTGGAGGAGCGTACCGTTTGCGCAATGCATCTGATAACAGACTCGAGCCGAACCCATGGAACGTAGCCAGACTCCGAAGATTCTACGCCTAGCGCCGGACTCAGTGTTTGTCTCCTTACCTCCGCTTCCTCAATTATGTTCCCCTTTTTCCTTTCTCGCCCTCTTTTAATTTTCACACACAGACTTAAAACTATACGGAATGCTTTGATCGCTCCTGTCGCACTACGTGTGCTCATTATAACTGGGGGCGTCCTATACGGAAGCTAAATATAACTACTATAATGGCTTCCTGCCAGCCACATATGCATTCCTTTTTTTCCATATGTGCCTTTTCTTCACCATTATATGCATCAATATGACTTAAGTTTTGGCCATGCTGGGTTGCCTGGCTCTTGTGTTTATGCCCTACGTTCCCGTTAATTCGGCTAGGGCATAAGGGGAGCACCTCTGCGATTGTTATTGCCAGTTCAGCCAGATGTGTACCTCAGACCGGGTGAAGCTGAAAGCTAGCGTTCTTAAGGGAATATTCGGTCGGTGAACAAAAGATGTTTTCGTTTATTACAACGTGAATCCCCAGATGTTTTGCTTCCTGCGTTTCTGTTCGCAGTTCGGACATGCACATCGATGCATGCGCACCCAGAGAAAGGAACCCCTAACGGAACTATTCTCTCTGGAAGATGTTTCTTACTATCCATGTAATATAACATAACTAGTTGGGTACTTGTCTATTCAAGCACTTATGACCCCTACGCCTGGTTTCCATGCATACCCCGTTTTTTCATAACTGTGCGGGTATTCGGATACACTCCGGACTATCGGGTCCGGGGGCTGAAGCGAAAAGGTCCGCCATGACAAATGATTTTCAATCCGGCTAGGGACTACATAGGTCCATGTAAATTACATAGTCACTAAGATTGACTATATTCTTCCTCTATACCATCCAACAGGCTGTCTAGCTTACAATCTCGTTGGGAATACTTTGCGGCTAACGCTACTTGGTCATATACCAGACTTACGGGTATTTCTTGCCCATCTGCTCCCACCGGTCCGACTTCAGCCATATGGTTCGGGTCAGCCTTGACGTATCGCGTCTTCACCATGGCCCAGGCTTCCCTCGCACCTTGTCGGCAGGCTGATATCTTCCATAACCGCAAACGCCGCCGTGCTCCTTTGAGCATCTCCACAAGCTCGTTCATGCCTCTGGGCAGGGAAGCGGATGGCCACAAGGCCTGGGCAATACCCTGCATCACCTGCCGCGCTCGTTCGTGCAGTTGTGAAAGATCTTGCAGCATATTACCTGTGGATCCGGGCATCTCCTCTCCAGGACGGCCCGTCAGCATACCTACAGACATAACTCTGTCAATACGCTTCCTTGCCGAACTATACTATAGTTCGCTTAAGAACTTACTATAAATGCCGCGTCGAAGCCTCATGTTCTCCTTCACGGAGTCAGCAAGCTCAGCCGAATATTAGCATCTTGGAGATTATTTCTCTCTTGAATAGCCTTCGTCGGCACGCGCTTGCCCGCCTTCAGCTGACTTCGCAGATGTGGCTCATTATCTTCCACAGTCTTCAAATTCTCTCCGGGATTGTCTGTAGCATCTCTTGTTAGACTTATAATCCATGCTGAATGAATAACTGGTACACGTTTAGTCTTACCAGCAGAGGCCCTTTTTTCCTCTTGTTCGGCAACAACGGCCTTCAACTGGGTCTTACATTCCTCCAGTTCTTGAGATAAATGGGTATTCTTCTCTATAAGAACCTATGCATAGAACGATCCTTAAATCAGTTGTGCCAACTGTTTCAAGTCTCAGGGGCTACTACTAGACATACTTATTAGATTTCCTTACCTGTATATCCTTTGCATACTGGTCCGTAGCTCTGGCAAGTCCATCTTGAGCAGCGCGAATATATGCGTCTCCGGAGTTGAAGGCATCAAAAGCCTCCTCAGAGAAAATACCATTGCAGAGTACGGCCCGTCTGTGCCGATGATTCATGGCGCTCCTCACTTCGGAGTTTGAAGCGGAAAGCATGTCAGCATCCTCTGTGGGAGGGCAAGTCGGCACTGCCCCCACATCAGCCTCCACCCGTGAATTCGATTCAGGAATCCGGCTGCTTGAGGCATGATCGGCAGGGGATCCGGATGTAGTCCGGCGGATGTTTTTTCTGCCAGGACACAATGCAAACTGTCACATTTCGGCAAAGATAATCACAGAGCAAGTTTAATTTGTACCTCTGCCCCGGCGTCTCGGTTCTAACCGCCTTCCTTTTACGCCTGCCCGAACCGGATGCCCCTTGATGATGAGCCCCCGTGGGCTCGGCACGGCGTCCTGATGGTCGTCTCTGCAAAAATACAACATGTGCGCTTAAGGCATGGCATAATTCGGAATTTAGGGCTCCGGCTTTACTTACGTTCAACACCGGGAGCAGCCCGGGATAATCAGCAAGGATGGCCACTAAAGCGCCGTCGTGGCTTGCTTGATAAAATATCCCGTCTACAAGCTCCACGGATATATCCGGATCTTCTTCAAGTCTGGGGTCGAGAGCCCGGCCAGGATCCTCTGGCTGCGGAGGTGGGCTGTTGAACTCTTCCACGGTCTTTCTCAGTTCCTTCTTTGAAAATAGTGAGATAAAATGAATGGTGACAAAGGACACAGGTATGAACAGAATCGGGTAAAGAATGACAGCTTACCCAGCTTGGGGGGTTGTACATGGAAAATCCATCCCGCGGCTTAATGTGGAGGAACTCCTCTTCTTCCCCTTTGTACAAATCGGACAATATTTTCGCCAGTGCGGTGGCAGAGTCCGGACCTTTACGACCGCGGCGGGTGGCGTCGTCTTCTCCGTTGTAATGCCACATGGGTTTCCCCCGATATTGAAGTGGCTGCACCCCCCGCATTATGCATATTGACATAACCTCTATCATTGTCAATCCTGATTTGGCCAGAATTTTTATCCTAACTGAGGGAGTTCCGGACTAGGGGGTGTCCGGATAGTCGAACTATCATCATCGACTGGACTCCAAGACTATGAAGATACAAGATTGAAGACTTCGTCCCGTGTCCGGATGGGACTTTCCTTGGCATGGAAGGCAAGCTTGGCGATGCGGATATGTAGATCTCCTACCATTGTAACTGACTCTGTGTAACCCTAGCCCTCTCCGGTGTCTATATAAACCGGATGGCTTTAGTCCATAGGACAAACAACAATCATACCATAGGCTAGCTTCTAGGGTTTAGCCTCCTTGATCTCGTGGTAGATCTACTCTTGTAACCCACATCATCAATATTAATCACGCAGGACATAGGGTCTTACCTCCATCAAGAGGGCCCGAACCTGGGTAAAAACATCGTGTCCCTCGTCTCCTGTTACCATCCGCCTAGACGCACAGTTCGGGACCCCCTACCCGAGATCCGCCGGTTTTGACACCGACATTGGTGCTTTCATTGAGAGTTCCTCTGTGTCGTCACCGATAGGCTCGATGGCTTCTTCGACCATCATCAACGACGCCGTCTAGGGTGAGACCTTCCTCCCCGGACAGATCTTCGTATTCGGCGGCTATGCACTGCGGGCCAATTCGCTTGGCCATCTAGAGCAAATCGAAAGTTACGCCCCGGGCCGTCAGGTCAGATTTGGAAGTTTGGACTTCACGGCTGACATCTGCGGGGACTTGATCTTCGACGGATTTGAGCCATAGCCGAGCGTGCCGCACTGTCACGTCGGGCATGATTTAGCTCTGCCGCCGGACAGTACCCTGGAGGCCGCACTCGAAACCACTCCGATCTTCAATTCGGAGCCAGCTCCGTAGATCGAGGATGGATGCCTAGCACCGCCTCGGGGGCTGCAACCTCTACGGTGATAGAGCCGAACACTAACTTCGTCCCTCATAAAGCTCGTGACTCCAAGGTGCTGGACTCCTCGCCGGACTCCGAACCTCCCGCGCCCGCCCCGATCGAATCTGACTGGGCGCCGATCATGCAGTTCACCGCAGCGGACGTCTCTCAACACTCACCTTTCGGCGACATCTTGAGTTCGCTAAAATACCTCTCGTTATCAGGAGAGACCTGGCCAGATTGTGGTCAGGACGGCTGGGATGCGGACGACGAAGAAATTCAAAGCCCACCCACCACCCACTTGGTAGCCGCTGTCGACGATTTAACTGACAGGCTAGACTACGACTCCGAGGACATCAACGGTATGGACGACGATGCCGGGGACGACCAAGAACCAGCGCCTAACGGGCACAGGAAAGCCACCCCATCCCACAACGTATGCATGGTGGACACACCAAAAGGAAGCAACAATGAGGAAAAACGGGATGTGGCGAAGGACAACTCCCCGAACAGACAAACAAAGCGGCGACGCAAGCGCCGCCCGAAGACCGGCATCGACAAAAACGGTACCCATATGGACCCGGCCCTAAAGCAGGGTGAAGCAGTGGACGACGCACACGTCAACAAGCAGCCAGCCGGACATGAACCGGACAAGCAACCCATCCCCGGTGAAGACGATCTCACATCACCAGAGCATATGAATCTCCATAACAGGCTCGTCGCCACTGCAAGAAGTTTGAAGAAGCAAAAGCGGAAGCTCAAAACAGCGGAAGACACACTCAGAATGAGATGGAGCAAAGTACTCAACACCGTAGATAAATATGGCACTAGTCACCAGACAAAGAGCTACCCGAAGCGCAAGCTGTTGCCCGAATTTGACGAGGAGGCCTTCGAGCCCCCGCAGTCAAAAAATAAAGGGGCCGCCTGGCCGGGTCGACGACCAGATGACAGGCCAAAAGCAACACGGGGCGCCACACACAAGCCGGCACATGATCAGCATAAAGATCTTCAGAAAAAGGATAACCCGACCAGGTCTATCTATGGGCCAAAAAAGAAGACTCCAAGAAGTAACACAACCAGCCGAGCATTTAAAGACAACGGCACACCCAAATACAGGGGCGCCGCACACCCACTATGTTTTACCGACGAGGTACTGGATCATGGATTTCTAGCGGGATTCAAACCCATAAACATAGAGGCATACGATGGAACAACAGACCCCGGAGTCTGGATTGAGGATTATATCCTACACATACACATGGCAAGAGGAGACGATCTCCATGCCATAAAATACCTTCCCCTCAAGCTCAAAGGGCCGGCCCGGCATTGGCTTAAAAGCCTCCCAGAAAATACGATTGGGAGTTGGGAAGAGCTTGAGGATGCATTTCGAGCAAATTTTCAGGGGACTTATGTCCGGCCTCCCGATGCAGATGATTTAAGTCACATAACTCAACAGCCCGGAGAATCAGCACGCAAATTCTGGAACAGGTTCCTCACTAAAAAGAACCAAATAGTCGACTGTCCAGACGCTGAAGCCTTAGCAGCCTTCAAACACAACATCCGAGACGAATGGCTCGTCAGACACCTCGGACAGGAAAAACCAAGAACAATGGCCGCACTAACAAGTCTCATGACCCGCTTTTGCGCGGGGGAAGACAGCTGGTTGGCTAGATGCAGCACCAGCGACCCGAGTACATCCGAAATCAGGGATGGAAATGGGAAATCACGACGCAAAAAAGATCAGCGCCGGAATAAGGAGAATGGCCCAAATAGTACGGCGGTCAATGCCGGATTCAAAAGCTCTCGGCCGAACAACAAAACACTGCCCTTAAAGGATAACAGTGACGAGCTATCCAACCTCAACAAGATTATGGATAGACTGTGTCAAATACACGGTACCTCCGGGAAGCCTGCAAACCATACCCACAGAGATTGTTGGGTCTTCAAGCAGTCCGACCGATTTAACGCCGAACACAAAGGGCTCGACACACCAAGTGAAAGTGACGAAACCCAAAAGCAGCGCTCCGGAAACCAAAAAACTTTCCCATTAGAAGTCAAAACAGTGAACTCACTTCACGTGATAACACGCAGCGCGGCCCCTGCTATACCAGGACAGCGTCCGCAGACTGGGGATAGAACCCACCAAAATTCGCTATAGCAAGCACTTCCTTCAAAGGAGTGACGCCAGGCCTTTTTAGCCAATTTTACAGGCTCTGTACCACTAGGGGTCGTGTTCGGTTCATCCGACAACCCCCGTCGCGAAAAGCTCACCCTCCATCGCCCCATTTAGCAGTAGCCCTTAAGCACTACTAGGGCGTGCAGCTTTCGCCCGCTTTAATGCAACACCACATTACGCGTCTCTTACGCTTAAAAATGCCCGGTCCACGTGGCATATTCTTAAAACTCCAGGTGTCTCTCGACCACGGAGAATGTGCGGCTGCCTAGGCAGCCACACATTATTCCGACCTTGCAGGTCAAAGCCCCTAAAAACAGGTCATTTAGACCTCGGACATGGTTAGACGAGTCCGGCGTAACTTAACAAGGGGCTTCCCAGCCGCATACCCCTTTTTTTAGGGGGCCGCGCGCATAAATGATGAAAGCCAATAAAGCTCAACTTTCTTCATCTTCCAAATTATATTTTATTTTGATACACTTTTTGCACGATATTTCTTAGAAACTAAGTCCTTCTCTTTTACAGATGAAGCACGTGCTACACCCGTCCAGGATACAGCACAACGGAGACACAGGCGCAGACGTGCAGTAGGGACCCGTTGCAAGGATTCTTTTCAGATTAAGACCCTGCGTAAACCTTTCTCACTGTCTCTTGTTGATACACATCCCCCGGTTTCCTACCAGAGCCGAGGAGGAGGCTGGCGTTTTGGCATCGGCCGCGTCAGAAGTTCCCGCCTGTACCTGGACACTAGGGGCTTAGGGCTTAATTCTGCCCGATATCATAAAGATCGAACACCTCAGGGAGTGTTCGGCGTCTCGAGTTAGGCCTTATATGCATCAGCTCCGAATCATGTCTTTGGTCAAATGTTGGGTTTGCCCGGCTCCTGTGTTTTGCTGCCTTACGTTCCGTATCATCGGCTAACGCGGCACCAGGAGAACTACTGCGATTGTGCCCCGGTTCGGCCGGGAGAGCACCTCAGTAGAGAAAGCCGAAAACTGACTGTCATGATATAGCGAGAGACTGGTCAACCACTCGATCGACCATTGGAATGTTTAGAATTCCTCCGCTTTGACGAAGGACCGCTTCCCGGTCAGGCACATACGCGCCCCAAGTTCGGAGAAGCGCGGTGCCATCAGGGGCTATATAGTAGCCCCACATTCGAGCTCCTATGGCTAAGTGAAAGTGATAAAGCATTATAGTCTAGTTGCCTAGTTTGCTATGCTATCACCTCCTTAAAAGGACCAAGACGTTCGATTAAGTGTGAAAAAGTGTTTTTCTTTTTGCAAACACCCCCGCACCATGTGCGTGGGGGCTGAAGCCAAAGACTGCCATCTTTCAGATTATACATACGTATACGGCCGCACAGGAGATAGTTCAATACTTGAACACACAAGTATAAAAAGTCATTGCATTATAAACATGATCTTAGAAATCATACATGTCATTCAAACATAACATCTTTCGAGCACTGCGACTCTATTATACAAGCGCCCTGCAGGACTTCCTGAAAGTAATGCTCGGTGGGGAATCGGCTTTTGTCCGAACCCCGGGATGCAACAGCGGTGGCATCCATCTCCGCCCAGTATGTTTTACCACGGGCGACAGCCATCCGTGCACCTTCCATGCATGCCGACCGCTTCATCGCCTTAATATGCGGCACTGCCCCAAGGAATTGCTGCAACAAGCCAAAATAACTCTTCGGCTTGGGCCTTTTCGGCCACAGATGAGTTACCACATCCGTCATGGCCAGTCCGGACAATCTATTCAGCTCAGCCCACTCAACCAGCCGATCACTCAACGGAAGTGGACGCTCCGGACTATGGAATTGAGACCAGAAAAGCTCTTTCATTTCATGATCCTCCTAGCTTCGAAAGTGCACGACTGCGTCAGCCGCACTCGCCGCCAAGTCTAGATAAGGATCCTCCGCACCGTACAATCGGCCTAGCTGAGCATACTTCGGATCCGTGAACTTCCTACGCAACATAAAGGGCATTCCAGCCACAATGTCTTCGACCTGACGCAGTTCCTCCTTCATATCCCGCATCGCACTATGGGCATCCTTGGCCTCGGC
The DNA here is from genome assembly GCF_002162155.2 of Triticum dicoccoides. Taxonomy (NCBI): domain Eukaryota; kingdom Viridiplantae; phylum Streptophyta; class Magnoliopsida; order Poales; family Poaceae; genus Triticum; species Triticum dicoccoides. The sequence goes on from NC_041381.1 coordinate 11,173,350, forward strand.
ATCGGCCTTCTTCAGGTCCTCTTGCTCCGCTCGGCGTTCTCCTTCAAGAACTTCCAGGCGGTCGGTAGCAACTCTTAATTTCATGGCCATTCCAGCCATCTCCTTCCTGCTTCGGCAGTGAGCAGCCTTCTCGGCTTCTAGCCCTTCCACTGCCTTCAAGGCAGCCGCCTCGCTTTTTCTGGCTTGCTCCTTGGCCCGAGCAAGTTCTGCTCGAAGGTCCTCCACAGCAGCAGCACCATCTGCATCTAAGCATACAATTTGTAAGGAATGGGCATCAGCTCCCTTACTAACCAACCGCGGGGCAACCACATACCTTGTGACTCATCAAGTCGTCTATTGACCAGCGAGATGTCCGCATCTGCAGCGTCGAGTTGCTTCTTCAGCTCGGCAAATTCATCAGTCCGGCTGGCCACCGAACGTTCCGCCACCTGCATGGGAAAGGCGACAGTTAATAACCGAGATTACGATCCTAGGCACTCTATCGTTTTCGACAGCTTACCAAGTGTCGGGGGCTACTATCTATACAGGGCGCACTTCATGTGCAAAACTGTCAACAGGTATGTCATTTTTTGCGTACCTCAAATCCCGCCAGTAAACTTCTGACGGCCTCATACAACCCGGTTTCAGCGGACGAGATCCTCTCAATCACATCACCCATTAATGTGTGGTGATCTTCTGAGATGGACGCCCTCTTAAGCAAATCCTGCAGCTCCACCGGCCGTACTCCAATGGGCGCCGAACTCTCCGGTCCCGCCGGATTCGGGGAGACCCTCCGCGACGACACCTCAGGGTCGTTCGCCCCGCACGATGGGGCGGCAGATGAAGGCGTTTCGCTTTCCATCATCTCCGGACGAAGGTCTCCCGAAGATGAGCTGTGCTGAGATGGGCTGGGATCCGAACTACAAGGTAAAAACTTCGTTACCTTTAGACATTAAGCAGGGGTGTCTGATAATTATAAAATCCCCCTTTTCACTTACGGCTCGTTAGAGGGCTGATTCCTCCGAGGAGACAGTACGGCCGGGGCGCTTTCTGGCGCAGGACCTTCCAGTACATATTTCTTTCCCCGCTTTGAGGCCTTGGCCTCCGGGTCTTCAGAAGCGTTCCTCTTCTCCCCCTGGAAGGAGGGACTCTCGATTCCTCCCTTACTAAATGCCTCCTTGGCAGAGGTGACAGTTTCCCCGTGCCCCCCTTCGCCCTCATTCAAAGGTGCAACCTCCAACATTTTGATTAACACGGGATCTTGCGTGGTCTCAGGGAGGGGGGCCGGACACCGTATAGTTTTGCTTGCGCTATCCACTCCTGTCCAGGGATAGTTGGTTAAAAGGCAAGCTCATGATAAATAAATGAATGGTGTGTCCGGACACAGGGCTACTTACTTGAGTATCCGGGCGATTGCAGCTTAGGCCAGCGTCCTCGGTCAATTCCGGATGCGTCTCTTGCGATCCGAAGAATAGTTTATACATCTCCATGGGAGTCAAACCCATGAAGTGTTGAAGAGCTCGCGGCCCCTCCGGATTAAATTCCCGCAGGCGGAGGGGGCGACGTTTGCAGGGCAGTAGGCGTCGGATCAACATGACCTGCACCACTGCGACCAGATTGATCTCCCTTTCTTGGAGGCCTCGAATTCGGTCCTGCAACAGGAGGACGTCTTTGGGCGGCCCCCAGTCACGCCCCTTGTTGACCCATGACGTTAGCTGCTGTGGAGGGCCCGAGCGAAATACGGGCGGCGGCTTCTGCCTGCTGCCCCGGGGAGCGGTGATATAAAACCACTCCTGTTGCCACAAGCCGAGCTCCTCTTGGAAAGAGCCCTTGGGCCATGGAGCTTCGGCCCTCTTGCTTATAACCGCCCCGCCGCACTCTGCCTGACGCCCCTCAATCATCTTCGGCTCCATGTTGAAGGTTTTGAGCCATAAGCCGAAGTGAGGGGTAGTGCGGAGGAAGGCTTCATAGACGACAATGAATGATGAGATATGGAGGATGGACTCCGGAGCCAGGTCGTGGAATTCCAGCCCATAGTAAAACATGAGCCCCCTCATGAAGGAATCCGTCAGGAAGCCTAAACCCCGACGGAAGTGAGACATGAACACGACGATCTCGCCAGGCTCGGGAGTTGGGATAACTTGCCCTCGGGCAGGCAGCCTATGCGAAATCTCGTAGGTTAAATACCTGGCATCTCTCAGCTTTAGCACATCCTCCTCCCTGACGGAGGAGGGCATCCACCGGCCTCGTAGATCAGGACCGGGCATTGTCGAGGATCGAAGGTATCTGAATTCGGAGCCCTGGGTGTTGGAACTCAGGGAGAGGGGCAGATTCGATAGAGGATTGAATAAAAAGAACGGGCCTTGGTCTCATTATAAAGAGGAAGAATACCAAGAGCCGTCCCCGTGACCATTTGGAACCCGCCTTCGATGGAGGGGGCGTAGCAACGGGCGCGGTTGGGTTACCCACGTCCGTATTGATGGGAATCCCGGAATAAGGGGAACACGATCTCTACTTCGATAAGACGTGCCAAGGAAACCTCCTTGCTAAACGCGCTGAGGTGGAACAATAAAAACAATTCGAGTAAAGGCTTGGAAGTGGTGTGACGTCATGCCACAGAATACGTCAGCAGATTGATCTTGTGTAATATTATTCTCTCTACAGTGGTATGTGGAATTTATTTTTGCAGAGCCGGACACTATCCTGGTGTTCACAATCTTCTATAAATTATTCGGAGGAGGAATCCGCCTTGCAATGCCGAAGACAATATGCGCGTCGGACTCGTCGTCATTGAAGCCTGGTTCAGGGGCTACTGAGGGAGTTCCGGACTAGGGGGTGTCCGGATAGCCGAACTATCATCATCGACCGGACTCCAAGACTATGAAGATACAAGATTGAAGACTTCGTCCCATGTCCGGATGGGACTTTCCTTGGCGTGGAAGGCAAGCTTGGCATGCGGATATGTAGATCTCCTACCATTGTAACCGACTCTGTGTAACCCTAGCCCTCTCCGGTGTCTATATAAACCGGATGGCTTTAGTCCATAGGACGAACAACAATCATACCATAGGCTAGCTTCTAGGTTTTAGCCTCCTTGATCTCGTGGTAGATCTACTCTTGTAACCCACATCATCAATATTAATGAAGCAGGACGCAGGGTCTTACCTCCATCAAGAGGGCCCGAACCTGGGTAAAAACATTGTGTCCCTCGTCTCCTGTTACCATCCTCCTAGACGCACATTTCGGGACCCCCTACCCGAGATCCGCCGGTTTTGACACCGACACTAACCATCAGATAGAGGACCGCTTTGTCGTCTTCCTCCTAGGGGCTCCGCGGGCGCCAGTTTTGGCGTTTCTTCAGCGAGGCATTGGTAAACTCGGGAAGGCCTGTCCGGACTGGTTCCGGAAGGGGAATGTCATCTACATAAAACCACTCCGAGGGCCAATCTTCGGATGCCTTCTTTGGAGTGCCGGACAGGTATCCGGCCTGAGCGATGCGCCATTTTTCGGCTCCGCCCACTTGATATATAGATCCCCCCTGATTGCGAGGGACGAGGCAGAATAGCCTCTTCCATAGCTTGAAATGAGCTTCGCAGCCCAGGAAGAGCTCGCAGAAGGCAACATACCCTGCGATGTGCAGTATGCAGGTAGGAGTGAAGTTGTGCAGCTGGAGACCGTAGAACTCTAGGAGCCCGCGGAGGAATGGGTGGATTGGAAACCCAAGCCCCCTCAGCAAATGTGGGACAAGGCATATCCGCTCCCCTCTAGTTGGGTTCGGAAAGTTCTCCGCCTGCTCCCCACCATTATAGGTGGCTAGTCCGGCTCGGACGGGGACCATGTATGCAGGTGGGAGGAACCCGTGGGTCTGCAACTCCACTAATCGGCTATGAGGGACAGAACACTTTTCCCAATCGCCTGGCTTAGAGCTAGGGGTGCGAGAGGAGGAGCTTCGGCGGCCAGCCATGATGGAATGGCTTTTCCCGGGCATGCGCTGTTGGATGCTTGCTGAAAGGAAGATGGTGTGATTTGGATCTGAGGATCCCCGTCTCTTCAAATAGACGGTTGGCTTACAGGGTCAGGGTGGCAAATGTAAAAATGCCACGACTTCTCGTATTCACTTGACACGTGGAGATAGCCATTATTGAAGCACAGAAGCCGAGGAGTACGACATTAATGGAGGCCGGACACTGTTCGCCACGACAGGTACTCTGGATTTGGAGAGGAACCCGCCTTGCAATGCCGAAGACAATCTGCATGCCGGACTCATCGTCATTGAAGCCTGGTTCAGGGGCTACTGAGGGATTCCTGGATAAGGGGGTATCCGGACAACCGGACTATGTACTTTGGCCGGACTGTTGGACTATGAAGATAGGAGATTGAAGACTTCGTCCCATGTCCGGATGGGACTCTCCTTTGCATGGAAGGCAAGCTTGGCGATTCGGATGTAGATCTCCTTCTCTGTAACTGACTCTGTGTAACCCTAGCCCCCTCCTGTGTCTATATAAACCGGAGGATTTAGTCCATAGGACAAGAACAATCATACCATAGGCTAGCTTCTAGGGTTTAGCCTCTACGATCTCGTGGTGGATCAACTCTTGTAATACTTATATTATCAAGATCAATCAAGCAGGAAGTAGGGTATTACCTCCAACGAGAGGGCCCGAACCTGGGTAAAACCTCGTGTCCCCAGTCTCCTGTTACCATTAGCCTTAGACGTACAGTTCGGGACCCCCTACCCGAGATCCGTCGGTTTTGACACGGACAGCCTTCCCTTCCTGGTGGACACTACATCTCTGTCTTGACATACAAGTAAGTCGTATTTATCAACATGCGTATTATAAACTGTATGTTTATTATAATCTATATGTCAGATTCGATGTCTGCTCGACATGGCAAGAACTAGCTAGGTGGCAATTATTAGTTGTCTTGTTCAATTAAGTTGTCAATTGTGCTTGGTTGCCAAGTAAGTGTAACAATTGACCGGTGCTAGCTGTGCATTACTTTGTTGCTAGGTAACTTCAAAACCAGATGGTATGCTTCAAGCTGCAATGGGTTGACTTCTAGTTATCTATAAAAAGCACACCTTTGCGTCCAGTATGCACACCACAAAATCCATCATTCCCAAGGATCTCCTTGTCCTTCGTCTTGGCTCCACAACACCGCAACTGATATATACTAGTAGGTAAGAAAATAATGGCTCCGATGAAGGTGTACGGGCTGCCCATGAACGGAAGCGTGGCGCGCGTTCTGGCATGCCTGGAGGAGGTGGGAGCCGAGTATGAGGTCGTGGCCGTCGACCTACACACCGGCGAGCACAAGAGGCTGCCGCATCTTGCTCGTAATGTATGTTGTCGTCATGTCCCTCTTTGATTACATACACGCTATGTATCTATCTTCTTGCCTCTTTGATTATATAGTTGTGTTGTTGTAAGGCTAATTAGATGCATCAAGTTACATGAATCGACACTTTGCAAAAGTTCATAGAGATGTTTTTTTCTTGTCTCTGTTGTTCACAGCCCTTCAGCCAGGTCCCTGCGTTCCAGGATGGAGACCTGGTCCTCTTTGGTGAGTAGTTTGCTTGCTTAATTTGTGTGATGCTGTATTTATAATATATGATGTGCACTATCATTTACTATTGGTAGCGTCATGGTAAATATCTCAATCCAGATACTTATATTATTAGATAATAGTAGGTTCTGAAATGTCAAAGTCCTATATCCCTTTCAACTAGTTAAGCACATCCTCTTTATTAGGTCATTAGGTCATTAGGAGTATAAACTTCAGAAAATTTTCCTAGTTATATTGCTTGGATATTTTTATTCCTTTTTATATAAAAGATAAGACAATACTTCAAATAACTAGAACAGCATGGGTGAAAAGGGCAAGGCCCCATCTTGCGCCACTGAATTATTCCAAATGTGTTACGATTTAAAAAAAAAGATAAGCAAAAACACCTTGCATTGCAAAGGATTGGATATGTGGTAATTAATTTTTTGGCCCTTGATGCAAAAAAAACATAAGAACATGAATTCATATAATGTTCTTAGAAAATGAGATCTCTATAACTAGTTGAACTGTTTATGTGTATAACTAGCTGGTTTTTGACAGAATCACGGGCAATCTCAAAGTATATACTCCGGAAAGGATCATCAGATTTACTGAGGGAGAACAACCTCTCTGAGTCCGCCATGGTTGATGTGTGGCTTGACGTCGAATCCCAGAAATTTGACAGCGTCATGCTGCCAATCATCTTTCAAGGTCTCGTCATCCCGGTTTACATGGGTGGGACTAGTGATCTCAAAGTTCTTGAAGAAAACCTAGAGAAACTGAAGGAGATCATGGAAGTCTATGAGGAACGCTTGTCCAAGTCCAAGTACTTGGCAGGAGATTTCATCAGCTTAGCGGACATTAGCCATTTCCCAATGGTTCACCTATTGCATGAAACTCCCTATGCGGCGGTGCTTGATGCATATCCATACGTGAAAGCATGGATTGCTGGCGTAATGGATCGGCCTGCTGTAAAGAAGGTCATGGGGCTTATGAAGATATTTGGTTGACAAAGAACTATACGATAATTTGTGTGCATTAGAGATGAATGTTGTTGCAACATGATGTGGTTGTGGTTTCAAATACTATGATTTCAATAAAGCGGACAAAATATGTAATAGCTAGTGCCTCTTTGCTCTGAGTTAGTTTAATTGTCATGTATCGGTCATATTTCATTAATTTATAGTGTGTTTATTCTTCCCATTTTCATGTCACTGAATTTTAATTGAAGTGATTAAATCATTAAAAATGTAGCAAAACTGCATTGCTTTAAGTATATGACGTGCATTTGGTAGGATTTTATAGCTCTAGCTGCCTCTTAACCACCGAGATGTGGGGGATATGTAGAAACAGAATAGAGAGGCCTTGAAATCATTAATTTGGTCTATGTATGGACATAGGTTGTCGAGGAAAAGGTAAAAAAAATAAGAAGCAAAGAAACATTCGAGAGGATCAGAGGTTCAAGTACCAACTTAGAGATCCGAACAACCGGATTGACCACTTTGCCTTGAGTTGGAAGCATAGTTCTAAGAGTCAATATATTTTTTCAAGAGTATATACTCCATATAAAACCCTCTTTGTGGAACATGTGCACATATTTTGACCAACAAGTTGCGGCTCTAAGCTTACATCATACTGTCTTGGTAAGGTAGAAGTACTATACTATGCTAGCAGTCAATATGGGAGGCAGATTCTCATGTCTTCATATATGCTCCATCAAGGTTAATTCAATATTTATTCAACTCGTACTTTCTAGATAAGTATATTTGTGGACTCATAATTTCAAGACCCAACACATACCCAAAACCAAGAGAACACAATCAGGCAGAGTTAAAAAACAAGAAGAGAAGATGATCGACAAAAAAAAGACTAGTTAAAAATATGAATCATAGGAAATTGACACCATTAATCAAGATAAAATTCACATTTTAACAAAAAAGATTAAACTTAAGGAGGAGTACCCTTCAAAAAAAATTCAGAATCTTGGGATGCATATTGTATTCTTTAGTAAAAGGCGAAAGAATAGTCCAAAACATCGTCTATTTTATAACGGAGCAAGTGCTCTACCTTGCCAAAATGTTGTATTAGTTAGATCGATATTCTTGTCTTTGCACTTGTAGGATCCAACAAAGTAAGCAGAATATGCGCAAGTCGCATGCTAACATAATTCGACGTGGATCCACTTGGTTCCTTAATTATTAATACATGATGAAGGAGCCCAAGATTGTGGGCTAGCTGATCAATCATGCAGGAGGGAGAGATAAAATACGGGCAAGTTGCAACTGGGGATGCCTACATTTACCTAATCAGCAACTTTTTTCCAGCAAAACTATGGTACTGTATGGATTATAATAAGTTCATAATTCATACTAGGCATGAAAAATGAACAAACAAAAGGGCCTAAAAGGCAGCTGAATTGTTGTTTGTTTTATCGGCTTTCATCAATGAAAATTGGGGGCCGAGATGTCCTTATTATGAAATAGAAAACCAAGAAGGACAATAAAACCCCCCTGATGATTAAAGTCGGATGCTCGCCTCAGTAATTACCTTCACCCCTGGTGTATAGGCCCCCACCATTAGTTTGTTAATTTGATCACTTAAACGACCCATGTATCATGAGTCAGGCATGACACTAGTTAATGATGTGGACGCAGCATGCATGTTAAACAAGTAAAAGGTGCACCACTGACGAATACAAGATCCAGCAGCCAGGTCGGTCGATCCACTTGTGCATAACGAATTAAATTAGAGCCAACCACTAATCTAGATGTAGTTGCAACGCAGGTTCCTTGACGACCCTTTGGTGCCATGAAAGATGCATGATTTACTCTTTTTTGTTTTGGAAAAGGAGGATTATCTCCGACCTCTGCATCAGTCGATGCATGCAACCATGCATACTATTAGAAAGCAAAACAATGTCTTAAGTTCCAAACAAGCTCAAAACCTGAGCAAAACCAGGATTTACTCATGGTCCTAAAAAAAGATGCATGATATATACTCCCTGGTAAAGAAATATAAAAGTGTTTAGATTACTAAAGTAGTAATCTAAACGCTCTCACATTTCTCTACAGAGGGAGTACATACTACTCGCTCGGTTACAAATTGCAAGATGTTTTTACGCCATGCACAAAACCAAAAAATATCTTAAATTTAGAAACAGAAGCAATGTAAGCGAACTGTAAAAACATCTTACATTTAGGAAGGTGTACTTACAAAGTAGATTGTTTTTTTAACATAGTATAATCAAAGTCGCTCACATACACAAGCATACACTCATCTCCACAAACGCATGCACGCACGCCCTACCTTTATGAGCACCTCTGAGAGACTAAGCCGGCGTAGCATCTTAAGATTTTACGAATTCATCACAGACGTCTCGTGGTCGACGAGAACGTCATCTCCCATTGAACGAACATCGCCAGAGGCCTGAAATAAATACAAGAATAATGCGAACACCAATATCAAGTCTAGACTTGAACTTTAGTGGGCTGGAGATACCACTATTCTCCTAACCATCAAACCAGAGGTTGGTTCGCTACATAGAAGATTGTTGACTATTATATGAACTACTAGTATACAATTTGACGTAGGCAGCACAATTTCCATATATATGGATCGTTGATAATGTGCATGCATTATCTGCAGCCACATGCATGTCAATGATCAGTTGGTGTGCGTTGATCTCGATTGATTTGGACAGTGATCTTTCGCCACTTTAATTAATCTCTCGATCGCATCGACCGATCACCACCATATATATTACTAGCGCACACAACAACCAGCCAGCAACACCCACACATCCAGCCACACGCCGCCGCGAGCTAATCTCCTCTTCTTCCTCCCTGCGATCGGTGAGCTCTGATCGATCGCCATGGGCAGCGTCGCCGCCGCGGTGCCGGTGCAGGAGGACTCCACGTCGTCGCCGTCGGAGCTGGAGGCGGCGTTCCTGGAGCGGTGCGCGGCGTCGGGGGACGCGGCCTACGGCGAGCTCAGGGAGCTGCTGGCGCGCCTCCACGACCCGGCCACGAGGCAGGAGGCCAGGGTCTTCCTCACCAGCCTCCGCCGCCGCTCCTGCTCCGACCCCGGCGAGGACGAGGAAGGATTCTTCCGGCGGTACGGGTTCTGCGTCCGGGAGCTGCTCCTCCACGACCCACGCTGCGGCCTCCCCATCACCACCCTCTCCTCAGGTACGTACACCACCTCTCAATCAAGCATCAAATTAGCCACCCATCTCTCTCTCCGTCGATCATTCTCAGCCAAGCATCAAATGATCCGCTCATCTCTCTCTCCGTCGATCGATCGATCAATCATTTTTCTCAACTAAGAAGAGAGCCAGTGAGGAATATTCCTGTCCTTTTTATTTGTGTATATAGTATATTTATGTATGTTCTGTTCTTGCTGTCACTGTCTGACGACGATTGTCATTGGCCTAGCGAGGAATATGATGGACGTGGTGTTGGATTTTTCTATGCGTGTTAGCAGCACCTAACCACAGCTTAGCTATACGGAGTCAAGTCAACCTCCAAGTCTTTACATTAGAAAACTGAGGGTTTTTTCTTTTTGAGGAACATTAGAAAACTGAGGTAGCACTATCTTCCACATGGTACTACCTACTGTATTTTGGCATGTTCTACGCCAAAAAAAACAAAACAGAGGAGAAATACACCATCTTTATCTCTGCAAAAAACTTAGAAAAAGATCTGTTAAAATAGAACCACACTGCGATCGACAAGTACACCATCTTCATCTGTTTCTAGTGGATTTTCTGAGAGATTTTGAGTGTGGAGTGAGTTTTATTTGTTACTCCCTCCGTCCTAAAATTCTTGTCTTAGATTTGTCTAAATACGGATGTATCAAGTCACGTTTTAGTATTAGATACATCCGTATCTAGACAAATTTAAGACAAGTATTTTGGGATGGAGGGAGTATTTTGTTAGGGGGTTTTGCTTCTTAATTTTAGTGGAGGATGCATTGCAACGTCTGGTCAATCAAAAAGATTGGGCCAGGGACAGACAAGACTGCTGCAGACCGTCACATTTCTGAGGCCCACGGGAAACCCCAGTTGTCCTGCCAAGCTTGAGCTGACTCCTCCTAAAGAAAAGGACAGCAAAAAGCTTCATTGGTTTGTCCACTGCAAAGAGCTTTAGTTATGGTGCTCATGGTATACAAGTAGACATAAAAATGTTTGACCCACACATATTTTAAAAACCATGTATCTTAGAGCATAAGATGCGCTCCTTAATTATTGTCATATACCTAGCGTGCCAATATTTTATTTTATTTTAAACCATGTATTTATACAAGTGAAGTAAATGCATTCTAGAATATCACTATTATTATTTATTAAACATACACGTGGGTAATTCTTTAAATTTCACTGTTGTTGGGGGTGCAAATATAGCAAAATCTGATCTGGATGCGAAATGATTTTATCCACTTTATGTTGGGCTAGGATACACTGTCTGAGTATCAAATTAAAGGAGCATTGTTTCCTCACAAAAGATTTTATAAATTTAAAAATAAAATAAAATTGAATTAAACTACGTCCTGATCTCTGAAAAAAGGAGAAATAAAACATATATCCACAAAGAAAATAGTGATTATTTTTGAAAATAACAAGATAGTGACTTTGAGCTTCTTTTTTCGGGTGAATAGATAGTGACTTTGAACTGATATTACAGACTCTTAGTGAAGCTACATACATTGTGATCGAGCTGTCTTTTTTTGA
>NC_041381.1:11184934-11198055 GCF_002162155.2 Triticum dicoccoides
AATGGGTCAATCTGAAGATTGGGCCAGCGATCGATACAGACAGGTTCGGCCCATCACATCTTCGTGGCGCACGGCCATGAACTATCATCTACAGTAGCTTCCCACATGGGGAAAAATGGCATAATTTGTACTACTACTTAATGATTTTTGCAGTCCAAATCTAGAGTGCACACAATTTAGAACACATACACGTCGGCTTAAAGTTCAACGCCACTGCTGCAAAAATGGCTTCTACAAAATGTAAAAAAAGCGGTGATGCAAAAATAAAATGAAAAAACGGTTGATGAAAAATGGCCAGATTTAATTAGATGTATTCACACGTGGAAAACACTCCTGATTATAATATTTTTGGTTTGTGATTCCTGACACTAGGACAATTATATTATTGAATTCATCAAGGGTGAAAATGAAAAAGAAGAAGCGGACTATAAAATTCCCTATCTATCCCTCTCGGTCAAATTATCCATCCATCTATCTATCTCTCGACCAGTCGATCCTTCTCAAAAAACAAGCTGTCAAGTGAGAAGAATTTCCATATTTTATTTGTCTATATGTGTTTGTTTCGTCTTTGCTATCGTAGTCGGTGACAATGAGAGTCCATGGCCTGGTGATGGATTTTTTTCTATCCATGCTACTAACAACTAACTCAAACCTTAGCTAGGCGAGTCAACCTTCAAGTCTTACTTGCCGTTTTTACAGTTTTTACGATAAGTACTCATGGTGTGTCACAATAATCTTTTTATAATTACTTTTCACAAGTAAAATGTTGTCGTACGTATTGTGTACCAAGAATAAGAATTTGCATAAACTGATATCAAAACATCCGCCCTGCTAAATTATATGTATAAAAACTTGTGGAACATCGAAATAATTTGGGCAGCTTTCGTTTTCTTGAAAAGAAACAAGATGGATATTCAAGAATTTATAATTATCAAAATGAAAACGACAATGAAGCACGTGAGACCCATGGTAATGAACTAGTTGTTTTTTAGCATAAGGGGCGCTCCTTAATTATTGCTGTGTAGCCCGCATGCACGTGACTCGTGAAGTTGATGTTATCTACAATGTCACCGCTATACTGAAATCGACACATTGTTGCGTGTAATGGGGCCATGTGTTAATTAGGTAAACTTCACACGTGGAAAACACTGTTAGTTTAATTGTCGTGGGGATGAATATGACAACATATGATCTAGAAGACAAATAATATTATCCACATAAGTGAGTTGTCAATTGTCATACACGCGACTTACCAGGTTAATGCATGCTAACATGTCGGTCTATTCAAGTCAACGCGTTGTTGTGTGTAATGGGGCCATGTGTCAACTAGGTACACTTCACATGTGAAGAAAAAAAAAACGCCGTTAATTTTGATTGTCAAATATAGCAACATTGGACACTCAATAATTTTTATCCGCATACATGGTTCATCAATAGTCATGCATCAACTCTTGATTACCTTTGGTACCAAGATCAACACATGAGGAAAATCATTCATAATTTTCATGAGTGAAAGATAACTATTCATATTAAATTTAATTAATTTTCTCAGGGTAGATTAAATATGTACGTTAGTTAGTGGTTCATGGCAGTTAAAGTTAAAATTATAATTTAGCTAGGCGAGTCAACCTTCAAGTCTTACTTGCCGTTTTTACAGTTTTTACGATAAGTACTCATGGTGTGTCACAATAATCTTTTTATAATTACTTTTCACAAGTAAAATGTTGTCGTACGTATTGTGTACCAAGAATAAGAATTTGCATAAACTGATATCAAAACATCCGCCCTGCTAAATTATATGTATAAAAACTTGTGGAACATCAAAATAATTTGGGCAGCTTTCGCTTTCTTGAGAAGAAACAAGATGGATATTCAAGAATTCTATAATTATCAAAATGAAAACGACAATGAAGCACGTGAGACCCATGGTAATGAACTACTCCCTCCGTTCCTAAATATTTGTCTTTCTAGAGATTTTAACAAGTGACTACATACGAAGCAAAGTGAGTGAATCTACACTCAAAAATATGTCTACATGCATCCGTATGTTGTAACCATTTCAAATGTCTAGAAAGACAAATATTTGGGAACGGAGGGAGTAGTTTTTTTTAGCAAAAGGGGGGCTCCTTAATTATTGTTGTGTAGCCAGCATGCATGTGACTCGCGAAGTTAATGTTATCTACAATGTCACTGCTATACTGAAATCGACACATTGTTGCGTGTAATGGGGCCATGTGTTAATTAGGTAAACTTCGCACGTGCAAAACACTGTTAGCTTCATTGTTGTGGGGATGAATATGACAACATATGATCTAGAAGACAAATAATATTATCCACATAAGTGAGTTGTCAATTGTCATACACGCGACTTACCAGGTTAATGCATGCTAACCTGGACCCTCAATTTTGATTGTCAAATATAGCAACATCTGGACCCTCAATATTTTTATCTGGATACATGGTTCATCAATAGTCATGCATCAACTCTTGATTACCTTTTGTATCAAGATCAACACATGAGGCAATTCATCCTCATAATTCTCCTGAGTGAAAGACAACTATTCACACTAAATTTAATCAATTTTCTAAGGGCAAATCGAATGTGTACGTTGGTTAGTGGTTCATGGCAAGTCAAAGTTGAGATTATTTCTTGTCCCATCTGCTACTCATTTTACAGCAATGGCGGCGAAGACAAGAAAGAAGTCATGACACTCCCATGCGCCGCACATGGGCATTGAAAAATGACGCCGTAGATACATCTTTATAGTGTTTTCGCCACCGAAAAAGGAAAAGCCGTGGATTGGGTTCACCCGGGTGTCCATTTAATTCCACGTTTCTACATTTTACTAGTAGCACGTTCAAAGGAGCAAAAGTCATGCACCAATAATACATCTACATACCAGTCGTATATTTTTCAAAAGCATCATGTATATTTCCAAATACATCTACGCACCAATAATACATTAGAAGATCTATATAATTATCCGCAGAATTCGAGGAAGAAAGTGGGAAATGGAAGATAGATAAAGAAAGGTATGTAGCACCAACTTGGTGGCTCACCTAACCCACAACCATCATGGGGTTTCAATGTTTTCAAAAGCATCATGAGGACATACTTGTAGCATTTGGGAAATCAAATTAAAGGAGCATTATTGTGCTAGATCTATCCATAGCCTCATAATAATTTGAAATTTAAAATAAATATTATTGTAATATTGAAAAAAAAACAATTTGCAGCCTCAGAAAACTCTCAAGCAAAAAATGAGTTGCTGGTGGTGTGATCTCCCAAGAATTAGGAAGTGACGGTTGTGCCCTCGTCGTCCACGGCGACGACGTCTAGTCCCTTCGCCCCGCCTCCACGGGCCGGGCCCCTATATATCCACCCGGCCTCCTCCCCGCCATTGCTGTCCACCTCATTGACCTCACACCTCACCTCCTCCTCCTCCTCCTCCTCCTCCTCCTCTTCCCACTCCCACTCGAACCTCGCGTCCAGAACGACGGGAATGGCGGCGGCGGACGTGGAGGCGTTCCTGGCGACGTGCGCGGCGTCGGGGGACGCGGCGTACGGCGCCGCCAAGGCCGTGCTGGAGCGGCTGGACGCGCCGGCCACGCGCGCCGAGGCCAGGCGGCTCCTGGGCGCCGTGCGCCGGCGCTTCGCCGCCGGCGGCCCCGCCGCCGGCCTCGAGTGCTTCCGCACCTACCACTTCCGCATCCACGACGTCGTGCTCGACCCCCACCTCCAAGGTCCCTCCTTTTCCCTCCCTCTCCATCCGCATCCGCACAGAGAAAAAAATATATACAGTAAATCTGCCGCCATTGGCGGGTAAGGCTCGGCGATCTGCGCGCGGCGCCGGAATCCCGCGGCCCGGCGGGAAATCCCGGCTCGATCCGGTTGCCGCCGCCGCCGGAAATCCCAGTTTCTTGACAGGATATTTTCCCCCCAGTTCTTATTATTAGTCACCACCAAGTATACCCATTGTTGCGCTGCCACTGCTTGCTAAGTGCAGTGCTATCATCATCAGCAGCAGCCCAACAAAAAGACAAGTATATATGCAGCCCAACAGGATAACATTTTGCATTACTCAAGCAGCACACACGACAGCGATCTTGTTTGTTTGCTGCCATGCCTGTCGGATCCTTTGGGGAGCCGTGTAGCCCATGTGGCCGCTGTGTTAGGTGTCCCTGGGAGGATTCGGTCCCCACGCTCTTCATCCGGGGAGCAGCTTGCCTGGGTTGCTGAATAAGTAATCTTAATTTGGACACTCTCCGTTTGGCCCTTTGTATCGAATGGGGAATGCCTTTCTTCATCAGTGTGAACTGTTCCGGTTCAGGATTCGCTCCTGGATAATAGTCTTAATGCGATTGTGACATGCCTCCTTGCATGAGGCTTTGCTTTGTTACTTAGTATTAAGTATGTCTCACGGTATCAGCGGTCTGGCTGCCGGGATCAATCCGGTTTTGGCAGAATTACGGGCTCAATCCGGTTACTGCCGTCAGTAATTTTTGTTCTTGTCGTCAGTAATTTGGTTCGGTGATAAAACATTTGCCTAGCTCAGCGGATTCTAGTTATTAAATTGTTGTTTACTGGCAGCTCAGTGGAGAGTACTATTGCGTGATCGCCATACTAGCAAACACACCGAAGATCTGACTTTCTGTGCCCAGTGACTGAGCCACCCAATTGGAAGGAAAACGATTACATTATTAACTAAATAACAAGGGCACAATTATGTGTGGACTCTATAGCATACAGCACAAATGTATCTATCTTGTTTGTTGCGATGTGTATGGGATCTTTCAGAATCGGCGTATCCCATGATTGCGTTGGAGTGCTGACCATGTGGCCGTTGTGTGATGCTGTTCGCTGCTGTAAGCTAGCGTAAAGTGTCCCTGGAAGGATATACTATACATCTACAATATTTATGTATGTACAATGATTCGGTCCCCATGCTCCTTATCCAGGGAACAGCTTGCCTCGGTTGCTGAGTAATTTAGGCTGTCCATTTGGCTCTTTTATAAAATGGGATGGGAAATGCCTTTCTTCATCTGTGTGACATGTTTCGGTTCAGGATTTGCTCTTGGACAATCTTAAGTTAATATATCCGATCCTGGTGGGCACCTTTTTGAGAGATTCCTCAATCATCAAGTATAATATTTACGTATGCAATTTAGAAACAGGGAGACATTTTTTAATAGGTCAGAATTCAAATTGAGCCAGACCTAAGATCTACTGGGGATAGTTAGCTAGGTGCATTCAGGTATATGGCTTCAGTTGGATGGCTTCAGTTGGACCACATTGGTCTGTTGAACACTTACTAACTTATTGGCTTGTGGAGGTATGATAAAAGGATCGAGGGAAACACATATGACACGATTGTTAATGTTTTTGTGTATAAGTTGTCGTCTTTAGTTGGCGCACTAGTAAAAGCTTTCCCAGTTCACTATGCATTAACTTTTTCCTGATCAAGTATCTATTATTTGGTTTGGTTTTCATATCTTGACAAATTTATCAACTGCTTCTAGGATTCCAACAAAGGAAGAAGCTAACAATGATGGAGATACCCAGCATTTTTATTCCAGAAGATTGGTCATTCACTTTCTACGAGGGTCTCAATCGGCATCCAGATTCCATCTTCAGGGATAAGACAGTAGCAGAGCTGGGATGTGGCAATGGTTGGATATCCATTGCACTTGCAGAGAAGTGGTGCCCTTCGAAGGTTGGTACCTCATGTTCTGTGGATATTTATCGTATCTTCTTTGTTGCAATTGTGGGACCTGTAGCAGTTAGAAAATTACTCAGCTCACCTGACATGAAACTTTAGGCGCGTGCCAATCTGCTGGCGGTCTAATTTGCTTGGTATACCTGGTAAAATAATACCTGTTGAGCATATTGCTTTCAAACTTTGAGCAAGGCACTACCACTACATATTATTGCTACGACGATTAACAATCGCTTTCCTTTGAAAGGAAGAAAACAAGAATGACATGCACCTTAGTAGTTTGAGGCCACACATATAAGTGAATCAAATTAGTTTGCAGTCAGCTCGAGATTAACTTACTTGAGCATTATTTGTTCTTTTGAAGGTCTATGGTTTGGATATAAACCCAAGAGCTATCAAGATTGCATGGATAAATCTTTACTTGAATGCACTCGACGATGATGGTCTCCCAATCTACGACGCAGAGGGGAAAACATTGCTGGACAGAGTTGAATTCTATGAATCTGATCTTCTTTCTTACTGTAGAGATAACAAGATAGAACTTGATCGCATTGTGGGATGCATACCACAGGTATGGTCAGGTTTTACCCTCTCTTTCTTTTTTTCTTTTTTTTTGTGAAAGGGCATTATAGTCGATCAGAACTTAACGAAAATGCCCTTAATATCTGCCTGTCAGATTCTTAACCCCAATCCAGAGGCGATGTCAAAAATTGTAACTGAAAATTCAAGTGAGGAGTTCTTGTACTCACTGAGCAACTACTGTGCTCTTCAGGTAAGTTGAGATATGTCTTCTATTTAAACTCGAGCCATTCAGTTTACCTGTTACTAAATGGTTACTCATGTCGGAGTCCCCAAATCTTTTTTTTTTCTCAAACAACGAAAGGAAAAGAAAACTTTTAAATTGTATCTCATCCAAGGACTTTTGGATCAATGAAGCATATAGTATTAGAAGTCTACTTAGCAATGTTCGCTCATAACCTGCTTACAAAATATGCGTTTGAACATTTCTTTTTTCCTTGTAGGCATGTGGTCCTCCTATCTTTACATAAGAAAATGAAGTTTTTCATGTATGCTTTGCTTTGTACTAACGACATGGTTCCACCAGTATAATCAATTTAACTATAGGTACTTAGGAACCTAGGATGGAGAGCACTGGCAGTATATAATATACTCCCTCCGTCCGAAAATACTTGTCATCAAAATGGATAAAAAGAGATGTATCTAGAACTAAAATACGTCTAGATACATCCCCTTGTTATCAATTTTGATGACAAGTATTTCCGGACGGAGGGAGTATATTGATAGGGGTTAGCACACCAAATCCTGGGTACTAGGATTACTTGGCAGTAATCTGTAATAGAACTCCACCTGAAGTTCCACCTATTGCATAATTTTTGGTCTTACAACCTGTATGGACAAACGCGGTCAGCACCCCAGTCTTTCCTATAAAAAATGGCTGATGGAATATGGAAATTATTAGCAGCGGTATTTACTTTTAGCATGTTGAAATTTTCCTTTCCTAAAGAATGACAATTCTTATGCCACAATGTTACACTGTATTACTCAAGTCAATATTTGTTACTAGGGCTGATTGTATGATTCTAGCTTCCTGTTGTTAATTTGTTATTTTTGTGAACTTACTGCATCCAGGGTTTTGTTGAGGACCAATTTGGCCTCGGGTTGATTGCTCGTGCTGTTGAAGAAGGGATATCTGTGATAAAGCCTAGTGGTCTTATGGTATTCAACATGGGAGGCCGGCCAGGACAAGGTGTCTGTGAGCGACTATTTCTACGCCGTGGATTTCGCATCAATAAGCTCTGGCAAACAAAAATTATGCAGGTAATGATGCTTTGACAAACTAATCAGAGTGTTTCTCATGCAAGCATTACATCCTGGTTAGGAGAAATATGCTCTTCATGTTGCATACCAATCTTTAGCTGGGCCTAGAATTTTCATCTACTAGCTTACATTTTTATATTACAAGGCCATTTATTGTTAAGAATCATTACCAACTAGTTGGGTCTTTGCAGGCTGCCGACACAGACATCTCTGCTTTAGTTGAAATTGAGAAAAATAGCCGACATCGCTTCGAGTTCTTCATGGATCTTGTTGGGGATCAGCCTGTGTGTGCACGCACAGCATGGGCATACATGAAATCTGGTGGCCGCATTTCACATGCTTTATCTGTGTATAGCTGTCAACTTCGCCAGCCCAACCAGGTACCTATGCTCTCTGATTACAATTATTAAAACAATAATATAGTGGCAGGAATAGTACTAATTTGGTGAATTTCAGGTGAAGAAAATATTTGAGTTCCTTAAAGACGGATTCCATGAAGTCAGCAGCTCCCTTGATTTGTCCTTTGATGACGATTCTGTTGCTGATGAAAAAATTCCTTTCCTAGCATACCTAGCTAGTTTCTTGCAAGAGAACACGTCTAATCCTTGTGAGCCTCCAGCTGGATGTTTAAACTTCCGGAATCTTGTTGCTGGATTTATGAAGAGTTACCACCACATCCCATTAACTCCTGACGTAAGACTTGGTGTTTATTCCTGTGCAATTATGTTTGTTTATTAGAAGGATTTCATAAGATCAACCTATTTGGTGCTTCTCACTTATGCTTAATGTGTCACTCCTTTTTCTTTGCTGGTGCACCAGAATGTTGTTGTGTTCCCATCCCGTGCTGTTGCAATAGAAAATGCTCTTCGATTGTTCTCACCGGGACTTGCAATTGTCGATGAACACCTAACCCGGCACTTGCCCAAGCAATGGTTAACATCTCTAGCTATTGAGGTACTTTGATCAATCCTCCCCTCTCTCTTTCCGCGTGTGTTTGAAACTTGGGAAAAATACATTCCTGTTCTGTGAAGAAAAAGTTAATGCTGACAAGAAATCTGATGCGGTTGCCCCTCTTTTGAATTTCAGGAAAGTGACCATGCTAAAGACACTGTAACTGTAATCGAAGCACCACGCCAATCAGATTTGCTGATTGAGTTGATCAGGAAACTGAAGCCTCAGGTTGTTGTTACTGGCATGGCTCAGTTTGAGGCTATCACCAGTGCTGCTTTTGTGAACTTATTAAGCGTAACGAAAGATGTTGGTTCCCGATTATTACTAGATATTTCAGAACATCTGGAGTTGTCTAGTCTGCCAAGCTCAAATGGTGTATTGAAATATCTGGCTGGAAAGACCCTACCTTCGCATGCGGCCATATTGTGTGGCTTAGTAAAGAATCAGGTGCGTGTCAATCAGCCTGAACTTTAGTTAAACTGTTGTGCATTCTTTTTTATGTACTTTAGAATCATCTCCTTAAATGTACTCATTTCTGTTTGCTAAATCTTGCAGGTTTATTCTGATCTGGAAGTTGCTTTTGCTATCTCTGAAGATCCAACTGTTTATAAGGCATTGTCACAAACTATTGAGCTACTGGAAGGACATACTTCTGTGATCAGCCAGCACTATTATGGTTGTCTTTTCCATGAGCTGCTGGCGTTTCAAATTGGTGACCGGCATCCACAACAAGAGGTAAACTTGGCTTGCCTCTTCCAGTTCTCCATCTCACTCAGTTCCGACCACAAGATGCCGAATGCCCTGTTTAAGTGGACACTCTCCTCAGCACGAGCCAGCTAGTCCTTGAATTTGGATTAGTTCCCTCTTAGATGGGTATTTGGATTACACCACAATGAGCTCCTCAATGTGTTTCGAGGTGTTTGATTTATGCTTTTCATCTTTTCTCTCTAATTTTTGGTTGCTCTTTTTCAGAGAGAACCTGCAGAAGTGATCTCTAAGGAGATGATAGGGTTTTCAAGCTCAGCTATGTCTACCCTAGAAGGAGCTGAGTTTTTCGTTCCTGGTTCCAAGGAATCTGGTGTCATACATATGGATCTGGACCGCAGCTTCTTGCCAGTACCTTCTGCAGTGAACGCCTCCATTTTTGAAAGTTTTGTTCGTCAGAACATCACTGATTCTGAAACCGATGTCCGTTCCAGCATTCAGCAGCTTGTGAAAGATAGCTATGGCTTCTCAGCAGACAGCGGTTCGGAAATTATATACGGGAACACCTGTCTCGCGCTCTTCAACAAGCTTGTTCTTTGCTGCATGCAGGAACAGGGCACCTTGCTTTTCCCCTTGGGCACCAACGGGCATTACGTCAACGCGGCAAAGTTTGTGAACGCAGCCACCTTGACTATTCCAACAAAGGCAGATTCGGGCTTCAAGATCGAGCCAAGCGTTCTAGCCGCCGCACTAGAGAAGGTGTCTCAGCCGTGGGTCTATATGTCTGGCCCCACAATCAACCCTACTGGCTTTCTGTACAGCGACGCTGATATAGCAGAGCTGCTTTCTGTCTGTGCGAAATACGGAGCTAGGGTGGTGATAGATACCTCCTCCTCTGGTCTGGAGTTCCAATCTGCCGGCTGTAGCCAATGGAATTTGGAAAAATGTCTTTCTACTGTGAAGTCTTCAAAGCCCTCGTTCTCCGTTGTTCTGCTCGGAGAGCTGTCCTTCGAGCTGACCACGGCTGGGCTTGACTTCGGGTTTCTGATTATGAGCGACTCGTCCTTGGTTGACACATTTTACAGTTTCCCAAGCTTGAGTCGGCCACACAGCACGTTGAAGTACACTTTCAGGAAACTGTTGGGTCTTAAGAACCAGAAGGATCAGCATTTCTCTGACCTCGTCGCTGAGCAGAAGGAGACGCTGAAGAATCGTGCCAACCAGTTGATCAAGGTATGCCTTTTGCGATATCCTGTGTTTAGGCTCTCTGTTTTCTTCCACTTATCAGTTCTCCGATACCCTTATATCCTTGGTTTAATTTGAGTACTTCGATGTCTGCCACACATGTCTGACACATTCTTTCCTCTTGTTTTATTTTCCTGTGATGTGATGAACAGACACTTGAGAGCTGTGGCTGGGATGCCGCGGGCTGCCATGGAGGCATCTCGATGCTGGCGAAGCCGACCGCCTATATTGGCAAGTCGCTCAAGGTTGACGGCTTCGAGGGCAAGCTCGATAGCCAGAACATCAGGGAAGCGCTCCTCAGGTCCACCGGGCTGTGCATAAGCAGCAGCTCATGGACCGGGGTGCCGGACTACTGCCGGTTCAGCTTTGCTCTGGAGAGCGGCGAGTTCGACCGGGCGACGGAGTGCATCACCCGGTTCAGGGAGCTGGTCCTCGGTGGCAGTGCTAAGGTGAATGGTAGCAAGTAGGGCTGTTGGGTGGGTCAAGTGGGTGAAGAAACTGTAAAACCTGAAGGGATGAGATGAGATGTAACCACTCTTATCTGTCTTTACCTGTTTGAAATACTTTGTTTCAAATCCAAATGGAATAAAATCACGTAATCTCTGATGTAAATGTATTTGGCAATCGGCTTCTTGTGCTCTGAAGAATGCACTGCATGTTTACTTTTAATCAGAAGATGATTTGTTTTGTACTCCTACCATTTTCTTTCAGCGTAGTGGTGCTGGATATAATTAACCAAAGAAAAAGGAAGACCTGCACTGCAGGTACATCTTTTTACTTGTTAATTTGATGAAGAACATAGCAATAGTTTTTGAAAAACTCAAAACAAATTCGGAGTACGACCGTTGTGTTGCAGAGTTAAAAAAGGACTACTGTATTCCATATTTCGGTTTTTGATTTAAACGAATTGGGAAACATGACATTTTTGTTTGAAATGAAGAAAAAGGAAGAACAGTCAAAACTGTTGGAAGTTATAATCCATTGAGTTTTGAAGGGATACAAACCTGCGGCACAATATGACGCGGGTTGAATTTCTCATTATGTTGTTTACATGATAAGACTTTAGCCTTTATGTCCATAACTTTATGATGGAGCTGAGCTCATCAGAGAAAGTGTTGTTTAGCTGAAAGTGACATTCTGCTCCCAGGTTCAAATGCAGCCGGGTGAACAGTGAATTTTGAAAAAAATATATGAAAAAACAAACGATTCCGAAATTCTTTAGACAAACATTCTTGGGTGTTCTCCCTACTGATGATTTTTTGTAAAGAGATCACGTTCCACTCATACATCTCGTTAGTTGATTAGAGACAGAAAATCTTCGTTAGTTGATGCACGCGTCCACTCATACATCTCGTAGATACGTTTTTTTTACAAGAAATAACACCGTTCAAAATGATACCAAGAGAATACAACAATACAACCCATGCACCACATAGTATGTTGTTAACATGGGAGTAAACAAACCCCACTCGACTATTTCTAGCCGGCCGCGCCTAGAAGACATAGAATCCAACACTTTCGCGAGTCGCAGCGAATGATACAAGAAAGGTATGCAAAACATTAGATAGTTCTTTTTCTTTTGTTAGAAACAATAAATAATGTATGATAGTGCTATATCCGCCATATCCATCAACCGTCCTACACCATGCACACCAACTAGAATTTGAGCCCGTAATGCTTGTTTGGAGTGACACCCGCCCTTCTCCAATGTTGTGGTTGATTGCAAAGAGCTCCTTGATGGAAACCAGTTGTCTCTTCAGGACCCCAATGGCGAGCATCTTCGGAGTTGGTAAGAATCTTGATCGACAAGGTGAGATACGAGTACTAAGCCGACTGTCGATCACATGAATTTGAGTATGGCCTTGTTCTCTTCAACGGTTGCCAAGCAAGTTGGAGGTCACTGGCGAGACCAAATTCTTAAGCAGTCTCGCCTTCATTGAACTTGATGTTTGTGGACTCGTGAAGAAGCATTTGCAATTTCGACCTGTGTCTTGTGCATAGGGCTTCATGTCGTTCCACACGATCGAACAGTAATGCTCATGCAATTGGTACTCTTTTATCACATACTTAAGGGAGTTTTAGTGCATTATTTGTAATGCTTAGTTAAGTCAACAACTGTCCTTTTTTTTCCTGCAAAAAAAAGTCAACAACTGTTTCATTGCTATTCGCTAAAAGTGTTAGGAACGGGTAGAGCCGCAACGGGACATTTTCTATGTACATCAAGTTCCTACCCTATTTGAGTCCTAAGCCCCCGAGTCCGCTCAATGTTACGTGGCCCGACAAGCAAAAGTTCATACTACTTTGGACTTTATATAGTTATTCGGATAAATTTGGCTCTGCCCCATCTCTACTTTATGCGTGTAACTGTTTTATTTATTTATTTTCTCAATAGAATGTAATACAAAAAATAAATAAGACCTTTTAGAGGTTTCAATATGAACTATATACGGAGGAAAATGAGTGTCTAAAATATGTATATATACATCAGTATGTAGTCTATATTAATTTTTTTTAAAGATCTTATATTTAAAAATGGAGGGAGTATCAACAATTAAGTCATAAATGACTAGTTATCGCAACTTAAATGTAGGAAAATCTGAGGGCCAGAATATACATATTACCTGTTAGCGTACTGTATGTAATTATATATCAATTTAAAGAACA
>NC_041381.1:11198351-11203789 GCF_002162155.2 Triticum dicoccoides
AGAAACCTTCTGTTTTGATTGAAGTTCTTATATTAGTTGTCAAAAGCGTGACATCTAGGCTCGGGCTTAACATTCACCTTGAAGCCCAGCCCCAAAACGCCCAAAAGATCAAAATGATTAAAAAAATATATTTTAACTAGCAAATATGTAGAATATGTTATTTTTATAACCATAAAATAATTATTTTAATTGATAATTTTTTTAAGACACTCTCGCTAAGCTTTATTTATACTTTCAGAATGTTTACATGTATGAAGTGGAGTTCCGGGCCTCGAAATTCAAGCTCTTTTTTTGTTTGAGAAGACGAAATCGGAGCTCCTAAACTCGTGAACTTGCTCATGTGTTTTGGGCCAGCTGGGCCGGGCTTGGGATTTCAACTTCGTGCTTTGCTGAGCCCGACCCGAAAGCCGGCCCGATTGGGTGTATGATCAGGTCTAGTTTTTTTTTTGACATCAATCAGGTCAGGTCTAGTTCCTTGTGGCAAACGGTTGACGTGTTTGACCGTTTGGATCAGGAAAAATAATCCCGAAAATAAACAACATATTCTTCTTTTTCTTTATTAAGAAAAAGAAAAGAAATTCCTCCTCTTGGCTTGGGGCCTTCGATATTCCTCCTCCTTCGCGCTGCGCAATCCCAACCAACAAGACTCAAAACTTCATCCCATGGCGGCGGCGGCGGCGGCGGAGGACGTCGGCGGCGTGGCCCGGCAGGCGGAGCTCCGGCGCGCCGAGGGCAACGCGTGCTTCCGCAAGGCCCGCCTCGGCGCCGCCATCGACTGCTACACCGAGGCGAGCGCACCCCATATCCCTAACCCCAAAACCTCCTCCTTCCTCCCCCCAATCCCCTTCTTCCCAGCCGACGATTCGATCCGTGGAATCCCCTCCGATTCTCGAATGCAAGAACGGATTTATTGATTGGTTGGTTGGTTGGTTGGTTTCCAGGCGATTGCGCTCTGCCCCGGCGTCGCCGTCTACTGGGTCAACCGGGGCCTCTGCCACTTCCGCCGCAAGGACTGGGCCAGGGTCGAGGAGGACAGCCTGAGGGCGCTCGCGCTCGACGACGCCTCCGTCAAGGTGGCTCACACAGATTATATCATTCCCCTTTCTTCACTTCATGTCTGAGGAAGAAGGGGCGTATAGATTTGTAAAATGTGCAGAGGTTTCAGAGAGCTTCATCTCTTCTTGCTTCTGTTTTACTGACGATGCAGGGACACTATCTGCTAGGGTGCGCGCTGCTCGAGAAGGACGACTGCGCTCTCGCCATCAAGGAGTTCGACAAGGTCCACCGTTCGCAAACCCGCTCTACATTCTGAACCAGGCTCTGTATTATGCTAAGATCATCACGTTTGCGCCATTATTTACAATATATAAGAATTGGTAGATTGTAAGCACCAGTCTGACTGACGGTTAACCTCAAGATGGTTATAGAATATCTCTGAATCCAACCGGTTATCTCACATGCGTCTAAAGCACGCTTCCTGATTACCCTTGTTTTTGAAACAAGGACCTGATTACCCTTGTACCTTACCTGTCTTCTTCACATGTACGTATGTATTATGTAACCCATTATCGGCTTGCTGTCTTCTTGAGAAATATGGTGGTGTCAATATGTACTACCTTGGTGTCTTTCACCAAGCTCTTCTTCTGATTATCTATGGATTTAATTGACAATTTTAGTTAAAGTTAATTAGTGAACTCAGCTGATTGCCTAACTTTTCATGGTTATTTTGACTTGGCATACTGATGGCGAACAGGCTTTGGACCTCTTGAAGTCTTCAAATTCAGGGGACAAAATGGCGAAGGACATTTGGCAGGTTCTTGCCAAGGCCAAGTACCAAGACTGGGAAAAGCACTCCACTCAGCGAGTCTGGAAGATGCAAAGTTTAAGGTACATTGTACATTGAAATTACATTGAGATAATTGGCATCATTGTGTTGCAGATAAAAGCCAAGTCTGTATATTTAATGTTGAGGGTCAATTCGGCAAACTTTTAACATTCACCCTGATGCCTTACATTCAAGGTACTGATTTTTTTTGTTTGAACTCTGCTGCAACATGAACATCGTAGGGAAGCTTGCGAAAATGCTCTGCAGGAGCATCACTTTCTTAGCGGTACTCTTTCAGAAGACTCTGAGGGGACAACCAATGAGTATCCAGAGCAATGCAAATTGTTATCTGAAGTCTTCACCAACGCTATACTTGCTGATACACCAGGAGATGTAAAAACACTATTTTTAATGATATCTTGTAACCATTTTTCTGGTCAATGTTGTTTTCTCCCCTCCGCGTTCTTAAGTTGTTCCCACTCTGAATACATATAGGTGCCCGACTACCTTTGCTGTCAAATAACTTTTGAGATTTTTAGAGATCCAGTTATCACACCCAGTGGTGTCACATATGAGAGGGCCATACTGCTTGAGCATCTTCGCAAGGTGCACATTCTTCCTAATCTGGTATCTGTTTATAGAGAACCCTTGATTTAATTTGTTTTATCTTCTGTTGTACGCTAATATCATCCCCTAAACTTCCTTGATACAGAAGAATATTCCACTTACATATTTATTGCCTGATTCTACAATGATCATATATTTAGACGACTCTACAAATAAGCACTTCATAGTTGAAAGAACTGTTATTAAAAGAAACAACACGGGTACTCGAACAAATGAACAGTAGCTGGTGTAGCTAAATTGAACTGGCGCACTATTTGATTTGATGATGTGCTAAGGTTCAAATTTAAACTTCACTTTGCATATAACTTGGCATTTGTGGTACAGGCGGTTCAACTTTCTACACAAGAACAACAATTTTACTTCGAAAACTATGATGTTGTAAAACTCACAGTATACTTTCCTTAGGTGGGTAATTTCGACCCGGTGACACGGGAGCCCTTGAAGGAGCACCAGTTGGTTCCGAATCTTGCCATCAAGGAAGCCGTCCAAGCATACCTCAAGGAGCACAGCTGGGCCTACAAGTCGAACTGAAGCTGTCCTGTTACCGCTTAAGTGCTAACAAGATGTGTTGATAGTATCTGAGTTGCAAAGGGGGCTCCATTCTTCACTTTTGTGTTGGGCTGATTGATTCTTTGTAAATCCTGGTGAACAGTTGGCAATTGTACATAACCAGCCAACACAGTGGAAGCTAAAGCAGCTTGCTTGACCTGTGATTCTCTGTAGCAGTTTACCTATAGGCTAGTTATTTTCAGTGCCAAAGTCTCTGAGATTAGGCGGAACTTGGCTCTACGATAGTGGTTTGTGTGATCCTGTAGATTGATCATCTGTTTAGTCCAGTAGTAATGTGACTTTTACACTTTGTCTTTTGTTGCCATTTCTGCACTGTGAATTCGACGATTCATGGTCTGTTTGGCAGACACGAATTATGGAGAAGAATTCCCATGTTCGAAACGAGGTCCTGTAAATTGTTATATTTCTAGATGGATCAAGTGTTTTTCAAATTTTAATCAGGGGCAACTTTGCCATTTCCTTGCAGAAATTATATAATAGTTTTATGCAAAATTCTTGTGGGATTTACAGAAATTATAATAGTTTTATGCAAAATTCTTGTGGGATTTATATAATAGTTTTATGCAAAATTCTTGTGGGATTTATATAATAGTTTTATGCAAAATTCTTGTGGGATTTACAGAAATTATAATAGTTTTATGCAAAATTCTTGTGGGATTTCCAGATGACATGTCTTTTGGATGTTTCTATATTTTGATGGGCGCTAGCGAGTATTGCACCCATGTTAAAAAAATGAGTATCATGCAAAAAAATGTTTTTCCTTTTTGGTGTTTCTTATATATGAAAAATAATACCTGAACATAAGCAACACGAGCATAACTCTGGTAGTGTTAGGTACCTCCTCTGATCTAGAGCTCCAAAGGCAGAGATGGCTGGATTATATGAATTTGGTAGGTTTTCTTATGAACCTTTTATACAGAAATTTTTGAAGTCAATAATTGTTGCATTGCCAGAATTCTGTTCTTTTGGCGAAGGGAACTGAGTAGATGTTTGAGCCTGAGCTGTCCCTTTGTTCTTTTTGCCCAGAGGACAATCCCGACCTTGCGATACATTTCGTGTCGTTAATAGTGAAGATCTTTTTCCGAACAGAGGAGCTTTCACTCCCAATTTCATTTCATTGAAATGAAACCGATAAAACAGCCACCAGACCACAATTGGGAGTTTACCGATAAAACCCTTTATCTGGTTCATTACCCTTTATATGGATGAAGTGGTCATCGTTCGATTACCCTTTATATCGAACGATCGGCAACAGGAACAGAGGAGGACAAGAGGCAGACTGAGCCCAAACTGAGAAATCAAAAGAGACTGAAGATTAAACTTGATTTTATTCGAGCAACTCACACATCACACCGATAGACAGCAATGGATCGAGTTGACGATGGACAACGAAGCTATTTTATTTTATTCAACCAGAGAGATGGCGTGGCCGGCCGGCGCGTCGACGTTCAGTTGTCGGGAGAGCACCGCGTGCTCTGCCGGATAGGGCGGACGAGTGAGAGGCCCTCCGCCGCTGTGTCGATGGTCTTGGGCTTGCCGCCGGGACCGATGATGCTCAGCAGTTCTGCCTTGAGATCCTCGGCGTCTTTGTTCTTCTCCCAGGCCTCGTCGGTCATGCCGTGGCGTGACCACGACAGGGCCGCCACCAGTTCACGGCGAGCCGCGGGAGGGAGCGCGGGATGGTGAGCGCGTGGCCTCCCGTGAAGGCACCGGTGGTGCTTAGTGTAGACCGGTGGTGCCATGGCCCCCTTTAGTTTTGGCATTCATTGAAGAGCATGCTAGCTTTTAGGGCTAATTAGTGTTTCAACAAGTGATTAGCCCCTCCTGGCCTACTAATTTGTTCCCCTTGAGTCATGGCCCCTTTCAAATTTTGCTCAAGCTCCGCCATTGCATGAAGGCGATGTGTTGGGTGGCGGCGTCCCCAATGCCGGGGAAGCGCTGGGCCTCCGCGACGGCGAGGACGTAAAAGGCGAGGCTGGGCTTGAGCGTCGTGTCGTCGACTTACCGATCCCGGTACTGCGCCAGGTAGCGCGTGTGGTCGTATGGGAGGCTGCTGTTGATCGGTATGTTGGCGAGGTCTCGGTAGCTGGTCAACAGCTGGTCGTAGTCCCCCGTGAAGGAGAGCGCCGTCGGCGTGCCGAGCAGCGTCGCCTCCTTGCCCTTAAAGCAGAAGAGCCCAGACTTGTTCTGGAAGGCCGCTAGGTATAAATTGTCGCTTCGAAAGTAGAGGCCCACCATCTTGTCGCCGGCCGCGCCGACAAGGTTGACTTTGTGCCAAAACGCCGGCGACACCAGCAGGTGCTGCTCCTTGAGGACGATGTTGTCGGCGACGATGGTCTGCCTTGTCATGTACACGCCTTGCTCGAAGGACCCCATGAAGCCCGTGTAGGCCTCCCTGCAGCAGTGGGGGAGCTTG
>NC_041381.1:11204166-11207316 GCF_002162155.2 Triticum dicoccoides
TCAGAGTTGTACTAAGCTCCGCCACTGCCCTGGAGGTCACAGGGACGACCAGCTTGGTGACCAGCCACGGCGACCGCGGCGGCGGCTTCTTGCCGCCGGCGGTGGTGCAGACCACCAGGAGGAGGAATGGGAGCAGCATGTGGCGCTCTGCACCCATGGCCGGCGCGCGGAGGTTGAGTGTGATCGATCGGTCGCTGTGCTCTTTGTGCTCTGTGCTGTGGAGGCTGAGCTCGCTAGCTTAAATAGCCAGCCAGGTACGTACGTACGTACGTGCACACTCTTTCTTACTAGCCGTCGTTCGCTTAAATTATTTCCTCGGTCTGCCCGCTTCAGGTCCAGGCGGTTGCATCCCATTGTTAGAATTAGCGGTTGGGGCGCCATCCGGTGGCGCCGCTTGAGAGAAAGTTGAGCGGTGCTAGATGGGAGGCGCCCCTTTCCAGTTTCTATAATGTTTTTGTCATAATTGGCAAAAATGGTAATTGTAGGTTCTTTGAACATCATGGAGTGTCAAAGTCAAATCAAAATCTTGCACCTGGTTTCTGTAGTGGATTGTCTGTCTCAATAATACAGTAGATATCATGTAGTTTCATTGCCATTGTACCCAAATTCTAGAGGAATTGTATTGTAGATATAGATGCCCACCTCTTGTCGTAAGGTATTTATCATTTCTTCTGAATATTCCTGCTTGGAGAATACTTTAGCTGCCATGTCCTACAGGAACATGGATAGATACTGAAAGATTATGGTTAAGATGTAAAACTCCATTCATAATCATGCAACAGAAATGATATACCAACTTACCGAACCATGCCACAGAGCATGATACACTGTTCCGCAACAACCTGTATGCATCGAACATCAAAATAGGAAAAAAGGACAATACCAGATTGCACAACAGTCTAAGGATAGAGATAACATTGCTAATTCTGTGTTATTATGTACATGGACTGTCAGGAGTAAAAAAGTACTCCCTCCGTTCCAAATTAGATGACTCAACTTTGTACTAACTTTAGTACAAAGTTAGTACAAAGCGTGGGTCATCTATTTTGGAACGGAGGGAGTACATGCATAACCATACAAACAAAAAAGCCATCACTGTTGTAAAGCGTATAACTTGCAACTTAGAATCTCAGAATAGACATTCATGCCACAAGGACTACTGTAAAGTCATGAAATTAACTGAACTATTATGGTTATTTAAGATTAGAAGAAACATAACTGATCTGGATTATGCCAATGATAAGAGGAGAATACACAAGCTTTTATTAAGAAGCATGAAGATCGAGGAATTTTACTGAAAAACAGCTGATTTGGACTATGCCTATGAGCTATTAAGATGCATGCATAGTGTGAATTACTAACAAACAACAGACAACTCAAGTACATGCCTAATACTGAATTGTTTGAAAAACATGTTAGCAAGAAATTTGAGTGCCTACAGATGAAGTAATTGCAAAGGGAAAAAATTAAGTAACTACCTTGACCTACTTGTTCTCCAATTACTAGGTCTTCCCAGAGAATGTCATAATCTAAGCAGTCTGCTTCATAATCTACTCCCTCAATACCGCTGCTGTCCGTAGTCCCAGTAGTGCTGCTAATGCTACT
Source organism: Triticum dicoccoides (assembly GCF_002162155.2). NCBI lineage: Eukaryota > Viridiplantae > Streptophyta > Magnoliopsida > Poales > Poaceae > Triticum > Triticum dicoccoides. Next base: position 11,205,772 of record NC_041381.1, read on the forward strand.
CACGCTGTTCTTGTTGAAATCCCACCAGGAACCTGAGACCTCATATTTCCTAGCCCAAGTGTATTCGCTATTTTGGCAGTCTGGAATTAGGATAGGCATTGCAAATATATACAAAAGGAACTACATGCACATGATGCTTCCTTTTTTCTCGCATATGCAAAAATGAACTAACATATAGTACAAGTGAACCGCATCAGCACGAGTGTGACACGAGAGTGCCAGCCAGCCATCAAGATGAGCACGCACAGGCTTTGGCCGTCGGGGTGCACGACCACTTCAAGACAAGCACGAGGGGTCCGAGGTGCACTGCACTGCACGCCAGACCCGTGAGCACTGCATGCCAGCACCGCGCGCACTGCAAGCCTGCACCGCTCACACTGCACCGAAGACCCAGGCGAAACTGCATTTTTTTTGTGCCCAAGCGAAATCTGAAAATGCCAAAAATTCCATGAACTTCGTCAGCGCATCAACCGCACCGCATCAGCCCCCGATCCCATGAGCTGCAGAGGTGAACCGCTGGTCTCATCGGCGACGGGCCGTGCACCCTGTGCAGCACCACCCGCGCCATCTGGCGGGACCAGGGCTCTGGCGGCGGTGCAGCATGGCCGGCGACCCTACTGGAAGGGTCCCTGGATCTGGTTGCCAGGGCTCGCCGCTGCGGAGAGTGGCCGAGCAGCAAGTTAGCGCGAGCAGTTTTTCAGACCCTAGGAGATTCAGACTATAGGAGATGTTGGGGACGCGCCAACGAACTGCATTGGACAGCTAACCCCGCTGCACTGGAGCGTCGAATGAACATGCCGAACCGCACATCTTAATCTCAATAGACTCAAAACTTGCAAATCTTCTTCAAACAAAAAAACAAAGTGCATCTGACCCGCCCCAACGCCCGCTCGTGGACCTCGTCATGCGTATGCGACCTGCAGCGACAAGCTAGCTCCCCGAGCACTGCACATAGAGAAGAACAGAGCTGCAAAAACCGCTAGAAAAGAGCTGCAACAAGTATTTCAGGGGCTGGCCATGGAGATCGAGGGTGTCCTCATCAACGCCGGCAGAGGCATGTTGTGCCGGAGTGCCCTGTGTTCGCCGGAGGATCACCACAGCTGGTGATGGGCGGATCCATTCCCGGAGCATGGACGAGCTGCACCAGCGGGAGGGCCGCGCGGCGCCTGGATCTGGCGCCTCCTCTCCTCCACACCCGGTGCCCCCCTCCCCTGACCTGCAACTAGATGGGATCCGGGTCGAATCCGGACGGGGTGGAGCGGGGCAGGCGACGGTAGGTGGTGGGCGGCGCAAGGAGCACCCGTGCCGCGGGGTAGGCGGATCCGGTCGCCGGCAGCCGCGCTGAGCACCTGGGAGGAGGGAGGTGGCCGGCTCAGGAGGTCGCAGCCGGGGTAGGTGGATGGACGGGGTTGGGAGGAGGGAGGTGCAGGAGGATCCCGTCGGATCCGGTGGCCACAGGGCAATGGTGGGAGGAGGGACCGCCGGATCCGGTGGCTGGACGTGCGGAGTGGGAGGATGGCTGGCTGGGAGGCGGCCGTGTGGGGA
>NC_041381.1:11207680-11238302 GCF_002162155.2 Triticum dicoccoides
CTTGCTGGGAGGCGACGGTGAGGGGAGAAGGTGGGGTGGGGGATCGGGGAGAAGGTGGGGAGTGGGGTGCGCGTGGGTGGAGGTGGGTTGGGTGGGCTGTTTGTTTTTGTTTGTTCGGGGAGGGGCTTTTGGGTGGGCGTCGGTGTTAGCAGAATAAGCACTTTTGAGGTGCAGAATAAGGTCTTAAGGGTGTTATCATAATAGACTCACCCTTTATTTATATATATATATATATATATATATATATATATATATATATATCCTACTCCTACAAGGATAGCCGACCGTTAATTCCTACAAAACCTGACGAGTGTACCTACGTATGCGGCCAAGCCAAATACAAAGGAGTCAATGCAATATCGTTCTTGTGTAACCCCTCACAAGGAGGCTATCTCTATAACATTAGAACTGGTCGTGCCCCTTACCAGGAGGCGGACTGATTACTACATTGATTTCACCCCTTACGAGGAGGCGAGATTAATCCCTACGTCCGCCCCATATGAGAAGAGGAGACGAATTGTTGCGTTGATTTCCTCTCATACGAGAAGGCCAGACTAATGACTCCACCCTTACGGGAGGCCACAAAATAATCCGGCATTGATCATCCTTCCGTGAGGAGGCGACTTTAATATATACTTTTTTTACAAGCATCGTCTTCATAACCAATTGTCCATATGCCGAACGATCCAAACCAGTCCATGTTAAGGTTAATATATAAAGCCTCCCTGGAATCAGACTGAACAATCCTGGGAAGGCTTTGTTCGGTTACACCTCCTCACAGGGGGATTGGGGTGGATTGGAGGAGGTTTTGACTTGTAGAGGATGTAATCCCTGCCAATCCCTGTCAAACCCCTCCATTTTTCCTGTCAACCGAACAGGCCCGAAGGGATGTGTGTTGTATCGCGATGGCCATTCCTTGCATCAAAGCCACCCTTGAATCAAGCTATATCAAAGATATTATTACCATCGAGATAATATATTTTTTGGCCGAGCCATGCTAGTGCTCGCGAACTCGAGCCTATCCTCCCTTCCGCTGTTTGCGATGGGCCTCTTTCTTTTGGCCGAGGGAGTCCAAGCCAAAATGGACACACCTAGGTTGCGTTTCTTCTAGGAAGGCACGGGCCCGAAGCACAAATACCATATGGTGAAGTGGGCCGCGGTCCATCGTCCCAAGGCCTTGGGGGGCCTTGGGATCACCAACACTAGAATCCTAAACATTGCACTCCAGTGCAAGTGGATTTGGAAGATTTCACAAGGGGCGTCTGGCCTGTGGGCTGATCTTCTCCGTGCTAAGTATTACCCGAACGGAAACTTTTTTGAAGGTGCAGCTATAGGGGCTCATCTTTCTGGAACGACATCCAATCCGTAAAACAGGCTTTGGCCATGGGGGAAAAACTCGCCATAGGAGACGGCAGATCGACCAGGTTTTGGCTAGACTTTTGGGTCGGCTCCCAACCTCTATGGTCGGAATTCCAGGACCTGTACGCAATTGTGGTAGACCCGAACCTGACTGTGGCCTCGGTCCTAGCCTCGTCCCCCCGGCGATCTATTTCCGCCGTGAACTCAATGACCAAGAGCGGGTGAATTATGCGGCGATGCTCGACCTCATAAGCCCGATTTCGGTGTCCACAGCGGCTGACTCGGTGACTTGGGCGCTCATCGTGTCCGACAAGTTTTCGGTTAGATCGCTTTACCACAAGCTTTGCCATGGGCCGGCCCAGCCAGTGGTGAAGGGCCTCTGGAAGGCGCGCCTCCCGCTGAAAATCAAAGTGTTTCTATGGCAACTGTTTCGTAACAGATTGCCCACTTCTGAAAACGTGGCAAAAAGGCAGGGCCCGTCGACAGGCACATGTGCGGTCTGTAACATGGTCAAGTACGCAAACCACGTCTTCTTTCGGTGACCGCTGGCCAGGTTCGCTTGGAGCGCGGTGCGGACCGCAGCGGGGGTGTCTTGAGACCCGAGGTCCACCAACGATCTTGTGGGCATCCTTGACTTGGTCCAGGGGAGTAGTAAACGTGTGCGGTGGAGCTGTGTTGGGGCATTGTTTGGGCGCTTTGGTTGACTAGGAACAAACTAACTATTGAGGGGATCTTCCCGACTCACCCGGCTAATGTTATCTACAAATGCAACTTGTTTCTACGGCAGTGGAGTCCGTTGGCGAGGCGCAAGGATATTGAAATGATGCAACATGCTTAAGACCGTCTCTGCCAGGTGTACATGATGGCTAGGGAGCCAGCTGCCACTTCTTGATATGGAATGGCCCTTTTGTTTCGCTCGCGAGCCTGCGTGCTCCGTGTCTGGCCTTCGAGCCATGTATCTATCGCTCGCGTCCTTTTGGCCTTGAACTCTACGACTTCCTGTGTGAGTGGCCCGAGTCCTTTTGTAATGTGTGTAAGGTTCGGACCTGTTGGTACGATGCCTATGTTGTGGGCTTGATTAATTAAAAGGCGGACGCTCCTAGCGTCTCCGTTCTAAAAAAACCCATTGTAACTCCTTTTTCATTAATATAATGGAACAAGCAAGTCTTCTATTTAATGTTGCTGGTGTCGTTTAAAATATCCCTTTATGTCTTCTCCCCTCCGGGAAAGGAAGCCCCAAATACTTGGATCAAAAAATTCAAATAGAAGTTTATATTTTTTACATGGTTAACATATTTTCTATACACATTACACATTTTCAAATGCCAGATTAACAATTTTGTAATGCTTGTTTAATTTAGTTTTTCAAATGCTTTGATCAATCCTTTGAAATACAGGTTCAACTTTTTTCACGCATATTATCTATTTTTTGTATACATTTCTCTTATACATGAGAAACATGTTCTCTATACATATTTCACTTTTTCAAATGTTTGGTCAACATTTTTCAAATCTTTTATATGAAAAGTTTTATTAATATATTCATTCAGAATATTTGGAACCATAAACAAAAATAAATAACCAAAACCTAAACGTGAAGAAAATACGAGGATGTGCCCTCCCGCGTGTTTGGTCCGGATCATCTAGCGCTCAGCATAACGCGAGGCTTCCCTACATCTCGCTACAAACGAGACATAGGGGTGCCCCCAACACGTGGCCTTTGTTGGTACCATATTATGCCCACTTGTTTTCTTTTTTGCTTTTTCTGTGGCTCAGCGCCTATGTATCCAGTCTTGGATGTGTGCGTGTGATGGGGTGGCGTGTGTTTGTTTTGAGTTGTTGTTGATGGCTGTTGCTTTATAGGCTGCCGTGTTGCTCCAGGGGAAACCCTGACCCTCGGATCGGGCGGCGGTAGCGCTCTGGTGTCGTAACCTTCTTGGTTGAGGACCCCGATAGCTCTTGTAGTGATAGGGGTGGTGTAGCTGCGCTCAGCACCTATGTATCCAGCCTCGGATGTGTGTGTGTGATGGGGTGGCGTGTGTTTGTTTCGAGTTGTTGTTGATGGCTGTTGCTTTATATATATATATATATATATATATATATATATATATATATATATATATATATATAAAGCAGGACGGAGGCCTTTTTCAATATGTAATTTATGAGAAGCATATATAATCGCTTTTTTAGACATTTAGAATTCTCAACGGACGACATGTTCAGATGAATAGTACGTTATGCAAACACATGAACCCCATTGGCAATGGAAACATTGACTTGACTCTGAAAGTAGTCACGCAAACACATGCACAACATAGTCGACTTGCAAACACTTTGCAACATGCTACTATAACTAGGATACAATGACTCCATGCCTGGTGCCTACACGCTACCAGGCATATATGTATGTTAGGAAGAAGACTTGCGGAGACTCCTAAAACAGTGTAACAATAGTGCTTCCTAGTTGACAGAACAAGGCCGTTGCACTAGCATACATGATGTGAGTCACAGACAGAGTGTTACTCAAATCAAATGTTGTTCGTCCTGATGCACGCGCTTCCTCCTTCCCACTGCCACTTGTGGTGCTTGCATCTTACAGCTTATAGTGTAGTTGTAGTAGGGCGGTATGCGAGACGTCCACGCAACAGCCTCAAATTCTCCACGGGGTAGTGTACCACCACATTCCAGGAGAATGTCCCGCATCCTGATCCTAGGGACTTGTGCGCTGGAATCTGACTGATGATACTTGCTAATCAAGAAATATCCGCGGCTCTTCTCCATTCTCCAGTAGTATATCGGCTCATCTTCCCGCAGCCGGAGGTTTGGGTGCTGGTCAAACATAAGGAGATGTGTCTTTATATATGCTCTCACACAGTGAAGAACCGTGCGCCAAAATCGAGCATTGAAGTTATCTCTCAGTATCCCAGCAAGGATATGCGCGCTTGTGAAGCATTGCCTTTGTTCCAAAGCGATCTCCATGGCCATGGTTGCCAGTTTTGGCTCCTCATCAGGGTTTGTGCTCCCAAACACAAGGGTCTTGAAAAAATACCAATAGGCTTCTTGGGGCAGATAGTCTAGCCGAAGCGCTTCTGTTGTCCCAAGACTCACAATTCTATCTGATCGACTGGTGATAATGATTTTACTCCCACCACATGGCGTCATGCGAGCTATGGAAGATTTCAGCCTTCTCCATGTGTCCTGGTTAATGTCCTCGGCTATTTCGACAATAACCAGCAAGCTGTGTTGAGAAGAAGAACAATTCTGATGTTTGACTAGATCATTAATACTGTTCTCTTTCAGGTCGAGCACTCCTTCATCCCTGAGATAACCTTCTGGAAAGAAGAGAACCATCGAGAAACGGTCACGCACACACTCATCTTTACAGACATTCTCAACAAGAGTGGTCTTCCCTGCTCTTATTGGACCAACCATGGGAAGCACTGCCAAGTCTGGAGAAGGACCGGAACGCAACAAGAAATTCAGGACCCGGTGCCGTTCCATTTGGCGACCAAACATGCAATTGTCCAAGAGCAAATATGCGCCATAAGGTTGGCGGACTATCCGAGGATACAAGTTCAACAAGAAAAGAAATTCCTTCATACCAGCTATGGTGTCTTCAAGATTGTCAACTACCCGCTGCAGCTCTTCTTGTATGTTGTTTGTACCAAACAACTGTGCTTCCATGTTGTTGTAGATACTACCACTGGCGGTGGCGGTGCTGCAAGAGAAACGGAGCCGTTTGGCAGGACTGAACTTAGACAATGCACCTTCCTTGTTCTCCTCCTCCTCGCCGATGGCTCGAAATTTCAAGGCGTCAAGAATGTAGTGGCCTCTATACATTCCTTGCCTCAGCAGCTTGAGCTGACGGAGCATCCCCTGGTTGGCGATGTGCCGCCCCTCCGCCTCCTCGACAATGGTGTCGATTCTCAGCACAACTCTCTCTAGCCTTTGGAGGATCTTGTCGATGTCAGGCTGCTGCTGGAAGCATTTGCTGATCACGAACGACGCCGACCTGTTAACGAGGTCGCCTATGATTGCAGAGAAGAGGATTTCCATGGATGTTGATGGTGCTACTCCTACAGCGATGTAAGAGGGATAGATAAAGAGCAAGGAGTGACACTAGCCAGTACGGTTGGCACTCAGGACTGCATAGTGTGAGCCTCTTGACTGACTCTTGACTGTCAGTTTGTAGACCAATATTAATGCTGAATGGGTCAACACGCTACGATGTAGTCCCAGTTGAGTTGAGTCTTCACTGACTTTGACTCTTGACTGTGAGTCTGCGGAGGCCCAAAGTCATGAAACTTCAGTGAAATATTGGTGTAGTTTCCAGTTCGTTAGTTATGTATAGGCCCCACTCCCTATTAACTTGCCTACTCCTTATTTCCTAGTGTCCTCGTTTTGAGTTTGACCAATAATACGCGATAAATATTGGTGTAGTTTCCAACAAAAACTTGGTGACCCACATTTTGAATATGTGATCTGAGATTGAAGATTTTTCTTGCCTACTGCCTATTTCCCTACTGTCCTCGTTTTGAATTGGACTAATAATACGCCTAAAATGTACCATAAAACTACTATATCAGAAACTTGTGTTTCGATTCCTAATTCAACCCTATAGTTTTTGTAGCGCATGGCATGTTTTTGTTGGTCAAACTAATGGTTACCTTTGAACCTCGAAATATGTGTGCACTGTGTATATAGGAACATAAGGGCAACTCTAGTTCATCCCCTAAAAAGCTTAGAGGAGTAAAATTTCAGTTTTGCTCCTCTAAACCGTACCTAGCCGATCCCTTATTCCCGTTAGAGGAGATTTTTTTTACTCCACAGCTGCCCAGAGGAGTAAATGAAGTCGTCTGTGGCCTGCTGGAGTAACACAAATATTCGCTCCGAAGGAGCCACTCGTCGGTCTCCCTCGATGGCGGCTTTGGGCCTCGCCAGCAACCTCGTCGGCGACCTCGTCGCCCTCATGAACATCAACTGCGGCCCCATGGGTTCCGTTGCAATGGTGCGCTGTAGGCAGTGCAGCACTAGCATGACCGTGATGTCTGGCACTTGTGCCGTGCAAGGCGCATGCTTCCCACCCCAGGCTTCGGCGACGGCCGTGACAATAGTGCGGCGCCCACGGCTATGGGAACGGTGGGATGCTGGTGCCGCCGAAGCGTCCCAGCCGGGGACTCAGCTGCGGCCGCGGCAAGAAGCACGCCGTGCTGATCAGGACGCCTACAACAGAGTCATGGCAGAGCATGTCCGACGTGCTCTCCGGTGTTGCCGGTGTGGTCATCATCATCGCCACTTCCAGTGGAGGCGCATCGTAAGTGTTTGATGAAATGTATAAGCCATTTTTTTTACTCCGCTAACTTTAGGAGGTCGGCTAGAAACGGCCAAAATTTCAAGGAGTAAAAAAACTTCTCTAATGGATACTCGACCGTCTACTTCTCTAAATTCTAGGGGATCAGCTAGAGATGCCCTAAGGAGTAGCCATCTTCATTTGGACTCAGGTACTCTACTGGAGGAAATAAATTACGGTGAAAACACCAAAACTATGCTGAATTAATGTCCTCCAATGCCAAAGTTGTTGTCTGGAATCCAAGAGTAGCATCCAATTCTGTACCATGTCTGAATGTGCAAACTGTGGCTTATAAATTTTGTTGAGTTTGGACAATATACAATGCTGTACATGTATGAAAATATGTTCTGTATACATTTCGATGTTTGTACATTTATTTTCACACATAAAACAAAAAATTATTCTGAAAAAGATGATAATGGCAACACAATTATTGGAAAATCATATGCGAAGCATGAGGTCGATAGTTTTCTAGTACAAATGTATGTAGCATTGAAATACATCTAGATACATCCGGTTCAGCGATAATTATTTTGGGATGGTGCAAGTATTTGTCTTCAGCAAGTCCCAACTTTCGTCTATGAACATCAGATTAACTAGTACTATCTCCGTCCTGGTTTATTGGTTCCCAATGTATTTTGTATCAAATTTTGATCTTAGATTGAACTAACAAAATATTGATGCATGTCACCAAAAAATATATCGTTTGATTTGTATTTGAACATAGTTTCTGATAATATTATTTTTACCCTCTATAACATATATTTTATTAGTTAAAATCATAGTCAAAATATGACCAGGAAAGTGATTCTTACATACTAATGTAAGGTCAACTAATTAATAAACTAGGACTGAGGCAATAGTAACAGGTCTGTAAGGATCCAGGACGGAGGCAGTAGTAGCATGTCTATTAAAGGAGAAAGTGTTCGATCCATCGTGTGATCTCATGAGTAGTGTAGTAGTGAATGATATACTAACAAATGTATAACTCTATGCAGGAAAGAACCATGGCATGATCATAGGAGCATATTGCCTTTAGCTCGTAGGCGCTTGTAGAAGTTGATGACCATAGACGACTGCTTGCTCTGGAGCCGGGGGTCCCAGAGGAGGTACATGCCGGCAAGGACAACCACCACCTGGAATGGCATCACATAGATGGCGATGATGAAGGAGAGCGTGTTCAAGATGATTGTGGCCCTGAGGTCACCGACCACCGTTTGCACCCTGGCGGCGATGCTCCTCAGCTGGTCGTACCTCATACATACCATGTCCCTAGGCTTCGACGTCAGGAACGTGTCAAACTCCTCACCCAACTCGTCAGGTTGCGCCTTCTGCTCCAGGAAAACTCAAGCAAAACACGCGCAGCCCCAACAGTCGCGCTGAACCTTTCCGCCGCTTGCTTGCCGCCACCAGACCTCATGGACGCCTTTTCAGACACTGCTCCAGCGCACCTCACCATGGCAGCCTCCGTGGTGATGTAATATCATCTGTTGGAGTTGGAGTTTTTTTGGTGTTGTGAATTCACATCAATTGTTGTAGTTGAAGGTTTTAGTGATGTAAAAACCCAACTTTTGGTGATGTAAATTCTACTCGAAGCATAATTTGATAACGTATTTCACATGATCTATTAGAGATGCTCTAAGATATACTAGATCATGAAAGCGCGTGTTGCTGCACCCGTTCATGTTGACATAAGAATTGTATACATATTTAAGAAAACAGGACAATCAAATACCTAGTACAAAATAATTAGTTTGTACAGTGTATATAGTTGGGTATTGTTCAAATCTTTGGTTATAGGATAAGATATTTAATCTATTGAAGATAGTTAAATGTGAATTCAGGATGCTATCTATCTTAACTGTATGTGCATTACATGGAAAACCATAACAATTATGGCACCACAAGTAGCTCATCACAAACACTTGATAGTCGGCGTAATGAATCCACATTCTGGAACTTGAGTGGTGTATGAAAACGCGTCTAGTGATTTGCATACACGAGAAAATTATAACAATCTTAACATATAAATAGCAAAAACCAGAATCTGGGTGCACCTAAAGATTTGTATACTTTTCGATCTGCAATCTCTCCCTAAAGCGCATAAACATGCCATGGCATAAATTTTCAGTACCAAGGAAAATTACTCAGATAGTGGTTGAAAAATGAAATTATGCCACATGACGGTGTACCTTAGTTGTCAACACCGTGTTCCATTGCCAATCCATGTAAGTTGGAGAAGCTAATTTTCTTATCAATTATAAAATCGATTAGATACCTTATTTTATGAAGCTAACATATTATGCCATGTACTAAAATGGCAGAACATACACTAAAAGTGGTTATATTAACTTTTGTAACTCAACTTAGTTTCTAGCCTAATGCCTCATACATTGGTTCAACTAAATTGAACTGATATTAATTTAGACTGACACCTGATGATACAGTTAGAGCAAAGTGGATCTTAATATTTCTAGCAATTGAGAGACCTAAGTATGTTGGTTTGCCACAGGCCTACAGCCCTGCCACCAAAAACTGGAAGTACTATTCACACTAGAAAAATATTTGCTATATACTCCATCCGTCCCATAATATAGGAGTGTTTTTGACAATACATTAATGTAAAAAACGCTCTTATATTATGGGACAGAGGGCGTACAATACAAGAATCCGCCGTACATGTGTTAAAGGACTTATAAGGCAACTGAGACTTTACAACAATGTTAACATTTTTTATGTATACCCTATAGGCCATCAAACAAAACATCAAAGCCTCTAATGTGCTAAAAATTAATTGTTGCACCAAGAAGGACTTGCAGCATGGGAAAATGCTGCCAACTTACAGAAGAATAATCAGACTGTGCTATTGGTCTTAATGAAAATACCCTTTTAGGCAGGAGAGATGGATGCAATGCCACTGACCAGAACTGCTTGCTTTTCAGAAAAATCAAGCCATGCAGAAATAACACCGGTATATCACTGAAGGCCACTTCCATTAAATATCAAGCTCCATGTATCACATCACCATCTGTTTCAAACTATAATCATATATATTTGCCAACTGATAAAAAGCACAACAGGCCAGGCAAACAGAAACCAATCCACAACCAGATTGACTAAAGGCAAAAGTCAAAATTCCTGACCATGATCAATGTTTCCCCTTATGGGGTCCAAATGGGTGAATTTTATTTGGTGTTTCACCTGTGCGGACTGGATTTGGCATGTCACGTATGTCAGCTTCACTGGGTTCAGTTAGGTCGGAGGTGTCCATGAGTGGAGGCATCATGTTGCCTTGTGACGGTCAGTGTGAGGTTGCTCGTGTAGGGCGACATGGGATGCAGGCAGTTGTGATGGGGTTAGGGGAGGCAGATTGATTGAGGAGGAGGCTCTGTGGCCCATGGCGAACAGAGGTGGGAAGGCGAGAAAGGTGGACGGTGATGCTCAAAAGGGGGAGTTCAGAGAGGTTGCTGATGGAGTAGGAGGCTCTGTGGCGAGGGCATGCGCACGATCGTGGGCAAGAGGAGCGGACGCACCGCGGTGTATGGGTCCGAGTCATAGATTGAGGGACGCAGGGCGCAGATCATTATTTTTTATTTTTGTAGGCAATTTCTTTTGATGCGGAGGTAGGGCGGAGATGGTTAGCGAAAAAAGGGTGAATCATATTTGGCGCTGGAGTTGCCGGTTATTACTAGTGGTATACAAAAAGAATCATGGGGATGGATGAAGATGTCTCCCTGATCAAGAGTCTTTGTAAATTTAGCTAACCTATCTTCATCGGTGTTTGACGCCTGACCTTCAAAAGTAAATACAATTAAGTAAACTAGCTCACTGCTTAATCTCACTAGTGATACAACCATAAGTGCTACTAGTTCCTCTTTCAATGTCGTTCACCAGCTGCTTTGATTGGCAATTATAACGTCTTCTTCAAGAGCCAAACCTTCACTGCATGCCATCGCCGTGAGTGTGGCTACATCAATGACTCCCCGGAGAACCAGAGAGGAGTTGCCCAAATATCGTCCAGCATCATCTCGGCACACTATGGATGCCTCTCCTCTCAACTCGGACTTTGCCACGCTTTCATCGACATGGATTTTTGCGTAACCTTGGGGTGGCGTCCTAGGCCTCGCCGTTGTTCCTCTAATCTCGGCCGGTGCCCTTGGGTCCTTCTCTGTTGTCATCTCCTATTATGGTATGAACCTTTTAATGAACTCATGAGTGGCCCAAGGGCTTTGAAAAACCTCTTCGTATCTCACTTTCCTCCGTGCCCACCATATGGCCCATAAGGTGACTGACAGCTTAACAAATGCTCATGTGATAATGAATTAATTATCACGAACAGCCACTCCTTGGCACTAGGTTCAGTTGTCTCGCATAAATGGCGGTTATTACTATTTCTACAAACCGGCGCCTACAGCCGCGTTAGTTGGGCTCGGCTCGTTCTATTTTTTCTTTTGTTTTTTAAACATCAAAAAAGGTGTTGACGCTAGGGTTCGAACTAGGGACGAGTTGGTTGCGAGGGAACATGTAAAATCAATAAGCCGCCTCATGTGTTGATGCAAATGTAGTTCCTTTTTTCCTTTGATCCTTTTTTCAAATAACATTTTTGGTTTCCTTTTTTTCAGTTTTTTGTTTTGGCCTTTTCTCTTCTTGCCTTTTTATTTTTATTTTTATTTTCCTTTTTAAATTTCATGTTTTTTTAAAACCAATGGACTTTCTTTTAGATTGATGAACTGTTTCCAAATTCGATGAACTATTTTGTGAACTTGTTTCAAAATTGATGAATTCCTTTTGATTTTCGATGAACCTCTTTCAGATTCAATGGACTTTTTTCAAAATCAATGAACTTTTTTTAAAACCCATGATCTTTTTTAAATTTGATGAATATTTTTTAAAACTGCATGACTTTTTTCAAATCAGATGAACTTTTTTTCAAATTCGGTGAACTTTGTTTAAAACTTCGAGAACTTTTCTCTGTGAAATTTTTTCAATTCACAAACTTTTTTAAGCGTGGGTGCCAGCTTAGGGAACTGCCGCCTGCAGCGCCAATTAGGAGCTTCCGAAAAAGGGGAGGCCACCGACACGGAGGCGGACTTTCTTCGAACAGGCTAAACTGTAACTAAGCACAAGCTTCATTTTGGACCAGTGAGGCCCAATGAATGACGGAACACCCAGGTATGTCCCCGGAGCCGCAACCTAGAAGAGGTTTTGCTCGACAGGGCACCCCTATTCCTCGCATTCAGCGAGTGTAACTCCCGACTCGCTGAAGGGGACGAGCAATATGGGCCAGCCCACGCGCGAGCAAGGCCATAACTCGTTTTTCTATTTTTTTATGTTTGTGTTTCATATTTTTATTGTGTACCTTTTTTGTAATTTAAAATATTTAAAATATTTAAAAAACTGTACAAAATACATTTGGAAAATGTTCAATAAGTATTTTAAAAATGTTGAACAAGTATTTGAAAAATGTTATTAAGCCTTTGAAAAATGTGGAACAAGTATTTCAAAATAAAATTGATGAACAAGTATTTGAAAAATGTTAATGACGCATTTGAAAAATGTTGAACAAGTATTTAAAAAATCTTGATCAAGCATTCGAAAAATATTGAACAAGTATTTAAGAAATGTTGAACGAGTATTTGATCAAGTACTTATTGAACAAGTATTTAAAAATGTTGAATAAGTATTAAAAACTCGTGCAACTACGTAAACGATGCATTGCACACATCGCCTGACAACTACATCACTAATATGCCATCGCACTACCAAAATTTGGCATGTTTGGCTATGGTGGAGAAGATCATCCACGAATGCCCTTCCCCTTCTCGGCGCCCTTGGTGTCCTTGTCCCAAAAGTACCGGTCAAAGACGCAGTGGGGATCGAGCCGGATCTGCTCGTCCCCGGAGCTGTCCGACCCGTCATTGTCTTCTTTCTCCTCCTTAGGTGGCAGTCCGGCCATTGCACGGACTGCTCAATTCCCCTCTCTGGCGAAGGCACGCGTGTTCCTCCACTACCACTTCTTTACAATGCAGACACGGATGGCTTCCTCCTCTGAGGCTGCCCGCGCCACCGCATCAACCGCTTGCACCGTAGCCATGCTGGCACAAAAATGGGCCTCCACGGCCCTTATGCTCTCCTTTCCATGGTAGGCACACCGTTCCTGGTGGGACTCATACTCCGCCGGAGTGGTGATGGGGAAGGGGAGATTTGAAGGCTCTCGAGACCGCGATGCTCCAGCCCTGGAGGATCCGAGTGCCCGATGCGCCTACGCTATGGAGGTGCGCCAGACAGATCCTGCCATTAGCCGGGCGTTGTCCTCCCGAGAGCGCTGGAGTGCAATGCGGACGACCGTTGCCTCCTCCTACCCGCATGGGATGACACTCCAGTCGATGGATCCGTACTAGTTAGATTCAGATCGGCTGCTCGCCATGCCACAGATGGTCGGACGAGAGGTTGGGTGACAGAATGGAGTGGATTAGAGTGGAGTGCTTAGGGTTTGGTCTAGCGAGCAGATGGGAATGAATATATGTGGGGTCGGGTGGGCCAGCTGTTGGAAATATGCCCTAGAGGCAATAATAAATTAGTTATTATTATATTTCCTTGTTCATGATAATCGTTTATTATCCATGCTATAATTGTATTGATAGGAAACTCAGATACATGTGTGGGTACATAGACAACACCATGTCCCTAGTAAGCCTCTAGTTGACTAGCTCGTTGATCAATAGATGGTTACGGTTTCCTGACCATGGACATTGAATGTCATTGATAACGGGATCACATCATTAGGTGAATGATGTGATGGACAAGACCCAATCCTAAGCCTAGCACAAAGATCGTGTAGTTCGTATGCTAAAGCTTTTCTAATGTCAAGTATCATTTCCTTAGACCATGAGATTGTGCAACTCCCGGATACTATAGGAATGCTTTGGGTGTACCAAACGTCACAACGTAACTGGGTGGCTATAAAGATGCACTACAGGTATCTCCGAAAGTGTCTGTTGGGTTGGCACGAATCGAGACTGGGATTTGTCACTCCGTGTAAACGGAGAGGTATCTCTGGGCCCACTCGGTAGGACATCATCATAATGTGCACAATGTGACCAAGGGGTTGATCACGGGATGATGTGTTACGGAACGAGTAAAGAGACTTGCCGGTAATGAGATTGAACAAGGTATCGGTATACCGACGATCGAATCTCGGGCAAGTACAATACCATTAGACAAAGGGAATTGTATACGGGATTGATTGAGTCCTTGACATCGTGGTTCATCCGATGAGATCATCGTGGAACATGTGGGAGCCAACATGGGTATCCAGATCCCGCTGTTGGTTATTGGCTGGAGAGTTGTCTCGGTCATGTCTGCATGGTTCCCGAACCCGTAGGGTCTACACACTTAAGGTTTGATGACGCTAGGGTTATAAAGGAAGTTTGTATGTGGTTACCGAATGTTGTTCGGAGTCCCGGATGAGATCCCGGACGTCATGAGGAGTTCTGGAATGGTCCGGAGGTAAAGATTTATATATGGGAAGTCCTGTTTTGGTCACCGGAAAAGTTTCGGGTTTTATCGGTAACATACCGGGACCACCGGGAGGGTCCCGGGGGTCCACCAAGTGGGGCCACCAGCCCCGGAGGGCTGCATGGGCCAAGTGTGGGAGGGGACCAGCCCCAGGTGGGCTGGTGCGCCCCCCCACAAGGGCCCAAGGCGCCTAGGGTTTGGGGAGGGGGCGCCCCACCTTGCTTGGGGGCAAGTTTCCCCCTCTCCACCCCTTGGCCGCCCCCCTAGATGGGATCTAGGGCTGGCTGCCGCCCCCTAGGGGTGGAAACCTAGGTGGGGGCGCAGCCCCCTCTCCCCCTATATATAGTGGAGGCATAGGAGCAGCCCAACACATGAGTTTCTTCTCCTGTTGGCGCAGCCCTACCTCTCTTTCTCCTCATATCTCGCGGTGCTTGGCGAAGCTCTGCTGGATCACCACGCTCCTCCATCACCACCACGCCATTGTGCTGCTGCTGGATGGAGTCTTCCTCAACCTCTCCCTCTCTCCTTGCTGGATCAAGGCGTGGGAGACGTCACCGGGCTGTACGTGTGTTGAACGCGGAGGTGTCGTCCGTTCGGCACTCGGATCTCCAGTGATTTGGATCACAACGAGTACGACTCCTTCAACCCCGTTCTCTTGAACGCTTCCGCTTAGCGATCTACAAGGGTATGTAGATGCACTCTCCTTCCCCTCGTTGCTGGTTTCTCCATAGATAGATCTTGGTGACACGTAGGAAAATTTTGAATTTCTGCTACGTTCCCCAACACCAGCATAGGCCAGGTCCGACATAGCGGATGCACTCGGGCGTGCCCAGGCGCCCTATATTTGGGCTGGATATGAGGGGTGCCATCCGCCCGGGCATTTGAGGCGCCCGTCCGGGTAGTATTTTTATGACCGAGGAGTGACTGATACATGTCCAACGTATCTATAATTTTTGATTGCTCCATGCTACTTTATCTAATGTTTTGGGCAATATTGGGCTTTATTATCCACTTTTATATTATTTTTGGGACTAACCTATTAACCGAAGGCTCAACCCAGATTTGCTGTTTTATGCCTATTTCAGTGTTTCGAGGAAAAGGAATATCAGACGGAGTCAAAACGGAACGAAATCAACTAGAGAAGTTATTTTTGGAAGGAAAGCAACCTGATAGACTTGGAGTGCACGTCAGGGGAGTCCCGGGCTGCCCACGAGGGTGGGGGGCGCGCCCACCCCCCTGGGCGCCCCTGCCTCGTGAGCACCCCGGAGGTCCACCGACGTACCCCGTGCACCCATATATACCTACGTACCCTAAAACTTCCAGAACAGAAGATAGATCGGGAGTTCCACCGCCGCAAGCCTCTGTAGCCACCAAAAACCTCTCGGGAGCCCGTTCTGGCACCCTGCCGGAGGGGGAACCCATCACCGGTGGCCATCTTCATCATCCCGGCGCTCTCCATGACAAGGAGGGAGTAGTTCACCCTCGGGGCTGAGGGTATGTACCAATAGCTATGTGTTTGATCTCTCTCTCTCTCTCTCTCTCTCTCTCTCTCTCGTGTTCCCTCTATGGCACGATCTTGATGTATCCCGAGCTTTGCTATTGTAGTTGGATCTTATGATGTTTCTCCCCCTCTACTCTCTTGTGATGAATTGAGTTTCCCCTTTGAAGTTGAGTCTTTTATGAGAGCACTTGATGTATGTCTTGCCGTGATTATCTGTGGTGACAACGGGATATCATGTGCCACTTGATGTATGTTTTGGTGATCAACTTGCGGGTTTCGTGACATTGGGAACCTATGCATAGGGGTTGGCACACGTTCTTGACTCTCGGGTAGAAACTTTGGGGCACTCTTTGAAGTACTTTTATGTTGGTTGGATGAATCTGAGATTGTGTGATGCATATCATATAATCATGCCCACGGATACTTGAGGTGACAATGGAGTATCTAGGTGACATTAGGGTTTTGGTTGATTTGTGTCTTAAGGTGTTATTCTAGTACGAACTCTTTTATAGATTGATCCGAAAGAATAACTTTGAGGTGGTTTCGTACCCTACCATAATCTCTACGTTTATTCTCCGCTATTAGTGGCTTTGGAGTGACTCTTTGTTGCATGTTGAGGGCTTGTTATATGATCTATCTATGTTATTATTGTTGAGAGAACTTGCACTAGTGAAAGTATGAACCCCATGCCTTATTTCCTATCATTGCAATACCGTTTACGCTCGTTTTTATCGCTCGCTATCTTGCTGTTTTTACAATTTCAGATTACAAAAACTTATATCTACTATCTATTTTGCACTTGTATCACCATCTCTTCGCCGAACTAGTGCACCTATACAATTTACCATTATATTAGGTGTGTTGGGGACACAAGAGACACTTTGTTATTTGGTTGCAGGGTTGCTTGAGAGAGACCATCTTCATCCTATGCCTCCTACGGATTGATAAACCTTAGGTCATCCACTTGAGGGGAATTTGCTACTGTCCTACAAACCTGTGCACTTGCAGGCCCAACAACGTCTACAAGAAGAAGGTTGTGTAGTAGACACGAGTGACCGGGCCCTCCATCAGGCGTTTGAGGCGGGTTTGTGATGCCCGACTGTAGATTCTCTAACTACTCCCATCCTTAGGGCATCTTCAATAGCAACCCGTGAAAAATCTCACGCTTCCGTACGCAGACAAGGAGGGACCAGTCCACGGACATGGATCCGGGAGGTCGACATCCAACACTAGCCGCATATATTTCAAACTACTTTTTAACAAACCGGATGAATTCATGCAAACACGACCGGATTTCATACAACATGATGGATTTCATACAAATGGGACGAAAACGGTTATGTTTTGGACATATTTTCAACTAAAAAGTTAAAACTATGCGCATGTATGGTCGCGTGGAGCTCCACTCCCACGAACGGATACACTACACTAGTCTACGGCCGGCCGCGGCTGATCCCTTTGTCTTTCCCATGTCCGGCAGCCTGCTAACTGGATTGCCAGGAGCCCAGAGGCATGTTCTTCCCCTGTATCTTCCCTATGTCCGGCTGCACTGCTCATCAGAGCGGCAAAGAGGGTGCTTCGGCCAAAGGAGAAGGGTGCTTCCATGGAGCTAAGGCGAGTGCCCAGGATGGTCTGAGATAAGGAGAACCAGTCGGGTAACCGGCGGTGCCCTTCCTAGGACCCAAGCGGCAGCGACCTCCCGTGTTCTACTTCTCCTCGATGATGGTGGCAGGCACGGACGTGCTGACCGCCACCTTGTCCACGTCCATGCAGCCAACTTCTTTCTCTGCATGCGTGGCACGGCTACGCGTGCATCAATGACGGATGGCGCGGTCACAGGTGATGAGGTCTCCTACTATAGGTAGGGTCAAGGATCTGTCATCTGGGACCTGCCTAGGGCCCCACACCATCATCGATAGGTCTATGGACCATAGGAGCATTCAGATGTATATAACAGCAAGTCCACTCGGACACATCCACAACACTCTAATGCCTACCCTCCGGTCGGCATGACCGCCACCACTCGGACAGGGGAGGTGGAGGGACGACGTGGGAGCTGCAATGGTCGAGTAGTCTTAAGTCGAGCTTTAAGTAGAGTCATAGCTACCATTACTTGTAACTGCCGTAGTTATGACTATTTCCACCTGTAACTGCCGTAGTTATGGGCATTAATCATCATGGCGACGTGGGAATGAAGGAGGCTGCGGCACACTCTATATAAGCCGCCGTCCTCCTCCAGAGTAGGGGTTAAGTGCCCTCTACAATCATACCCCTGAAGAAAACAAGTCTGAGGGCACGAGAGGTAAGGCTGTTACCTCTTCTGAGAGGGGCCTGAACTCGTATACGCCGAGTGTTACACCTGTGGCGTAGCAAGCCTCTGCTCCTCTTTCGTACACCTATTACTCATTGCTAGATCCTAACCCCCACAGGAGGCACAGGACGCGGCGATGCCCGTGTCACCATGCCGGGGTGGAGCAACTCGCCACTCCTCATCGAATTGACCTGGAGCGGCGAGTTGCTGAACCACGCGGCGGCTTTGGGCGACAACTTGCTCCGTCGGGTCAGGCACAGGAGCTGGAGCAGCGAGCTGCCTCGCTCGTATCTGACGTGCCCTTTTTGTCTCCGGTTTGCGAGAGAAATCGCGTCCGGACCGCGGCACGGACCGATACAGGCTCGTGTTGTATAGGTTCTACAGGTTATAGTAGGTTTGCGGGTTCGCCTTGAAGATGCCCTTAATGCATATCCACGTCCATCATTCTGTATGGAGTAAGGACTGTGGACATGTACAGAAACCTAACATTGATGCAAGAGAAGCAATGACTTGGGCTAGAATTGTTGCTCGATGTAAGAGAAACCATGCGTTGCTCGATGGTGACCGGGGGAAACAAATGGCAAGAGACGATCGAACGTGATACATGCGCATGAGCTGTAGCACTAGGAGAATCCATAGTTATCATGACACATCTGCAATCCAGCGATTCACAGGCCAAGCAATAATGATTGCTGGACCATGCAATTAGTCACTAGCTGTATGATATGCCAGCCACATGTCTTTGCATGTTTTTAGGAGCCGCATGCATGTTCTTTGGAGTATTTGCTGACCAAAATAACACATAAGTGCCACGTTTCGGTGCCCAGACTCCTCTGCATCCAGTTAGAAAAAATCTAAACAAATACTAGAAAAATTCATATAATTCTATTTTTTTGTGGTAGATAAACTGATGTGTGAGGTCCGTCCCAATTTTCAACTCATTAGGATGTCTGAGTAGCTCTTGGCAAAAAAAGACAAATCGGGTCTGAACTGTGCGTGAACAATAAACTTTTTTACAGACCCCGAATATGTTTTTTTTGCCGAGAGCTGCTCAGATGTTCAAATGAGTCAAAAATTAGAGCGGACCTCACCCATTAATTTATCTACCACACACAAAAAATGGTATTTTTAAAAATATTCTAGTATTTGTTTTGATTTTTTTTCGTCAGCTCGGGTGCAGCTGAGCCTGGGCTCAAAAGTGGATTATCGATATCAATACTCATAGCACCGTATCTTAAATTCTTAAAATCTCTTGTTGAGTATCATGGTTATTTAGCAAATATTCCATCCGTTCCATAATTTAGTGCATATATAGATTTTTTGAAAAGTTAAACTTCACAAACTTTGATCTAGATTGTGGAGAAAAATATTTATATGTAGAATGTCAAGTAGTCCAGATTTGGTCAATTTGTAGGATTTACATTTGGTGCCATACCGTGAGAAGTCCATGGTTGGCATGACGTCACCACGAGACCAGAGAGCGTCACCAGCCGGTGCGCGTCGATTAATCCGCGTCCAACTCAGAGACTCCACTGCTCCATGCGCCGAGACCCACCGTCTTCAATGCATTCGATGTAACACCGCTCCACCTGTTGGCCTCTCCACTGAACCACTGCTCCGAGACGATGACCCCAGGAGGGAGAACGACACCAAAGTCTCCATCATCATCCGACGTGGGAAACCCAGATCTAGGGTTTCCGCCGAAACAACTACAACCTGGAGGAAGAGGGGCACGCCATCTGCAACTGCTGACGGACCCAAGCGATGCCCATTGCCACAAAGCTCTCTCGACTATGCCTTCGAGAAGGCCACGATGCCAAGAGCACCGTCACTGCGCTAGGGTTTTCACCTGAGAGACCGCGAGGTGGGCAAAGGTAGGACATACCCCGAATAACGTCTCCAGGAACTCACGTGCCTTTATTTGTAAGACGTTTTTGCAAGTCTTATATTATGGGATAGAGGAAGTAGTTTATACTTCTTAATTCTATTGTGTCCCAATGATTTTGCCCCATATTTTGTTTATCTTGCTTGTGATATTGGTGGTTTATTTGAACAGATGAGGTTTCTGTTTTTCTATCTGTTGCTAGCAGATTAACAATTTTGCTCGTTTACAAAATATTTGCCCGCAGGTCCAAGCAATTGATGGCGACCAGTAAACTAAATAAGTGCTTTGTTCTTAGTCCGCTGGAAACATGAGGGCGCCGAGGGCATGCTTAGTACTACTATTCAAATATGGAGGGCAAACGTGTCATTTTGTTCTTTGCAGACCTCTATTTAACAGAGGAAAGATCAGCTTACAATTTATCCACACAACACATTCACACAACCAAATATATGCAAGCCTTCTCTGATCTTCACTAGTACAGGTTCTATTCTATGATTACCTCAATCTATTTCTCTTTTGCAGAAATAAATTTATGAGTTCTTTCTTTCCCTTTATTTATATTGGTCTCATGGTTTTTTGTGTGTGTGGAAATATTGATCTTATGGTTAATTGTGGTAACAAGATACTCCCTCCGTCTACCCTAAAAAAGAAGATACTCTGTCCGTTTCATAATATAAGATGTTATTATAACCAATATATTAACATCTTATATTAATTATGGAACGGAGGGAGTAGTTGTTGGACTTAAACTTGCTTGTAGTTAGAACTGAACAAGTGTTCCATGATTGGCGGATCCTGGTAGATTTGGCGTAGGATCTAAATACTAATTCTAAAACAATCCTATGTGAATTTGCTGTAAATTTTGTAATAAGAACACAAGGACACTTATTTGCAACTGAAAAACATACAAACAAGATTCTCAACAAAATATAGGGCCCTAATAAGTGCCACATACGTGACATGAACACATGGTAACTTCGAACGTTTTTATGGCAAGTTTACTAGCATGAAGATGGCAAATTTAGTTGTTAAGCATGGCAACTTTTTTTCGGATGGCAAGTTTCAGTTATTTTTGGTTTATGTTTTGTTTTCGGATGACAACTTTAGTTGTAATAAAGAACGACAGAGCCATAGTGCTTCATGTCACACTTATCATTTGGAAAAATATATAAAATTAAGTTTCCTTGTATTATTTATTTGAGCAGCTGCTTCCACGATGGCCGCCAAGAACTATGGTGAATTGTACAACATCCTCGGCTGGGGCGAACCCTACTTCACCGTGAACAGGGACGGCCACCTTTGTGTCAAGACCCACGGCCACGAGACGAAGCCAGGGCAAGAGATAGACGTGGTATCCGTGGCTGAAGCTGCAAAGGAAAAGGGCGTCCAGTTCCCAATGATCCTTCGCTTCCCCGACGTGCTTAGGCACCGCCTCGACTCGCTCCACGTCGCATTCGATAATGCCATCAAGCACACAGGGTACACGGCGCCATATCAGGGCGTCTACCCAGTGAAGGTGAACCAGAACAGGGCCATCATCAACGACTTTGTTAGCTTTGGCCACCGTCACAGCTACGGGCTGGAGGCAGGCTCCAAGCCAGAATTGCTCATCGCAATGAGCTACCTTACCAAAGCCAAGCCTGGAGCCTTCCTGGTATGCAATGGGTACAAGGACGCGGAGTACGTGGCGCTGGCGCTGTCGGCGCGTGCCATGGGCCTGAATGTCATCATCGTGTTGGAGATGGAGGAGGAGTTGGACATCATCATCGAGCAGAGCAGCAAGCTCGGGGTGGAGCCGGTGCTGGGCGTGCGTGCCAAGCTGCTCACCAAGATACCAGGCCACTTCGGGTCGACGGCCGGAAAGCACGGCAAGTTCGGCCTGCTTGCGGACAAGATCTACGAGGTGGCCAAGAAGCTCAAGGATCTCAACAAGCTGCACTGGCTCAAGTTGCTGCACTTCCACATCGGCTCCATGATCCCGACCACGGACATAGTGTCCAGTGCAGCCAGGGAGGCCTCCGGCATCTACTGCACCCTGGTGAAGCAGTATGGCGCGGAGATGACGACGCTGGACTGCGGCGGGGGGCTCGGCGTCGACTACGACGGCACCCGGTCAGGCAGCTCCGACATGTCGGTGGCGTACGGGCTGGAGGAGTACGCGTCCAGCATTGTGCAGGCTGTGCGGCTCACGTGCGAGTACAATGGCGGCGTTCCCCACCCTGTGCTGTGCACCGAGAGTGGCCGCGCCATGGTGTCACACCACTCGATGATCATCCTCGAGGCCCTCTCGGCGATCCCAGAGCCCAAGGACGACGAGACCCCCGAGCAGCTGCACAGCAAGATCCAGCGTCTCTCCTCCAATCCGCCGCCGCCGAGAGCACTCATGGCCACGGACCTCCAGAAGCATGCCACGGACATCCAAAAGCACGGGGTCGAGCTGTACAAGCTGGCCAAGAAGCTCTCCAAGCGGATCGCCGGCGACGCCAACACCATCTACAACTACCACATGAACCTCTCCATCTTCTCGCTGGTTCCCGACTTCTGGGGCATCAAGCACCTCTTCCCGATGATGCCGGCGAGCCGGCTCAACGAGAAGCCGACTCAAATGGGCACGCTCATCGACATCACCTGCGACAGCGACGGCAAGATTGACAAGTTCATAGGCAATGCCGAGACGCTGCCACTGCACCCGCTGGACCCTGAGAGCGGCGGCTACTACGTGGCCGTGCTCCTGTCCGGCGCCTATCAGGAAGCCCTTTCTTGCAAGCACAACCTGTTCGGTGGCCCAAGCATAGTGCGGGTCGAGAACAGCACCAGCGGCGGCATCGATGGTGGTGGTGGTGGCTTCGACATCGCCACAGCCGACAGGGGCCCGACGACGGAGGAGATCATCAGCACCGTGGGGTACGATGTCAAGGAGGACATTCGCGGCGTGATCGAACAGCGCGCCAGGGAGAAGGGGGTGTGGGAGAAGGTGGGGGTGTTGGTGCAGGCCGGGCTTACCTCCATGCCCTACCTCGTCGAATACAAGGTCCCACGAACCGCCTAATTCCATCGTGACTCCTATTCCACACTAGTATTCCTATTCTCCACACCTTTTTTGGCTTCAAATAAGCGTAGCCTGCCTGCCTGATTCGTAGGTGTTGGACAGGCTTTGGGTTGCGCCATTCCATGCCGTGCTTTGCTCTTTTCTTTTCTTTTGCTGGCGGTGCTTTGCTCTTTTCTATCCACGACTAAATAAAGTTCATCTCCCGTTCTCATTAGTATACTCTTCTTTATGTTAAGACAAAAAATAAAGGTTGTAACAACTAAATAAAGTTCATCTCCCACTCTCAAATTTGTATCTTACCTATGTACTTCTATATATTTATTGGACATCGATATCTTCCTAACGTTCGGATGTTACCGATACATCCGAACTAACCACGCCTGCAGTACCTCGCGAGGAACAATGATTTCTTCCTTCTTTAATCACTACTAGTTAGCATGTACGTGCAACACACGTCTCAAGCATGACTAAGATAACTTCGTCGGAATTAAACGAATACATAGGTCCAACATCATTCAACAGAAATACAACATTATTCATAATGTTTCATAATTATTCATAAATAGCGTTGGGGCTTCTGTTTGATCCTTGAGCTTCTTGCCATCACTTTGCTCCTTGTGCACCTTGTGCTCATTGCTTCTTCTTTTCTCCTCTTGGTTATCGGTACCTTGTGCGTCTTCTTCAAACCTACCGCGGAGCATGGTGTGTGGGGATTGCTTCCACCCACTTGATGGGATAATCCACAACAACGAGAATATAAGTATGCCCATTTGATGACAGAAATTAAACGATAAATGCCTAGGCATCTCTTGCCTCTTACCTATGTTACCTATGTGTTGGCAGGAGTCACAACTTTTAACATAAATGTGTACATCCTTAAATATAGTAGAACAAAAGAAATCGGATTGGAGTATCTTCGCGGTAGTGCGATCAACAACATGATGCCCTTCATATTGACTATTAGGACAAGTCTGAAGATATTACATGCATGTCCCTGGATCATCTAGTGGCGACTACAAGCACCCGGAGCAAGGTGAAGAAAAGAAAAAAATGCAGACATATGGAAGGGAGTGAATTTGGGGCACACATGTGTGGGGCGCCAAGTTCCCCAAGCGTGTTTTCATTTTTGGCTTCCAATTTTTAAACCTTTCTATTTTTGAATGAACAATCCAAATTAAGTTCTCTTTTCATATTCATGTTTATCGTGACGAGGGTTTTCAAATAAGATCCATTTTGAATATGTTTTCATGAATTTTAAAAATGAATGTTTACTTTCAACTCTTGAAACTTAGTACGAGCTACCAATAAAATCACACTTTGTGTGCCTACAAACGACAAAAAGATGTCTTCAAAATTTATATATGAAACTTGGTAAGAGAGAACGAAAAAATCGCAAGTTTAAGATAAGAAGTCGTAAGTTTCAATGACTGAAACTTAAAACTTATTGTGCCCTCGTGTGAGATTTAACTACTTCATGAGTCGTAAGGTAGTCGAGCATCCATGCAAAGCTTGGCAGATGCACGCCGAGACACCTACGTGCCCCTGTGAATTTCCAACATATGGAATAGGTGGCACCGATTATTCACAGCCACGGGCCATGGCCAGGCCAGGGGACATTGTTATATGCAGTCAGTGTCAGTTAATCTATAATACCTAAATAGTTTATCCCCACTAACCTATTTCTTTTGACATGCAGGCTATACACATCAGTAGCACTGCCCTTTCAGCATTTAATTAGAAGCTTACAAACGGGACCAGCGACAAGAAAAAAGAACATGTTGTCTTCAGTTACTGCACACGTTAGCTAACCAAAGAAGTTGACTACGGACGTAGTCCAGCCCAGCCCATCGTCCTCGATGTCCTTTTTTTGCGATGCGAGCACGCCCCCGCTTTCCTCCCTGAGTCCCTCCCCTGCTTTCCCCTTTCTCCACCACGGCGCGCCGCTAGCACAGGATCCAGGTGGGTTGGCTCCCCGTGTGCATACTAGTGCAGAACCGGGCAATAGCACCGATTCGTAAGGCCTTTTAGTGCCGGTTCCATAACCGACACTAAAGTGTGGTCACTAAAGCCCCCCCCCTTAGTACCGGTTCAGCACGAACCGGTGCTAAAGGGCAACCACGTGGCACGAGCCAGCTCCGGGGGCTGGAGCCCTTTAGTACCGGTTGGTAAGACCAACCGATACTATAAGGTTAGGGGGTTTTAGTTTTATGATTTCTTTTTCATTTAATTTTGTGTTTCCATTTTAATTCTTTTTCATTTGCTGGTATTTTACGATACTACAAATTGTACACGTTATGCATATATATATATATATATAGAATTTCTAGTAGAACCAATCATGCATATATATATATATATATCATCAATGTCTCACAAACCACCATATTAATTAATTCACACATACACACATGTATAGCTATATACAATTTCTCCTATATATGCATGTTGCCTTCGGAGCTAGTGGCATTAGCCTAATTGGTGCCTTCGGAGCACGATGACAATTGGAAGTGGTTTTCATGGGGGCGGTAGCGGGTAATAGTATTCTCCCTTCGGATTTATGAGCTGGTCGAGCAAAAATCTCGCTATTTCCTCTTGAAGTGCTTCTACGCGCTCCGTTTCTAGGAGCTTCTCCCGCACCTCTTTGAACTGTTAAGAAGGAGATCAATATGCATGTGTATTAGTTTGTGTGACTAGATATCAATAATGGTGTAAAAATTATGAATAGTGTTCTGACAAGCGTATCCATTCATGTCTTTGAGATCTGCTCCTTTCGGACGCCATCATGCGAATATTCTCGCAAACGCAGAATGCACACAGATCAGTCCCCTGCGCCTGCTTCAGGGCCTTTACAAGAATGGAATTTGATCAGATAATAATTAATCAAGCATGATAATTAAAAAGATGACAGCTAGCTAGCTAGCTAGTACTACTTAATTACTTACCTTGGATCGAAACCATTTAAGCTTTGGTTTCCATTCGCCTTCCGTGATCTTGATGAACCTTGCCCAAGCCCTGCCCCGCCGACAAAGAAAATGAATAAATGGGTTATTAAATAGTTCATATCATGAAATGACGAACTAAATAGGCAGAGATATATAGTTAATAATGATTAAATTAAATTACCTGTTGACTAT
This sequence comes from Triticum dicoccoides, assembly GCF_002162155.2. Classification (NCBI taxonomy): domain Eukaryota; kingdom Viridiplantae; phylum Streptophyta; class Magnoliopsida; order Poales; family Poaceae; genus Triticum; species Triticum dicoccoides. The sequence goes on from NC_041381.1 coordinate 11,233,791, forward strand.
CCCAAACAAGATGTTATAGTCAATTTTTGCTTTGAGTAGTGAGTCCAGTATTTCAACTGTTCCGTCGTCAACTTTAATGATACACAAGACCCAGTGAAATCTGCATGCACACACGTTTGCATGTCTTAATTAAGTGGGCATATGTAAGCAAAAACATGTAGCTAGCTAGTAGGCAAAAACAGAGAATTTGTAGTACAAGACAGTGTGACTCACTGGAAGTTGTAAGGAAGTAGTATATCTTCATTGTATTTGAGGCGCTTCAAGAACTCTAGCATGTTGTCCTCTACGTCCTTTTGATGATGTGCATTTATCCGCCATGTGTATTCATTAACGGTGTTTGGGTCAATGAACCCAATGCCAAAGCGTCCACCTTTTCTCATTTCAAACATCTTCATCCTACATAATACCACAGAAAAGAATATAGTGAGGATAATTACAGATAATGATTGATCAAAAGGATCACTACAGCTAGCTTGAGACTTAAATTACAGAAAGAAATCACTTACAGACAATAGCAACTGACGATAGATTTGTCGAGTGCGTCTTGATTGTATAACTGAAACAGTTCAGAATACTCAACGGACAGAGCTATCTCATGGAAGTAATGCTCCTCCTTGACATTCACCATGAGGGAAAATCGATCTAAAATGTTGGTAATGTTCATGTACCATTGATGCAATTCATACATTCTCGTTGGGAGGTTCTTGACCTTGTCTGGCGCGACCAAAGGTTGGCCCCGGACATATTTCCGTTTTATTTCATCCTCTCTAAGCACAGGCATGGGCTCGATCTCGAGGAGTTGTCCAACAGTGATGTTGAGAACTTCAGCCTGCATTATATGCTCCTCCGTTATTACCACATTGCCCACCTCGGGAACATGCACTATTTGCCCACAATAATATTGGGCGCGCGTACTGTCACGTGTTGTTGCCACAACAAGCGAGGGGATCGATTGCGCCGCCTGTTCTCCTAGCCGGGGAATGGTTTTCCCGCATTTTTTGTCAGCTGCTTCTTGTTTGCTCGATCCCGATGTAGACGTGCTCGCCTCCTTTTGTAGACGTGCTCGATTTAACTTCATGATGTGGCGCTCATAGTCTGTGTCAACAGGTTTGGGAGCTGGTGGTTGAGCCATACGAATGAAGTGGTCAATCGTTTCCTCAGGCACTTTCTTCCTTGGCGGTGGTGGCGGTTTCGGTGCAAAATGGGTTTCCACCTCGGCCTTCGATATGGCTGCGATTTCCTCCTCGGACCTGTCATAAGCCCTCTGCAGAAGAGGCGTGAGGCTTGGACCATATTTATATCGCTTGCCTCCGCCTGTACTTCCTGTACTACCTCGACTCGTACCGCTACACACCATAGCTGCGGGGTGTCTCTTCTGCGATTGCTGAGGCAGCGGAGACGGCTGACGGGGCTGAGTTGGACGAGGAGGAGTGGCTTGAGGTTGTGCCGGACTTGGAGGAGGAGTGGACGTCTGACGCTGTGGCGGACTTGGAGGAGGAGGAGTGGCCTGACACTTTGCCGGACTTGGTGGACTTGCAGGAGCGGGAGACTGCTGACTCGGTGGCGGACTTCGACGAGGAGTCGGCTGACGCGGTGTCGGTGGCCTTCGAAAGATGATGCAATCCTTTTTCCATAGGATGATACGATGTTTGGCCTCTCCGAGAAAGCGCTCGCCGTCACCTCCAGGAATGTCAAGCTGTAGCTCCGAATATGGTGGGTCCACCACCTCATCAACCAAGACACGAGCATAGCCCGCTGGAATCGGGTTGCAATGGAAGGTTGCCTCGGGGGGATTTGTAAAAGCAACGGCGTCCGCCACCTTCATGGATATGTTCTTCATTTTGACGTGTAGCTCACAGTTAGTGTTCTCTGTGATGTCATCCACGGGGTATCTACCCAGCATTGGATCGTCCTGGGCGGCCGAACCCACGCTGCTTCTCGGCATGGATGGGCCGGTGCTATCCAATGCTGGATCATCCGCTAGCTGCTGCAGCTGCTGAGACCCCCTTTGCTGGGTAAGTGAGTTGATCTGCTCCTGCTGCCGCTGGAATTTGACTGCCAATTCCGCTTGACTTGCTTCTAGGCCTTGAAGGTGTTCATAGTCCCGCTTCCTCTGCTCCTCCTCCATCTTCCTCTTCTTCTCCTCCGCAATCTTCTTTCTCGCACGGGTTCTGTAGTCGTTGTTCCAGTCTGAAAACCCCTCATACCACGGAATAGCGCCCATGCCTCGTGTTCTTCCCGGGTGTTCAGGATTTCCCAGGGCACGCGTAAGCTCGTCGTTCTCTCTGTTGGGCTGGAACACCCCCGATCGTGCCTCTTCTATTGCAACAAGTATCTCATCGTCGGCTCCCTTCAGACTTGCCTTCGTCGAAACATTGCCTGTCTTCGGGTCCAACTCCCCCCATGCGCATAGAACCAAGTCCTGCACCTGGGGGGCCAGCTCTTAGTAACCGGAGTGACACCTGCATCCTCCATCTCTTTCTCAGACTTATCCCACTTAGGCATTGCCACCGCATAGCCACCTGGCCCCAGCTTATGGAACTTATCCGTTTTTTTGGCATTCTTCTTGTTTATTCTCGACCATTCCTTAGCTAATTCCGAATCCTTGAATGTCACGAAATCGTCCCAATGAGCATGTTGGTTCTCTAGTGTTCCCTCGAATACTGGAGTCTTCCTTCCTCCCTTGACGTACTTGTCCCATTCACGATTCTTGTGGTTCTTGAATGCAACCGCCATCTTCCTAAGAGCAGCGTCCTTGACTTTCTGCACATCTGCTTCTGTGAAATGATCTGATAGGGTGAAATGTTTCATGAGAGTATCCCAAAGCAGATCTTTTTGATTCTTGTCGACAAAAGTAACATCTGGACGTGGAGCAGCGTCCTCTTTGTCCTTTTGTCTTTTATCTTTTGCTGGCTCTCTCCATTCTTGAAGGGAGATCAGGAGTTGGTCCTTCACAAGAACTCCGCACTGACGAACGAACTTGTCCGCAATCTTCTTAGGCGCTAATCGTTCGCCATTAGGTTTGACTGCCTCGATATTGTACTTTACGCCCTCCTTCAACTTTTTGCTCGGGCCTCGTTTCGTCCTTTTGCCTGAAGATTTGCTCGATCCGAATGGCTGAAAGAACAAAGATCGATTCGTTAATATATCTGCAAGTCATTTAAAACATGTGATGATCACCAGATACCTGCTTATATAAATTATATATACCTCGCCGGTCTTTGTTGTTTCAGGATCAACATGTTCTTCGTCATCGTCATAACCGTAGTTCATGACTTCATCAATTCGGTCGTCGCGATCGAATATCATATCACCCTCTCCGGTGTTGTTTAGAAATTCGGAGCCGTCATAATCTTCTTTATTCTGATCATCATCTGGCCCGCGTATCATATCGAACATGGTCTGTTCTCCCTCTCGGTCGGTATTGTCTGCCATAGCTTTTATTTAACTAATCCAAAAGAAATATAAAACAATTTAGTATTCAAATTACATTGTCTCGAATAATAGATATAGTCTCGAATACATCGTCTAGAATAATAGATATAATCTTGAATACATCGTCTCAAATAATATATAATATTGAATAGTACATCACTGGCTAGGTAGCTAATTAAAGATCGAATACTACAGAAGAATCTAGGACACTCGCGGTTCCTGCGGCGCGGGCGGTGGACACCCAAAAAGAAGGAACCCTCACAGGATCATAGCTGAAGTGAGATCCCCGAAGATACTGCCAGGTATTGGAGAACCTGCCGCCCTCTAACGCAACCATGTAGCGATCGACGTGCTCGTCCTCCTCCCTGACACGGCGACGTACCACCTCCGGCGGGGCCGGGTCCTTCCGCACCGAAACTGGCCCACGCGAACGCCACCAAACGAGATCAGGGTCGACGACGGGACCCGGGGCCGGGTTCCTCATCAAGCGGCGCGCCCCTCCAGGCAGCACCTCCCAGTGACAGCCCGGCGGAGCCCAGTCCCGGACATAGATCGGCTGGACGTCGTCGTGGACGGGTCGACGGCGAGGATGCGGGCCGGGCATCGTCGAGAACAAATACTAGCTATATGCCCGCAAAAAGTAACATTTTTTAATGATTGGATTTTGATAACTAAAATTTCTAACATTTCTATATAACACTAATAATGCTATCATTGCATATGTCAAAAATCTATATACTATTTCATACTAATTAAGCATCTAACACTAAAAACAGAAAACACAACTTCTATACATCCATTAAAAAACTGAAAAACAACATTATATAAAAAATTTCCATACTAATTAAACACTAATTATATCCATCTAACATGCATTTATACATATATAATAGTGAAAAAATAATAATCTAAATAATCTAAACTAATTAAACATACAAAATACGTATATACTAATTAAACACTAAATAATCTAAACTAATTAAATATACAAAATACATATGTACGTGTGTGTGTGTGTTCATGCATGCTTGTGTGTGTGTGTATGGGCTCGGGGAGGGGCGGCACCCATGGTGGCCG
>NC_041381.1:11238697-11254004 GCF_002162155.2 Triticum dicoccoides
GGGCGAGGGAGAGGGGTTAGAGGGGGAGAGCTCACAGGGGGCGACGGCGACGGCGAGGCGATGGCCGGGGCGGCGACGACGGGGACGGCGCGACAGGGACGGGGACGGCGCGACGGGGACGGGCCCGGGGTGGCGACGGAGACGAGGGCGGCGACGGGGACGGGGGCGGCGACGGGGACGGGGGTGGCGACGGAGACGAGCGGCGACGAAGACGATCGAGGGCAGCGGCGACGGCGACGGAGACGGAAACAGAGGAACAAACAGAGAGGGAAACTGAAATTTTCGTAGCTTGCCTTTCTTTCTTACGGGATGCCTGCTCGGAAGAAATCGACGATGTCCTAGGTACACATTCTTCTTATAACTATTCAAATATATACTGTCGGTATCATCCAAACAGTGCGTGCATCCGCGGTATCCCTTGTTTGTCTGTCCTGATAGGTTACTGAGAGCTGGCCAATCATTGATGGTCACGAACAGCAACGCCTTTAGGTCAAATTCTTCCCCCATGTGCTCATCCCACGCACGTACACCTGTTCCATTCCACAGTTGTAAGAGTTCTTCAACTAATGGCCTTAGGTACACATCAATGTCATTGCCGGGTTGCTTAGGGCCTTGGATGAGCACTGGCATCATAATGAACTTTCGCTTCATGCACAACCAAGGAGGAAGGTTATACAAACATAGAGTCACAGGCCAGGTGCTATGGTTGCTGCTCTGCTCCCCAAAAGAATTAATGCCATCTGCGCTTAGACCAAACCATACGCTCCTTGTGTCATCTGCAAACTCCTTTCCGTACTTTCTTTCGATTTTTCTCCACTGCGACTCGTCAGTGGGTACTCTCAACTTTCTGTCTTTCTTACGGTCTTCTCTGTGCCATCGCATCGCCTTGGCATGCTCTTTGTTTTGGGACAAACGTTTCAACCGTGGTATTATAGGAGAATACCACATCACCTTGGCAGGAATCTTCTTCCTGGGGCGCTCACCCTCGATATCACCATGCTCATCGCGGCTGATCTTATAGCGCAATGCACCACATACCGGGCAAGCGTTCAAATCCTCGTAGTCACCGCGGTAGAGGATGCAATCATTAGGGCATGCATGTATCTTCTGCACCTCTAACCCTAGAGGGCAGACAACCTTCTTTGCTTCATACGTACTCACGGGCAATTCGTTGTCCTTTGGAAGCATATCCTTTATCATTACCAGCAACTTTCCAAATTCCTTGTCAGATACACCATTCTCTGCCTTCCATTGCAGCAATCCCAGTATGGTGCCCAGCTTTTTCTTGTCACCTACGCAATTCGGCTACAATAATTTTTTGTGATCCTCTAACATGCGCTGCAACTTCTTCTTCTCCAAATCACTTGCGCAGTTTCTCTTTGCATCGGCAATGGCCCGACCTAGATCATCAACGAGCTCATCTGATGCCTCTTCTTCAGATTCTTCCCGCATTATCGGCTCAGCTTCTTCCCCCATTGTTATATCATCGTATTCAGGGAACCCATGGCCAGGATAGCTGTCGTCGTCCTCTTCTTCTTCATTGTCTTCCATCATAACCCCTCTTTCTCCGTGTTTGGTCCAAACATTATACTGGGGCATGAAACCGGACTCAAACAGGTGGACGTGAATGATTTTCGACGTAGAGTAATTGCGACCATTCTTACAGCCAGCACATGGACAAGGCATAAAACCACCCGCCCGCTTGTTTTCCTCAGCCGCAAGCAGAAAAGTATGCACGCCCTCAACGAACTGGGGAGAGCATCGGTCATCGTACATCCATTGCCGGCTCATCTTCATTACACAACACCGAATAGACCAAATTAATACAAGTTCATACATAAAGTTCATACAACACTTAAATGCAACAAACAAATAACTCTCTAGCTAAAGCATTTAAATGCAACAACAAATGCGATCAAGATCGCAACTAAGGTAACAATTGATCCAACAGCATAATGATACCAAGCCTCACTATCGATGGCATATTTTCTAATCTTTCTAATCTTCAAGCGCATTTTCTCCATCTTGATCTTGTGATCATCGACGACATCGGCAACATGCAACTCCAATTCCATCTTCTCCCCCTCAATTCTTTTCAATTTTTCTTTCAAGTACTCGTTTTCTCTTTCAACTAAATTTAACCTCTCGACAATAGGGTCGGTTGGAATTTCCGGTTCACATACCTCCTAGATGAAAATATCTATGTCAACTTGATGGGCATAATTTGTCATAAACACGAAATGCAACAAATAGTTTTAAAAGAGAATATACCACATCCGAATCATAACAAGGACGAGGGCCGACGGGGACGGATATCAAAACCATGGCACTATGTATAACAAACAACGTACGGGTAAGATAATTATTATACGAGTAACTATATATCCAAATCACACAAACATCAATTTTTTATATAAAATTTCATGAACAAGAGGCTCACCACAAGGTGGTGCCGGCGACGGGACGGTGCGGGCGATCGACGGTGGTTACGATGGAGATTTAGAAGGCACTAAGTAAACCACACCTACATATGAAAACTAAGTGTTATTTTGACCTCAAATTGCATATAAATCAAATACTTGCACATATATATATTTCCTCCCAAATTACTAAACTCATAAATTAATAACTATATAAAGTATTGCAAGAGCTAATCTAGCAATGAGAGATGAAAGGACAAAGTTGCTAACCTTTGTGATCACTTGAATGGATGGGGGCCTTCAAATCTTGACAAATTTTGGGCAAAATGTGTGACGAGCTCGAGGGGAGAAGAGGAAGAACAGAGAGGAGAGGAGAGGGGAAAGGGAGAAGAACAGAGCGAGCTGGACGAAGGGTTTATATGCAGGAGGACCTATAGTACCGGTTCGTGGCACGAACCGGTACTAAAGGTGCTGGAGGGGGCCTAGACTGACAACATCCTGCCACCACCCTCATTAGTACCGGTTCGTGGCACGAACCGGTGCTAAAGGTTAGCCACGAACCGGTACTAATGAGAGCGGCCCGGCTAGCCGTTGGAACCGGCACTAATGTATACATTTGTGCCGGCTCTAATACAAACCGTCACTAATGTGCTTCACGTTTGACCCTTTTTCTACTAGTGGCACTGCACACCCTGCCTCGCCGCCCCGCCCAGGATCCGTTGGTCGATCCCCTCGCCGCTCCATCCCTCTCCGCCATGCCTCACTACCAAGTTGGCATCCACCCTTCCTCCCGTCGCACAACACTCCTTCCGCGGTGGCCACCTCCTTCCCTCCTCCCCATTCACTCTCATCCATACTTGCGGTGCCTGCCACGACTAGTTCGCAACGGAGCAGCGGCCAGTGGTGTCATGGTTGGGGATCGGTGTCGGGCTGCTCAACCATGGACTCGCTGCTGCCCATCCGAACTTGGCGCCGGCGTCAGCAAGAACCTCCTGCCTCGGATGCCGTCCCGGCTAATCCAGCACAGATTTATGCACTACCTCTTGGTTATTGGTTTGCTGGCAACAACAACGAGCTCCAGACTACAGCAACGCTATCTGTCGACTTGAAGGTACTGTACTCACTACTCTGTTCGTCGCAAGAGAATTTCCTCTTTTTTTCCATATATAATCATATATATATTCTTATGAAAAGGGCCATAGCAACCTTACACGGCCTACTGTACATCCTCTCCGTAGCCCATTGCTTCCACCGGCACCGGCCCACCCTGTGTATCTTCCCTGGTCACGATGGATAGCGAACAGCCAGCTGACTAATTGATGTCGGACGCTCCCTCTCGTAATAATGTTCCAGGCGCTTCACTTCCTCTCCCCACCATCTCCATAAGAAACTAATGCATTGCTCTTTAAAGTCTGCTCGGCCTCACCTCATTTCCTTCCCATCAGGTCTCTACCACACCACTCATGCTTCTTCCGGTGAGCAACTCCCTGCCATTTCCTCCATATTCTCTATGTATGATATATTGTTGATTGCATAAAAAATTTGTACTTTCGCAGGTACTGCATGCTCAACTATGCCCAGGTGGTCATCTTCATTGGGTTTCCCTCACTGCAAACACAAGCGAATTTGGTTTCTGCCTTCTACTGGTACATAATATTCCCAAATTCTCCTCAGTTGCTAATTCCGTAATTTTGTTTGCTCAGTATCAATCTCAATATAATTTTGCTTCATTCAATATTTATTTGTTGAGCTTCCATTGTAACCCAGAAACTTTTTTTTTATGCATCATGTCCTAGCTTCCTGCTATGTCCTTGACTGCTTATAAATTTTAGATTTTCCATTCATGTAACACACCTAGACTGAAATCTTATATCACTCTTCATGACAGATGTTAACATGCGGAGGAGACAATCAAACAGGAAGGTTCTTACTATTCATGCCACATGTTAACATGTGGAGAAGACAATCATACAGGAAAGGTTTTCATTACTGGATAATGCTTGAATGCATCGAGTTTCTCTTTGTCTTTCCTCTTTTCCCCTTAAAACCACCAGAGTACCATTGCTCAACGTGTATGAGTTTACGAGGGTACTTTTAGTCATAAATCTATAAATACCGAACTGTGTTTGCACTACATTTCGAATGTTAACATCAGGATCTCTATTATAATGTCATCTTTCTTTCCTTTACAGAGTATGTATCGCGTCAAAACTCTCATAAACGGCAGAAAATGCCGCACAGGCTAGCCTTCACTGCTTACAAATTTTTAGATTTTAGATACCAACCCTGCTTCTGACTCAGATTAACGCCAGACTGGTTCGGAACCATGTCCAATCACATGACATGGAACGCCTAGGCCAGGCAAATTACACTCCCTGGATAGTAGTTTATTTTATTTTAATTTTCTATTTAACCGGGCCACGATAATGACAGTACTGTGAATGGCCATTCCAACCAACTCTTTTCTTTGCTAGGAATCCAAACAAACAATCACCATGCCCAAATCTTACATACATGTGCCATATTAATATAAGTACCATCTGTAATTTTCTATATATTCACTGCCATATTTGTTGTGTATTAATAACTATTTTAAAAACAATATCTTTCGGTTACATGTTTTTATGACTGCCACACATCTATATATAACAACACACCCATACCATTGTTCATTGTATCCCTACAAGTTCATCTTCACCACAAATAAATATTTGCTTTCGCAAGTACATGGACAACCAGCAGGAACAGGTACGACTGTTACATACATAGTTTCTTTTCTAAGTTCCTTCTACGCAATTAACGATATGCATCCCTATTTTCCTACAGCATGCAATCTGATGCACCAAGAAAAGTTCTGCCACCTTCAGCAACGCATTCAACAAGAGAAGCCACACAAAAAGTACATAGAGGATATATAATGCTACGAAACTGCCAACAACCAGCGCCTGTTTTCAAGACGACACGACAAAGGATCATCCATTCAAGGCTGGCAAATACATCTTTGAGTACATCAAGAAAGGAATCCCACATGTACATTTTGTTCACAAGGAAGAAGGCACCAGCGTTGATAACTCCAAGAAATTTAGCCACATATTATGATGTTTATCTTATGAAACTTTTATGCATCTATCAAATAATCAAGTCAAATAAATTCATTACTTCTATTTTGCTCAACAGAATTTCAGCAAAATAATTTCAAGAAAATCCCGCAGCAACGCGCGGGGGAATTATCTAGTTATCTAGGCGAGCGAGTCCCCTAAAAAAACAGAATCTAGGCCAGCGATTAATCACCTGATCGTGCACGCCATGCAGGTACGCGGTAGCAGTAATTTGCATGTCCGAAGCTAGGTTCAATTCCTGCTGTAAGTAGCTTCCCTACACATCAGCCTTGTCTACAAATGCAATGCCCCAGTGTGTGTGGGCGTGTGTTTCGACATTGGACAAAGGGTGGTTGATGGATCAATTTCTGGTCCATTCCAAGTATTTATGAGACGAGCGAGATGGATGCTGCTCCACGGTCGTGCGTATGTAGTAACGAAGAAGACGATGGCCATGCATGATTCATAATTCAAAGTCAGGATCCATCGATGAGCGATGACCCACGAGGGGATGCTCTACCACGCACTGCAACCACCTAGGTGCGTACTCTGCCTAGATATGCATGCCACCTTGCTTACTGCTGGTGTGAGATAGGAAGACAAATATTCCATCCGTCCGAAAATACTTATCGGAGAAATGGATAAAGTATTTTCAGATGGAGGCAGTAGTATGTATACTTCACCTTGCCATGTTCTCTCTACTTTAGTACCACAATAGATTGTAAGGGTGGTGGACCGGTTTTACTCAAAAGTCGTCTTAACTATCTCACATGGTATTGACTTTTCTCTACTACCCCTTGATCCATATTATTTGTCACTCAAACAGATGTGATATAGATCGGAGGAAGTACTTAAAAAAGACGTAAGCTTCCCTTTCCTGCCATCAGAATATTTCATCCAACCTTACATATGTTCCCGCTTCCTTAAGGGAGAAAGTGATTGATATCCATCGTGTGATCCCATGGAGTAGTGTGGTAGTGAATGTATATGGTATACTAATAAAAGGAGTATTTAACCAAAAACTACCACATTTCATGGAAACGTGTCGAAAAACTACCACTTTACGATTTTGTGCGAAAAACTACCACTTTTTCCCTAATCCGTGGCAAAAAACTACCAAGTCGCGAAATCGCTCGCTTCGCCCGCGCTAAGCACAAAACTGACCGCTTGGGCCCACAAACCAGGTGCCAGCGTGCCCCCTCGGCCCGTCCGGGTCGGCCGCCCCGGTGTCGAACAGGGCGCCGCCGCCGCGGGGGGCTCTGTTGCTGCCGCTGCCGCTGCCGGTGCTCTGGCGCCGGTCGGCCTTCCTCGGGATGCGGCCGCCGTAGGAGGTGCCGAGGAGGCCCCAGCCATCCTCGTCGGAGAGATGCCAGCCGAAGCACACGGCCATCTCCTGGAGGACGCACCCGGCGCGCCTGCGCCCGCGGCGGCCCCGAGCGGGCGGAGGAGGGGGATCCTGGCGAGATCCTGACCCCGGCCGACCTTGGCCGCTCGCGCCCCGCCGTGTTCGGCCGCGCCTGGCATCCTCTTCCACGCCCTGCGGCTTGCTCTGCGCGCGCACGCGCCACGCCCGCTGCCGCGCGCTCCCGCCAGCGTGCCGACGTGGACTCGCCGCAGCAGCAGCCGTTCCCGTCCGCCGGCGGCAAGCGGTTGGGGAAGGAGGAGGCCGGCGACGAGGAGAAGGAGGCGGAGGACCCGATTGCTTTTTTGAAGAAAAACTAGGGATCCGATTGCATTTTTAGCCCGTTTATGTGTGGGGTCGGGCAGTCAGATTCACGTTTAACCCAAGCAAAGCGAGCAGTTTTCACACATGGTAGTTTTTTGTCACGGATTAATAAAAAAGTGGTAGTTTTCGGGACAAAATCGTAAAGTGGTACTCCCTCCGTTCCGAATTAGTTGTCTTGGATTTGTCTAGATACGGATGTATCTAGACTCATTTTAGTGCTAGATACCTCCGTATCTAGACAAATCTAAGACAAATAATTCAGAACGGAGGGAGTAGTTTTCTGTCACGTTTCCACGAATTGTGGTAGTTTTTGGTTAAATACTCTAATAAAAGTGTAAACTCCATGCAAGAAAATCAATGGCTTGGTCATAGGAGCATATCACCCTTGGCTGGGAGGCGCTTGTAGAAGTTGAAGGGCGCCGACGGCTGCTTGCTCCGGAGCCGGGGGTGCCGGAGGAGGTACAGGCCGGCGAGGACGGCCACCAACTGAAATGGCGTTACGTAGAGTACGATGGCGATGATGAATGAGAGTGTGATGAACATAGCGGTGGCCCTAGGGTCGCGCCAGTTGAGCAGGGACTGGGCGCGCTCTCCCTGCATTGCCAGGTCACCGACCACCGTCTGCACCCTGCCGGCGACACTCCTCAGCCGGTCGTACCTCATACGCACCACATCGCCCGGCTTGGACGTCGGGAACGTGTCGAACTCCTCATCCAGCTCGTCCGGCTGCGCCTGCTCCGCATGCGACAACGCCGTGTCCATGTGCGGCGGGTTACGCGGCCGTCGCCGGTAGTTCCACACCCCGATCAGGGATATGTACAAGAACACCGTCGACAAGATCAGCTCCGGGTAGCACACAAGGATCAAGAACAACACATGGACGAGGCTGGTAGTCAGCGGGTTCTTCCACTTGCAAACGTTGTCGAACCACTTGCCAGCCGCCAAGGCGCCGGAGAAGAGCGAGATGATGCGGTTGAAGTTAGCCTTGCTCCGGCGCAGGCTGAACATGTGCGAGTCCGTGTCCAGTATGTACTCCACCACCTCTCGACGCAGCGGCGGCTCCGCTTTGCCTAGCCGCGTTGCCACCATCTGCATCGCCAGGAATCGGAGGGAGTTCAGCTGCAGCACGGAGATGGGGCTCGTGTAGTGCATCTTGGGCAACAGCGGTCGCCCATACTGTGCCAGCATGTTGGCCCACGCCGTGCAAGTGAACCGGACTGCCAAGTGGAGCTCCCCCGTCTTCTTCAGCCCACCCGGGGTCAGCGCCATGAGCGGGTAGTAGTGCGTGTACACTCGGTCTGACTCCAACGCCGAGAGGCGGACGCGCACCTTGCCGATCCTCTCGTCCTTGGTGTCGCCATGGCCTTCTAGATTTTTGTTGTTGAAGACGGCGACAGTGATGACGGTGCCGAGGTCAAACACCTCCCAGATGTACTGCTCATTCCACGCGTGTGCCGCGGTACCGAGCAGCGTGCGTGTGCGCACCCACTTGGCGCCGTACTTGGCGACGCAGTAGGGGTTCTTGTTGTCGCCGAGGCCGCGTGCGCTGAGGATGCCCACCTCGAGCAAGCCGATGGCACTCTTCCGTAGCTTCTTTGCCGCTGGCTGCAAGTCGCTAGTGTAATGCGTCGACTCGTCTAGCACATGGTACGCCGTCTCTAGGCTCATCTTGAGGTGGATCTTGCTGGCGAACGTCTTCGAATGCTCCCGGTGCTTGGTCCCCGTCGTGACATCGGCCGCCGACTGTTCCACCGTCATCCCGCGCGACAAGTTGAACCATTTCGACGGCACCGACTTGGCCAGGTCGTTGCGTGGCACGTTTGCCGCCACGGGGATGATGATGCGGCCGATGGGCTCGTCTCTCCCGGCAGCGACCTTCTCCTCTACCGTCACCACCAGCGGGTCCTCAAACGGCTCGCATGCCACGAACATGAACTCGTCGTTCCACACCGGGTTCGCCGGCGGCTGCCCCAGTCGTGTCCGGCGGATCTGGCCGCCCATCTGGATCTTGGCGATGGTGGGCTTGACCGGCGGGTCCTTTGAATTCTCCGTGCCGATGAGGTCCTTCGCCCCGATGACACAGACCTTGAGGTAGATGAGCTTGGGGGAGTAATACACCTTGGAGCGCGTGTTAGTGAGCCCCGCGGTCGATAGCGGGTGAGCGCCCGAGTGATACGCTTCTGGGAATGCTTCGTCGGCCTGGGTGCCGATCCAGACGGCGAGCATAATCTCGCCGAGGCTGTGGCCGTGGTGGAATCTCTCCCCATCGGCGTCAGAGAGGTTGTACCACTGTGGGGCCAGCGGGCTGTCGGGCGGGATGCACTCGGGGATGTCGGACACGGCCAACACGACGCGGCCGACGAAGTCGTCGCGGATCGTGTCCTTGTCCTTGACGATGACCTCCAGCTGGTTGGACTGTAGGTTGGCGAAGGAGAAGGCGAACGTCTGGCGCCACGCGGGGTTGTGGTTCTTCACCAGGTGCTTGGTCACGCCTTTGAAGTTGCCCAGCTTCACCTCCACGTACGGGTCCAGCGCGCCGGTGACGTCCATGGTGGGCAGGTCGCGCGCCTTCACCACGCTTACGTACAGGTACTTCATGGGCTCCACCATGTCGTACGTCGAGGCCATCTTCGTTGCCCCCAACGCCGCGCCGCGTGGGCCGAGCTTCGCGGGCAGGGGCGGCTTCGTTTCCACGAGATTGTACGCTGATCCAGGGGCCCCCTGCGCCGGGGGCTTCGCCATGGCCACCGTCTGGGGTGGAGGTCGAGAGCTGGCTGCCTAGGCGTTGTAGGATGGCCGGGGTTTAGTAGGACGGCCGGCCGGCCATGTTTCTATGGCTCGCTAGGTAGTTCCGAAGGTGTGCCCTGTTTTGGACGCTTATATGGTGTGTTCTGTTTTGGGCGCGTACATGCGGATATATATATAGAATTTAGTAGATTCTTTAAGAAGGCTCTCAATGACCATGTATCGAATCTATCCTATCTTTACAGTGCGATGGCTGACTATTCACGGACTAGCTGTAATTATTGTTTTTTTCTTGGGATCAATATCAGCAATGCAGTTTATCCAATGCTAAACCGAATTTCATCTATAGAACTATGACACAATCAAATCCGAATGAACAAAAAGTTGTTATATATATACTCCCTCCGTTCGAAAATACTTGTCATCAAAATGGATAAAAAGGAATGTATCTAGAACTAAAATACGTCTAGATACATCTACTTTTATCAATTTTGATGACAAGTATTTCCGGACGAAGAGAGTAGTATAATACGTTATCTCATATTTGAATGGTTGTTTAACTGACTAGCTATTAATCCTAAATAACAGATCAAACGATAGTATCCCATTGGTACAAGCACCAACTAGCCTTCGATGTACTCCATCCGTTCCTAATTATTTGTCTTTTTAGAGATTTCAAATGGACTACCGCATACGGATGTATATAGATACATTTTAGAGTGTAGATTCATTCAATTTGCTCCATATGTAATCACTTATTAAAATCTTTAGAAAGACAAAAATTTAGGAACAGAGGAAGTACGTATTACTCAATGTTGGAACGATAAATTTTTTGTTTTCCTCGTATCACATACTAGCACCAACTAGTATGCATTCGATGTATTACTCAATTTTCAAACGATAGTATCCCATCGGTACGGACGTATGTCATCCCTCATCGATCCATCCATTCATTTGAATTTTATCATTATGAATCGCGACGGGCATGCGACAACAAGTTTCTCTGATGCTCATTTCAGTGGACCATCCGATCATAAATTGTTGGAATGGACCAGAAATCGATCGACCAACCACATATGCTTGAAACGTTGTTTAGTACGTACAGTTGTACTCGATGACGACGCTGACGGGAGAGATCATATCAAGTGGTTTTGACAGTAAGGTTAGCTAGCTTGTTCCTACTATAAAAAAAAATTGACCATCGTTTCCTAAACATATGTATGTTTGATCAGGATTATAAAGTAAAATATCGCCATCCGCACACAAATATGCTCTAAGAAACCGCACACAAGGATTATCACCGCACACAAGCCAGACATACGAAACTACGCGGTTGTATATGCTCTAAGAAACAAGGATTATCACCGCACACAAGCCAGACATACGTAACTACGCGATTTTAGGAGGCCTTCGATGACCATAGATTGAATCCGCACACAAGCCAGACATACGAGGGATATTTGGAAGCAAGCCAAGCCATTCCTGGCGGCGGACAAGAACAAGAGAAATGTCAATTGTAGCAGGATCAATCGCTTCAGGGCAGCCCTCCTGAGCTACGAGCTCAAGGAAATCCACCTTCAAAATCGCAGATTCACTTGGAGCAACGAGAGGGCAAACCCAACCCTATGCAAGCTGGACTCCTTCTTCTGCAACGCAGAGTGGGACACTACATTCAACTCCCATATTTTGAATGCTCTCTCCTCCTCACTCTCCGACCATTGCCCGCTCTTGCTTGCCGATGATAAGGGACCGCGAAGGCCTCGGGTTTTCAAATTTGAAAACTTCTGGGTTTCCATGCCAGGTTTCAACGAGGTGGTTCAAAAGGCGTGGAGCGAAAGTGTCGACCACACTGAGACATACCAAATTCTCTACCACAAGCTCAAAAAGACAGCACTTCGCCTTTCCGAGTGGAGTAGGGGCCTTTTCTCTAAGGCAAAAATCCACCTCCAAGCCTCCCTTTTGGTGATTCTTCACCTTGACATTGCCCAAGAGGGTAGGGTCCTGTCCGATGATGAGCATGAGCTACGGGCTAGGCTCAAGAGGCGGGTCATTGCCTTGTCTGTGCTTGAAAGGTCTCGTAAGAAGCAATGTGCCAGAATCTCCAACCTTAGGGAGGGGGACGCAAATACTAAATTCTTCCACCGCCGAGTCAATGCTAGAAGGAGGAAAAACCACATCCATAGAATCAAGAATGAGCAAGGATGGGTCACTGAGCATGTGGCTAAGGAGAAAGTAATTCATGATCATTTTTCCAACGTCATGAAGAAGGGCCCCTTAAGCCGCAAAGATTTCAACTGGGATGAGCTAAATTTGGAACCCGTCGACCTCCATGACCTTGACTCTGCTATGACCGAGGGTGAGGTACTTGAAGCGATCAACGATTTGCCTTGTGACAAGGCCCCGGGTCCGGATGGCTTCACAAGCCTTTTATTCAAGAGGTGTTGGAACATTGTCAAGGCCGACCTCATGCGGGTCATAAACCATTTTGACTCCCTTCACACGTCAAACCTCCAGTGGCTCAATTCCGCCAACGTGGTGCTTTTGCCAAAGAAAGATGGGCGGAGGGAATTGCCGATTATAGGCCCATTAGCCTAGTCCACGCGATCGCGAAGATTATTGCGAAGGTGCTCTCCTTAAGGCTTGGCCCCTACATGTCAAAGCTCGTTTCCAATGCCCAAAGCGCCTTCATCAAAACAAGAAGCATCCACGATAACTTTTTGTATGTCCGTAACCTCGCTCGGCGCCTGCACAAGAGCAAGACCCCTTCACTTCTCTTCAAGCTTGACATCCGCAAGGCCTTCGACACCGTGAAGTGGGAGTACTTGCTCGACCTTCTCCAACGGCGAGGATTCCCTAGCAAGTTTAGGGACTGGATCGCAGCCCTTCTTAGCTCCTCCTCCTCGAGGATCATCCTCAATGGTATTGCCGGCGACCCAATTAAGCATGGACAGGGCCTTCGGCAAGGGGACCCCGTATCCCCGCTGCTTTTCGTCATCGCCATTGACCCACTCCAAAGAATTCTCGAGGTGGCTACGAGAAAGGGGCTCCTCCACAAAATCAGGGGTAGGGGAGCCATGATGAGGACCTCCCTCTATGCAGACGATGCGGCCGTCTTCTTGGCTCCGATCAAAAGGGACGTCGACAACCTTGCAAACATTTTGAGGGGCTTCGGTGAGGTCACGGGTCTCTGTTCTAACTTCAACAAGAGCTCTTTTGTGCCCATCCGATGCAACCACCTCGATTTGGGACGTTTGACTCAGAGGTTGCCGACTGCTAGGGCTTCCTTCCCTCTACGATACTTGGGGCTCCCTCTCTCAGTTTGGCAACTAAAGTTGGTGGATCTTCAATTTCTAGTGGACAAGGCCGCTAACAAGCTAACAACTTATGAGGGCAAAAACATCACCACCATCGGACGAACGACTCTTGTCAAGTCCGTGATCACCTCCCAAGTGGTCTACCCCGCCACACCGCTAGTTATTCCGCCAACCATCTTGCTCAAAGTCAACAAACTTGAAAGAGCTTTCCTTTGGTCCGGTTCGGACAAGACAACGGGAGCAAAGTGCAAGGTCAATTGGGATATTGTTTGCCGGCCACTTCAATATGGGGGACTTGGGGTTCTCAACACCAACAAGTTTACACGTGCCCTCCGGTTGCGATGGCCGTGGTATGAATGGAAGGAGCCCACCAAGATGTGGGTGGGGATGGGAAACCCGTGCGACGAGGAGGACCTAAGCTTTTTCTACGCTTCCACTACTATCACCATTGGCAATGGTGCGAAGACCCCGTTTTGGGACTCACCGTGGCTTCTTGGGCGCAAGCCAAAAGACATTGCCCCGCTCATTTACAAAGCGTCAAAGAGAAAGAATTGGAAGGTTCGGGAGGCCCTCTCACTCAATGCATGGATCCTCAAGATCAAACCGCCCACCATCATCTCCGCGGAGCTCATCACACAGTTCTTCACTCTTTGGGCGCTTTTGCATGAGGTCCAACTTGATGATCTCACCGAGGATGACATTGTCTGGAAGCATACGGCTAGTGGAATCTACTCGGCGGCATCCGCATATAAGGCTCAATTCTTAGGGATGGTTCTTACACCCTTGGACAAAATGATTTGGAAGGCTTGGGCCCCCCCCCCCAAAAGTCAAGTTCTTCGCTTGGTTGGCGCTACAAGACAGAATTTGGACTGCCGATCGTTTGGCAAAACGTGGGTGGCCCAACTGTGGTCTCTGCCCACTCTGCATGAGAGTGCAGGAATGTGGGCCTCACCTCTTCTACAAATGCCGCTACACACGAAGGCTTTGGTCTTTGATCATTTACAAATACCATATTCTCGGTCTTCACACCAATGGTTGGCCCCTGTTCGACTCAGTTGAGGCTTGGTGGGCAAGTACCTGCGACAACGCCACTCCAAACCGCCAAGCTAAGGCGTCCCTCACCATGCTTGTTTCGTGGACTGTCTGGAACGAGCGAAACGCAAGGGTTTTCAAGCACAAGAGCGCTCCTCCAACTATTTTGCTTGCCTCCATACAGACCGAGGCCAACCTTTGGGTCATCGCCGGTGCCAAAAAATTAGGGTCCATTATTTCGCGAGAGTGATGTCATGCCTTGTATTGAGTGACTTGTAACAAACTCTATTCTCTCTTATTTAATGGATGAGGCAAAGCTTTTGCCTCCGTTTCAAAAAAAAAAACAGACATACGAGGGATGATAATTACGATATGCAGTTGTATATGCTCTAAGAAACAGAACCATCTCCCCATATGTGAAAGCGTGCGAGTAGCAACACTCCAGGAAGGAGTATCTTTGGCATTGGAGTGGACGGACAAACCCCTCATCATCGAATCTGACAGTCTACATGCCCTAGAATTTCTCCAGGAGCAAGGTATTAATCGGTCTCAGGTAGCGTCCCTAGTTGGGGAGACGAAGAGGCGTTTGCATGGACAGCGGGAACACCGCTTTGCTCATGTTCACCGCCCCAGCAATGAAGCTGCTAATTTTATGGCTCAGTTTGGCCGTACCTCTTTACATACTGCTGTTTGGCTGAGAGCAGGCCCAGATACTCTTAGTAACCTTTTTCAGAACGAGTGTAATCCTACAATTTAATTAATACATACTCGTTTGACCCGCAAAAAAAAAGCGTGCGAGTAGCAACACTCCATTAACAAATATACTTTTTCCTGGTGTGAGGTCAATCTCAAATAAATAAACATAGTCTACCTTAATACGAAAATAACACTCGGGTAAAAATACAAATTATAATTGCAAAAATGTGATTCCAGCTTAAAATCACGGTCTTTATTTAGTTTCTGAACCCAATC